>NC_053433.1:17697588-18021142 GCF_007990345.1 Gossypium hirsutum
AAAATAAACTTAGACAACTATTTATCCAGATTTATTTGTGTATTAGTTTAAAATGATTTTTTTTACTTGCGTGGCAATGATGACGTTGCACTACCACATTACCTTTTGATGTTGACATGATATTGCCACACCAACTATTAGTAATGATGTGGCACTATCACATCAGGAAATGGTATTAATATGACATCTATTAATGGCCACGTTAGCGTTGCCACTAACTAACAACAATCAACATTGGTCAAAGGCATGATTTTTTTGAAAAAGATTTGAGAACCAAAAGAACTATTAAATCTAATCTCAATGTGAATGTTAAATAAAAATAATAATAATAAAAACCCAATTTTGAATCCTTAAAACCTATTCCCAAATTTGAGAAGAACCCTAGAAATTTCTTTCCATCAACTAAAAATTGTCAATCATTCATTTGTCTCAAAATCTTCTATCAACTTTGTGTTTTTATATAAGAAAAATCATGCAAATTGAATCAATGCTAATATTTAGCCTTTTTTTTTATTCCATATTTGTAAGGAAGGTTTATAAAATTAACACTCAAACTGTGTTTTGTTTTAATTTTTTTATAAGAAAAATCAATGCTACTATATTTTTTTATAAAATATATTTTTAGAGTTGATTATGAACTTTGAGATTTAGTCTTAGCTCTTAAACACTCCTATTTTCTTTTCATTTATTATAATTTTTCTAATTTTTTTAAATATTTTCTCATGTCCTTTTTTTAGCGTGTGTATTTCAAACTAAAGCGACCTATTTAAAAAATCTTTCTTTAAACACATTCGAACATATTAAACTCATATTTGAACGATTTAAAAGGTTTGACTTTTATTTAAGTAACACTAAAAACTAAAATTTTTATTTAAACATTTAGCCAATATTCTAACCAGTCGTTTGGGTTTAGCACACGAAATCTAGGAAAACACAAACTAGAATGGACCAAAGATATTGTAACACAATTGGGTCAAAGGCAATGCTAAAATAACTAAGAGTATGTTTGATAAATTATTAAAATTAAAAATAAAAAAAAATTATTATTTAATTATGTTTGATAATCATATTAAATTTTTATTTAATATATGATAAGTAAGTAGATAGTTACTTATTATTTAAAGTTGAAAATATTAAATTAAATTTATTTTTGAAATAAACTATTATTTTATTTTATTTTATTAAAAAATAAAAATTATATTTTAACTTTGAATCAAAATAAAATAAAAACTACGAAGATTAAAATTATGAATAATAAAATTTCAAACAAAATAATTATATTTATTAAATAGGTTTGTTAGTATTTGATTAAGGAATGGAAGAAAAAACAAGTATTTTTATTCTTTGGAATCATGCGGCACTTACATTTGACTAACTAACTAGTCAAACCTTTTTTCCCCCACGAAATAGCGTCAGTGGTAACACCTGTAATTAAGACCTTAAGGCCTTCTAAAATTCAAATTTTCCTTCGGCTTTCTGCACATTTCATAAATTTTTTTTAAGCTAAATCAATTTTTTAAAATCAAATCAGTTTTCTAAATTTACTTTTTAAGTTAAATTTAAAAATTAAAAAGTTTTAGTTTTTAACTTTTCAAAAGCTTTAAATAATCCTCATTTATATTAATAATAAAAAATAAATATTCAAATTAAAATTTACAAATATTTTATATTTAATTAGAAGAAACTGTAATTTTTTATGAATAAAAATTTAAAATAACGAAAAGCTTAGGTTTACGTTTTATTATGCATTTATATTTCTATTTTTTATATAAAAAATATCCTTAAAATAATATAATTATTTTACAAGACAAACATATTTTTTAAGAATAATTTATATTAAGATTATGTAGTTTTTAGACACAAATAAAATAATACCACATCATTAACTTTTAAAAGTGTACAAATATTATCATATATTCATCCATATACGATATCCTTTCTAACTTCATTTAACTTCAAAAATTGATTTTTCAATGATGTAGTGCCTAAAAATTATACATGTTAAAAGATGAAGTTATTTTCCAACTGAATTTAATAAAAATAGAAAGTGAATTTTATTGTTGGCTGCCAATAGGAAAAAAATAGTTTGGGAGGCGACTAAGGAGGTCGTGAGGCGGCCATGGAAATTCTAATAATCAAACACAATGCGGCTCTGATTTTCCTTCATTAGCCTATGACTTCAACTTCCATCTTAGACTCGCAATCTCCCTTTTCCTTTTCTATTTCTTCCATCACATTCCCAGAAACTTCCCCTGTTGTTTCCTCCGCTAACTACACGTTTTCTTTTGAATATCCGACCACTATTTGAATACCAATCTTAGTCAAATTTTCCCTCACTATAAATATTCATTTCCCATGCAACTTCAACTTCACATTTGCTTCTGATACGATGAACGCAGTCAAAAGTTTTTTAAGCTTTTCTTCTTTTGTTTTAGTGTTGAGCTCTATTGTGGTTGTGACTGAAGCTAGGGATCCTTTCAATGTCTTGATGTCTCGGAAGTTTGGTGGTGGAAAGCTCCCTGACTTATTTGATATTGGTTTATATCTTGGAGCTATCAAAGGGTCGGGTCCAAGTGCTCCTGGTGAAGGACACAGGTTCGTTAATGGTCGCACCCTTGGAGGCATTAAGACCTCTGGCCCAAGCCCTGGTGTGGGACATAAGTTAACTGACAGCTTGGGTCTTGGAGGTATTAAGGACTCTGGCCCCAGTGGTGGTGGTGAGGGACACAAAGTCACTGATACTCGAACCCTCGGCGGTATTAAGAACTCTGGTCCTAGTCCTGGTGAGGGACACAGCTCCACTCTTGGAGGTATAAAGGTCTCGGGTTCCAATGGAAACAGGCTAACTATTAGCATCAGTCTAGGAGGCATAAAGGATTCCGGTCCAAGCCCTGGTGTGGGAAACAAGTTTACTGATAGTCGAACCCAAGCCATCAAGGACTCCGGTCCAAGCCCTGGTGTGGGAAATTGAGGCTCTGGTCTGGGCCATGGGTACCCCTAATTCATTGAGGCTCATTCACTTGAAGATAGCAATATTTCAAACAAAGTAGAGTTTTAGGTAGCCATATATATAGGAACGACAAGATTTGTTTTATATTACAGATTCTTTTGTTTTTAAGTTCATCATGGTTCAATTTGCTGTTTGAGTTAACTCACACTGGTTTTCATCTCTTCCATAGTTCAAAGTAAGAGATTCTTTGTTAAAATGGTTCTCCTTTCAATGTAATCTATATATTATTTGTAATTTGCATCTCTTTCACACATATTTATACAATTAATAGAGAAATTATTATGATATTATGTTTTTTGAATTAACTCTCGTAATAGGAAAATAATGTGTTTCAATGATACCCATGTCAATTAAATTAAGACTCAATCGACAATCTTAAACCATTAATTATATATACATATTATAATAATTTTATCATTCAAAATTTTTCCCGTAATTAAAATATATTCATAATATTATAGATATATTATACTTAAAAAAACTTAAATATATATACTTTTACTCTTTTAAATATTGCTTCCTCAATAATTTAATTAATATGTTGTTATTTAAATAATAATAATTTTATGAAAATACACAAAGAAGGGATAAAAAACTATCTATATTATATCACAAGATACATGCTTACATGAATAGTTTTATTTAATGATACGTGATATTAAGTAAACAATTTTCAAAGTTAAATTAACAGTCTTACTATCATTACTTTTAATTTTTTTTTAAATCATTTATTATACTTTTAAAAAGAATTATCTTGTAAATTAAATAACTTAAGTAATGTTATTTAAAATCATTTTAAAAATAATTATTACATACTTATATTTTCTTAAATAATATTATCCAAAGAATAAATTTGAATATGTTATAAAATTATGGTTTATGAATGGGTATTACAAATATTTTTTTATCCAATATTTAAATATTTTAAATAGTTCATTTAAATAATTAAAATTTCAATTTTCAAGTTATCTACTTTTGTTATCTAATAATTAAGTAAAAATATATTAGAATTTATTTAAAATTAAAATTAAAATTATCCAATTAAAAAAATTTGTAATATTAAATAATTTGAAATAGATATATATGTTTAATATATTGATTTTTTTATTAATATAATACAACTTATTTTTTTATATAAAAATGGAGTTACTCGTTATGAATTGTTTTTCAAGGAATGATTTATGCTTTTTAATAGGGAAATAATTTTTTAACAAAAATTGGCTTATTTTCCTTTGGTCGGTACGATCATATTATTTTCAAAAAGAAAAAGAAAAATGCAAAATAAAAAAGGAATTTGTAAATAATTTTTCGTGAAACAATTGCTCATGTTTCAGAATTCTAGGGTTTTTCCTTTAAATTAAGGCTTAATTGAATAATAAATTAATTTACCTAAATTTTTTGAGTAAACTTCAAAATAGTCATTTTTGTTTGTCTCAGGTTACATTTTAGTCACTGAGTGTTAATTGTCGTTAACTGTCGTTAACGGCGTAACGGCAAGTTGACGTAACACATTAAATCATCATTTTAAACGAAAATTTTTGGTTAAATTATACCGTTGGTCTCTATATTTTTTTCGTGTTGAGCAATTTAATTGTTTTCTTTTATGTTTTTTGAACTTTCCTTCTTTTATTTTTCATTCTTCTCCTTCTTCTTCTCTTTTCCTCCCTTCTCCATTTCTTTTAACGCAATTTTTTTATATTTTCTATTTGTTAAAACTAGTCCATATACTTTTATTTTTTTGAACAATTAAATTTTTTTTCTTTATTTTCCTTTATTTTTCTCTGTTCTCATATTCTTCACTACACAAATATAATATTTACCCACAAAATAAATCAAATCCTTAATTCTTTCACATGATTCCTAAATTGAATTT
The DNA here is from genome assembly GCF_007990345.1 of Gossypium hirsutum. Classification (NCBI taxonomy): domain Eukaryota; kingdom Viridiplantae; phylum Streptophyta; class Magnoliopsida; order Malvales; family Malvaceae; genus Gossypium; species Gossypium hirsutum. The sequence goes on from NC_053433.1 coordinate 17,702,472, forward strand.
CACTCAAAACTGAATATCAATCATTCTTAATCAAATCTTGATTTGAATATAACCTAATTTTGAAACTAAAATTGGATCTAACTAATAAATATAAAAAACCATATCCTTAATCAAATCTAAACTTAAATTGAATTCTTTATATTCAAAATAATTTTTTTTTGTTTCTAAACTTTTACAGAATCGTGTAGATTATTCTTTTCATTTTCTTTTATTTTTTGGAAAATAAAATTAAGCAAACGATAAAATTGATCTAAACCTTTTTGGATATTCCCAAGTAAGTTTGATTGGAAGCCAAGCATGGATGAATCGAAAAGAGAAAGGGAGCATGAAACCAAACTGGTTATTGGTAAAGTTGAGGGTAAGTTTCGTATGGTGGTCGTTTTAGTCATTGAAAGTGTAGAGCTCATTTGACTAATTCGTGAAACATCGTAGTTTCGAGAGGGCGAGAATGTTGCCAGTATGATAGATAAGATTGTCGTGGGGGTCGGTTAGGAGGTTATGGGAACGAGCTCGGGAAACTTTGTTGAGGGTGGATTGCCATAAGTCACGACTGGCGAGATCTTTGAGTGAGACGAGTGGACTAGGTCATTGAGAGATCCAAATTGGTTCATTAAAACGATGATGGACGATGAGGGTTTGTTATTGTGGGGTGAGAATATCCGAAACAAGTTTTATTTTAGTATCAGCTTTCGCCTTTTCTTTTTTCATAAACATAAAAAGGTTCTAACAAATGGAAAACATAGAAAAACTATGTTAAAAAAGATGGAGAAGGAAGTAAAATAGAAGGAGAAGCAGAAGAGAATGGAAAAAAGGAAAAAAGAAGTTAAAAGAACATAAAAAAAATTAAATTGCTTAAAATGAAAAAATATGTGGACCAATTGTATAATTTAACCTAAAAGTTTTGTTTGAAATGATGATTTAATGTGCCATGTCATCTTACTCTTACACCATTAACGGCAATTAATGGCTCAATGACTAAAATGTTTCAACACGTTAACTTAAGTGATTAAAACGTAACAGTTCAAACATAAGTATGTAAAAAGGCCTCAAACTATTTAAAAAATGACTATTTTAATGGTTTACCCAAACTTTTTTTTTGGTTAAATTACATATCTAAATAGCTTAAGGGTGTAAAAAGCCCTCAAACTGTTCCAAAAAAAATTTATTCAACCCTTTTTTTTGCACTCAATTGAGCACTTAAACTTTCAAAATGCATCAAAAAGGCCCTCAAACTTCTTCAAAAGAAGCAATTAAGCCCCTGCTTTTTTTTTTCACTCAATTGGGTACTTGAACTTTCAAAATGTACAAAAAAGACCCTCAAAATTTTTCAAAAAAGCAATTAAGTCCATACACTTATTAAAAATTAGAAAAATTATAAAAAACAATAAATTTAATAAAAATTTTAAAATTTATTAAAAATTAGAAAAAAAATTATAAAAATTGTAAAAAATAAAAAAAATTGTAAAATTTTATAAAAATCATAAAAAAATTAACGACTCCTATTTTTTTAATTAAAGTCATCACGTGTCGCAACACAACGTGACATGTGGCGAAAAATGATAAAAAAATAATCAATAAAAGTTATAGAAAAATTATAAAATGCTTCTTTTGGCACGATAATTTTTTATAAAAAAATTTACGAAATTTATATTTCTTTACATTTTGTATAATTTCATTGCAACTTTATAAAATTTTATACTTTTTTTTTATATTTCTATATATTTTATAATTTTTTACGATTTTGATAAAATTTTACAATTTTTTTTTATTTTTACTATTTTTTATATTTTTTAATATTTTTTTAATATTTAATTTTTTATTAAAATATAATAATATTTATAGATTTTATAGATTTTATTTTTTTTATAATTTTTAATAAAGGCAGGGGCTTAATTGCTTTTTTTGAAAAAAAATTGAGGGTCTTTTTTATGCATTTTGAAAGTTCAAGTACCCAATTGAGTGCAAAAAAAAAGTAAGGGATTAATTGATTTTTTTAAAAAGGTTTGAATGTCTTTTTTATGCATTTTAAAAGTTCAAATAGCCAAATAAGTGAAAAAAAAGGGTAGAGGTTTAACTGTATTTTTTGAAAAAATTTAAAAACTTTTTGCACCATTAAACCTATCTAAATTATAATTTCGTAACCATTATGGCCCAACCATTATATCTCTTAAAAAAACCACTTCAATCAATAATAGTTAACCCATAATTAAACATTTATTTTCCCTTAATTTAGATAGAAAATTGAAAAAAAAAGACCTCGTATTTTTCTCTCTCCTTCCATCTATATCTTTCTAAAATTGACCATTGAAGAAGTTTGGCCAACTGAGTTGCAAACTGAGATTGACGGAATTATACCATTTCAAATCAAACCTAGAATTTTAACTCCAAAAGAACAAATTTGAAACTCGCTCCACTAACCTAAATCAAACTCCTCCTCTCTTTCCTGTCGAGGGTTTGGACAAAAAATTGACATTATTAACCCTTTTAAATAATGTAAAATTTTGTGCTATGAAAAGTGCATTAGTTTTCCTTGCAAAAGGCATTCGGTTTTTTTTTTTGGAATAATGGTTCATTTTGTTTTATTAATCAAAATAGGCTGGTATAAAACACAAAACAAGACCCAAACAAAGCTACAAAAACCCAAAAGTAAAAGACACAACAGAACATTAAAACAAACAAATACCTGTGTCGAAACCATTTTTTAAAAAAAAACAATCGACTTTTATTTTTAAAATGAAAACAAAAAAAAGGGAGTCGCCACCAATCCTTTTTACTGAGGTGTGATCGGGTCACGTCGAAAAATAGTTGTTTAATAAACAAATTGATTTATCAAAACAACGATTTTGATCTACAAAAACCAGAAAAATGGATCCGGGAGTCGGTTACGTACGAGGAAGGATTAGCACCCTCAATACGCCCAAAATTGATACCTAGTTGATTAATTGGTGTCTTAGTGTCGAAGATTTGCAAATGTTGAGGAGATTTAAAATACTATCTTTCTGCCAGAACATCACTAAATTGAAAATCCTCTAGAAAAGGAGCATATTTCACGTTAATCGAAAAAGAATCATGTCCCGTAAGTTAGGACACAACGTCTTAAACAAAACGAGAATAAATGTAAAAAAAATCATTTGATTTGAAAGACTTTTAATTATCTCGGTTTTTAGAAAGAAATCATATTTCATAAGTTAGAACACGATTTTTCTAATTCCCGAGAACATTTAAAAATGTTTAAAATATTTGTTATTCGGATTTATCGAGAAAGTCAAATCCCCGTAAGTTAAGGTCCGACTTTTCGAATCCCGAAATACAAAGAAGAATTGCTTATTATTTTTTTAAAAGAAATTTTCGATATAACGAGTAAAATGCGACATGATTTCGTAATAAAACTTAAAATGGATTATGGTATTGATAATCACATATATAATGCAATAATAATAACAAATAACAAATAATGAAAATTTCCAGGTATATAATAGCATATATAATGCAATAATAATGAAGACGAAAATAAAATAAGGATGAAACAATAATAATAAAATGAAATAAAAATAACAATACATTAATAAGAGTAATAATATAATAATAATAGCAATAATAATAACAATAACAATAATAATAATAATTAATTTGAAAATAAAATAGTAAAATAATAAAAAAGGACTAAATTGGATTTAAAATAGAAATTTAGGGCAAAATCAGAAATAAATAAAAGAGAAAAGGATTGAATCAAATGCGCGAATAACAAGGAGGGACCAAAGGGGAAAATATCCCCTCCCTCCAAAACGCAGCGCTTTACACGGGGATAAAATGAAATAGAAAGAAAATTACAGGGGCGAATTAAAAAATAAAAAAACTGAATTTTAGAAAGGTAAAAATACGGAAGGGCCAAATGCGCAAATTTTCCATTAATCAAAAACGCGTGGATCTTCCTTTGTGGGTCGGGTCAACACGCGGATCTTGGGAAAAACAACGCCGTTTTATGTTTGGGGGTATTAGGCCACAACGACGTCATTTTGAAGGCCTATTTAAGGCAAATTTTTTAGAAAAAAAATCACTTGTCAGCCCAATTCCCCCAAAAAAAAAACAAAGGATGCTCTCCCCCCTCTCCCAGCTCCAATTTCAGTGGGGATTTCGGTCACCGGACCAACGCCTGTCCATCACTGGCGACCATCGTGCACGGCAGTCAGAGCTCCGACAAGGTAAGTTTTTTATATTTTTAATATATATATATATAAGGTTTCGTAAAATTATAAAATGAGAATAAAATAGATAAATAATAGTTCGAAAATGGAAAATAAAAGAGAAGAAAAAAAATAAAAACAAAGGACCTTGTTTTTCTTCTTGCTTGCCTTTTTTTTATTGTTTTTGTGTTTGAATCTCTGCTTTTTGTATTTGAAAAGTGTTTTTTTTATTGATCTTTGAAATTATGACATTGAGATTTTGGCCTTATATAGCCTTTTACAACTTATTTTTTCAATTGATGTTTTCTCTGTGTTTGCAGGTGCAAGTTGGACGGTGACAAGGGCGGTGGAATGTTGCAGGCGTGGCCAGTGGAGGCAGTGGGCAGGTGTAGTTGGTGGCAGAAGATTAGCTAGGGTTTCAGCTTTTCTAAAACCCTAGGTTGACTAATGGGTCAATTGGGTTTGGGCCATTTGGGCTAGGGTAGTTAGGTTTAATTTTGGGCCTTGGGTTTGGGTTTCAATTGTTGGGCTAGGCTGAATTAGGTTTGTAATGGGGTTTGGTTTAGTGGTTAGGTGGGTTTTAAGTTGAATTATGGGCCCGGGCAAAATTTGGGTCTTATAGCTGCCCCTCTTTGCTCATTTTCGTGTAACGGGAATGGAGCAAAGACTTCCAAAAAAGACTAATTTTATCCGGTCTCGCTGAGTCTCGACTTCTTTGGTAGCCTCATTCCAATCCACTGCATCTTGTTGCCTTGGTCCACTCCAATGTAATTTTAGAGAGAAGAGATTTGTAGCTTCGATATACTCCGTTGGAACTTCAAAGAGATAAGATCTACAATCTTTCGTCTACTCCACTGCTATCTTGGAGATAAGACTAGTAATTTCAGCCTAGATAAGGCTAGTGGCTTAAATCTGCTCCCCTGTTACCTCAGGAAGATAAGATCCGTCGTCTTTGATCTGCTCCACTGCTACTCAAGGGGATAAAATCTACAATCTTCAGCCTGCTCCACTGCTGCTCAGGGAGATAAGGCTAGTGGCTTAAATTTGCTCCCTTGCTACCTTAGGAAGATAAGATTCGCCATCTTCGATCTGCTCCATTGTTACCTCATGGAGATAAGATCTACAATTTTCAGCCTGCTCCACTACTGCTCAGGGAGATAAGACTAGTGGCTTAAATCTGCTCTCCTGCTACCTCGGGAAGATAAGATTCGCCATCTTCAATCTACTCCACTACTGCTTAGGGAGATAAGATCTACAATCTTCAATCTGCTCCACTGTTGCTCAGGGAGATAGGATCTACAATCTTCAGCCTGCTCCACTGCTGCTCAGGGAGATAAGGCTATTGGCTTAAATCTGCTTCCCTACTACCTCGAAAAGATAAGATTCACCGTCTTCGATCTGCTCCACTACTACTTAGGGAGATAAGATCTACAACCTTTAGCCTGCTCCACTGCTACTTAGGGAGATAAGGCTAGTGGCTTAAATCTGCTCTCTTACTACCTCAGGGAGATAAGATTCGCCATCTTCGATCTGCTCCACTACTGCTCAGGGAGATAAGATCTGTGATCTTCACCGATGTTGCTACACCATCCTCTAGAGACATGATTTGTAGAATCAGTTTCATATGCCTATGCTTATGCCAAATGATTAGGATGCTATGATCAAAATAAATCAAATGCTCCTAACTAGATGTGTTATGAATGATATATGAATGTAGAAATGAGAATGATCCTTTTTTAAATGCTTAAGGGATCATCGCTCGTTGTTCATCAGGGCATTATCATTGGCGTATTACGCTGCCATCTTGTTCTGCTAGTATTCTTGAAAGAAAACCCAAAGAAATAATCACATTCTGCTCAGCAAGCTTGCCCCACTGTAATTTTAGAGTCCCCTCTACTGTACTTTCTGGGACATAAAGTTTGTACCTCCCACTGCAACTTCAAGGGAATAACATTTGGTTTCTTCCATCCATCCTGCTGTAACTCAGAGGTATAGGATTTGTATCATCTTCAATCAATTTGATCTTTTACACCATTCTTTGGGTGTAATGACCAGATATATATGCTTGATATTTGCATGAATGCAGAGTATCATTTTTCTTTTCCCGAGAATGATCCCCTTTTACACTTGGGTTGACATTGCTCGTTATTTGTCGAGGCTGTATCATCGACGAAATGTCTTGTCTTTTTGTTCAACCAATAAAAAGTCCAAAGAGATAATCATCTTTCTCCAATATTTCCAAACCTTAGGCTTGGTGAATTATAAACAATAGCTCTGTTTCAAGTTCTTGTATTATTTAAAAGCTTCTAATGTAATATGTGAAACTCCTTTTATGAAAGTATTATTAGTCCCCTAATCGTTATTTCAATGCAAAGTGCTTGAAAAAGATCATAACAATGGACCGGAAGGAAATTAATTAGGAGTATAGCTCGAAGCAAGCAAGTTAATCAAGGATAGCAAATGCAATTAAGAGGAAAATTTATTGCGACATATCTTAAAAAGAATAAGGTAATCAAAGATAGCAAATTCAAAATGGGTAAAATAGAAAACTAGGTGCCCCAGATATCGCAGCTTGAGCTTTTCTGTACCAACTTCTTGATGACCATTTTGAGCTCAATCTGTGTTTAGGGGATCCGGAGTACTTTTTCGATGCCCTAAGACATAGCATACTTTTTCATTGTTAATTCAGGCATAGCAAGACTACTGTATGCCCCACTTTGATCCAAATTTGAGTTGCCCTTTTTAGGTTTTCGACTCAAATCCCCTTTGGTCTCAAGGCGCATTTTGCAGGTTTTCGCCTTGGCCTCTCCTTTTTCTTTCTTCTCTTTTGTTGATTTTTTTTATCTCAAGGTGCCCTCCCTTTATGGGTTTTCACCTTGGCCTTTCCCCTTTTAGGTAAAATACTTCTTGGCTGAATCTAAATTCATTAAATTGGGCAGGTCTTTGCCATCCATCTCGTTAATATCAATCTCCTCCAGAACAGACCTTCTTTATTACATAAGGTCCTTCCCAGTTTGGTATCTACTTTCCTCTGAAATCCTTTTGTATAAAAAGGATCTTTTTCAACATTAGGTCCCCCTCGTGGAATTCTCTAGGATGAACCTCTTTGTCGTAAGCTTACATCATCTGACCATGACGGATAGCCTTTAACCTTTTTTTTGATTAGGTTCAATTGGCAAAACCGTTTCCATTCCATAAACCAATGGGCAAGGTGTTGCCCCGGCAAAGGTCCTAGGCGATGTTCGATGAGTATAGAGGGTAAACGGTAACTTCTTTATGCCAATTTTTACCAGTCTCGGTTATCTTCCATAATTTTTTGTTGTCTTTTTCGTTGTTGTTGTTGTTCTTTATTTTTTTCTCTTTTTTGTTGCCTTTGCTGCACTATGATATAGCGATTGATCTTTGAATAGACTGCAAACTTTTGACATTGTGCAGTTGTGCATTATTAGACATGATCCTTTCTGGTATTCTTTGCCGGCACTTGATCTCTTTCCCCCCTTTTTTTTTGAATTTGATAACTGTCGACCTTGTAACATTGGCATATGAAGCTGATAACTGTCGACCTTGTAACATTGGCATATGAAGCTACCTTCACCCTTTTAGTGAAGTAATTGACGACCACAAGGATGAATCGGTGTTGGCAAAAAACTTTTGACGAGATCGGCCCCATAACATCCATGCCCCACATATAGAAAATCTGTGAAGAAATGGAGGACATAAGTCTTGTCTTCCTCAATCCGACATTTATGGCAGAACTAATGCAATCTCCTTCCATGGTGGCCCAGCAGTACCCGAACCTCATGATTAACCTGGCCATCGTAAAACCATTAGCATATTGTTATACCCCGAAAATTTTTACAGTAAAATATTATTCGTGATATAGTAAAATAAGAAAATAAAGTGACAAAAAGGGGAATTTTGAGTTATGTTAATATTGGGAAGTATATTATGATATATTAATTCAAAAAAAGACTAAATTGTAAAAGTGAGAAAAGTTTTGTTGCACAAGAGTAAATACTCAAAATTTGAGGGTTAAAGTGTAAATATAAAAAAGTTGAAGGACTAATAGTGTAAATATTTTAAGGGTGGAATGATCTAGAAACTAAAGAAAATGGATAAATTAGGACCAAATTGAATAGATGAAGAACTATGAGGGACTAAATTGTAATTTTACCAAATTAAATGATGACTCAAGGATAGAATTTTAAAAGATGATAAAGGGCAAAATGGTCAATTGGAAGAGAGAGAAATCTAGAAAGTAATAATGATGCTAGAGATATTTTGATATTTTATAATTATTTAATTAGATAAATATTATTTTATTAATATTTTAATAAGATATTTTATTATTATTTTATTAGTATATAAAGAAAGAAAGATGAGGAATTCTCATCCATCTTTCCATGCATGCAAACGTTAGAAGAGAAGAAAGGAAAGAAAGTTTTCTTTTCTTTACAATTTGGTCATTCCACCAAAAATTCAATATTTTCACCCAAAAATCAAAAGAATTTCCATAGCTACCAAGAGAGAAAAATGTTAAGGAGACTATGGGAAGTTAGAATATCAAGTTTAACTCAAGAAATGGAAGCTGAAGGAGAGAGAAAATCAAGATGAAGATTGAAATCAATAGAACAAGGTAAGAACATCATGATTTCAATATTTTTTTTAAGTTTGTTATTATTAAAAAAACATGAGATTAATGTTAATGTAGAGTTTCCTTACATATGGTCATATGTTCTTGATATGTTAGTGAAGAGAAAACAAGAGAAAGTGATGAGAGATAGTGTAGAGAAATAAAATAAGGGTGTTATAAACATGGTAAATAATATCTTGCACTAAAACAGTTTTAGACAGCAGCATTAGTCTAACTTTGAAAAATCACCAAAAATTTTAGAAATGTAATTATAGGATTAATAAAATATGAAATTAAATCTTATTTAGTCTAGTTTCTTATAGAATAAATTATGTAAGCAATGGAATTGTAAATCATGAGATATGATAAATTTCATGAGACAAGGTCAGAAGATTTCAGGTTCCCCTGTTCTGACTTTGTAAAATCATAAAAAAATTGGATAAAAATAATTAGGGGCTTAAATTTATATTTTTATAATCCTGGATGAGTCTATTTTCAAGAGAAACAAACGGGAACATCATTCGAATCCTATACGAGGAGATAATTAATTTTTAGTGAAGAAAGGTTGGAACTGTCAGACAGCAGAACAAGGGAGAATTCAATGAATAAACCGTATTAATTGGCCCAACCAAAAATTATGAAATTTTTATGGTAAGAAGATATGTGAGTCTAGTTTCAGAGAAAATTATCGGATCTTAATTTTGAGTTCTGCAGATCTAGATATAAATAATTTAGTGACTATGACATAGATGGACAACTTGAATATTCATAAAAGTAAATAATAAAGATTATAGATAATATTACTTATAAGTGTGTTATATACATTAATGATGTGGAATGGAGAGGAGGAGGAGGAAAATATATATGAATATTCAGCTAGCATGGCTAATTTGCATGTTTTTGGCTTAAGGACTAAATTGAATAAAAGTAAAACTTCAGGGGGTAATTTTGTAAAAATATCAAAATGACCAAATTGAAGGGAATGAATTGTTTTATTATCTAAATTAATAAATTGAATGAAATTGTCAATTTAAGATCGGGTGGAAATTGGGAAAATGGTAAATTACCAAAATACCCCTGAATCTTGATATTTCTGCAATTTCGCCAAGTAAGTTCGTGTAACTTGAATTATATTCTTAAATGCTTGAAATGTATGTTATTGATGTGAATATGATTTGAATGTTCATTGTATGAAAATTAATGAAACATTGATATATTTGATAAAATGGGAAAAAATCCCAGTTGAATGAAAGGAAAATTCGATGGATCTCTAAAAAGGAATTGATGGTAAAAAGGATCTAGCCCAGACGGGTGATCCTATTCTGATATGGCCCTCCCGAAGAATATGTGGAAAATGGATTTAGCCCGGACGGGTAATCCGAATTAGGGTCTGAATTTAGCCTGGACTGGTAATTCAGATCCAAGCTCATTAGAGTAATTGTCATTGCAGGGGATTTAGCCTGGACTGGTAATCCCGACAATACTCTATGAGTTTATATTACAAGGGATTTAGCCTGGACTGGTAATCCCACTGTAAGGATGAGGTTCGCGGGAGTGTGCTCTCTGATATGAAATGTGTAAGACTATGGTTGAAAGATACCATGGCAACATGACATGAATTGTGTAAGACCATGGTTGAAAGATACCATGGCAACCTGATATGAATGTGTAAGACCATGGTTGAAAGATACCATGGCAGCGTGACATGAAATGAATAAGACCATGGTTAAAAGATACCATGGCAACCTGACATGAAATGAACAAGACAATGGTTGAAAGATACCATGGCAACATGACAGAAAATGAGTAAGACCATAGTTGAAAGACACTATGGCATCATGTCAAAGATAAATAAGACCGTGGATGGGAGCCGCTATGACATCTATTGAACAATTGATATTCAGGTAATATGTATCAGATGACAAATAGTTATATAAAATGGTTGTGTGAAATATTTACAAGAACTGGTCATATGGAAATATATGTACAAAATAGTTGTATGAAATAATTATGAAGATAGATAAACGAAACAAGTATAAGTACATGGAACATAATTTATGTTAAGTTTGATATAAACTATTACCGGAATAAATATACAAAATATATGGAAATGATGGAACATGAAACATTGATATAATGAAATGATTGATATATACTTATGAAGAAACGGTAAGAGAATGATATGTTTCATGTGCATATATGATTATCTCTGATATGTTGATACAATGAAATTATGTAAGTAAAGACAATTATTAAACTCAAGTGTGACATGTTGAGAAAATAAGTATATCAATGTTGAATTTAATATGAAATATGTGTAAGTATACTAACAATGATGTTGTTTGACGCTTAGACAAGTGCCAAGCTATTGATTGAATGGTAACATATTTAATTATAAGGAGCATCGAAATGGTAAGTACTTAGATGAAAATATAATTTAAGATTTTGCGAAAATTTTTTTTATGATCCCGATTTTATTCCAGTTGGTTTCTAATGTATGTTTTGGGCTTCGAGGGCCCAATAGAGAGACATTATGATTATTTTCAAAATATGAATAATAAATGACTCAGAATTATCTGAAAATGTTCAGTAAACTCTGGTAATGCCTCGTACCCTATTCCGGTAATGGATACGGGTAGGGGGTGTTACACATATGCTGTTCAAACACCCTGCAACATCCTCATGTCTTAGTATCCCAGGCATATCTTGATGCGATCATGTGAAAACATCTTTGACTTCTTGGAACAACTCAATGACGTCTCGATTTGTCTTTGTGGTGATGCAGGCCCCAATGTTTGCCTCTTTCTTCTTGTCCTAGGCTTATTATCCATTGACTCTTCGTAAGGTAGGATCTATTTTCATCTTGTTCTACCATCCTTAACAACTCAGGAGATTTGTTACAATCTTTTTAATCTTCAAAGTCCATAGATCCCTCTAGACACATATTTCGCTCAAAAGGAGATTCTGGGTCAGTAGCAATGTCGCTCATGTCGTTGATATCTGGGTCCCTGTTTAGGTACGAAGGAAGATTTCAAAGAATAAATGAATCTAAAAATGATTATTTGTATGTATGATCATGAATGAATAATAAAAGAATACTTTAAAGACAATCCAAAGGACAAAAAATCTATAAATGGAAATAAAAGAATATTTGCTCAAAAAAGATTCATTTTATTGAAATAAAGATTTTGGTCTGATAATGACGGGTACCTGTTGCAGATGCGCACCTCGTTGGGTCGGGACATTTATTGGGTTAAAATCTTGGGGATAGATGAGGTCTTCATTATCATCCCTACTGTCGACCACCGGGCCTTTACTTTTTTCAAGTCCTTCGACTAGTAACTGGGTTAACTGGCGCATCATATTCTTTTGGAATTCTTGCATTTGATCCCACATGTCCTGTTGAGTTTTGGTCAATTGCTCCCACATCTGTATTTGCATTTGCTTTATTCTCTCCAACTTTTGGTCCATGGTTTCTTTTCTTGCGCGAGTACCGTAACGATGCTTAGACGATTAACTGAAATAATTTTACTTAATCAGGGTCCTTTTCTGAAAATCTAATGCAAATGATGTATACAATGTCGATGCATGGGACGAATGCAAAAAGAAATATATGCATTGATTCTGAATTCAATTCCATTAGAAGAACTTTTCTAGAAAGCAAATTTTTTTTACATAAAATGAATTACATTGCGGCCTTGCCCTCATATTCCAAGCGAAGACATCGATCCCTTTCTTAAGGTCAAATCTCTTAAACTTCTAATAGATGCCTCCACTAGCTCTTTTTTGCTTGGTCTGGGCCGCGACCCATTGCTCACTTATCCCCACGATACTTGTTAGCTTCTTTAAGGAAGTTGACAGCTCTTGAATAATCTTTTTCGGCTTGAATCCCCGGCCAAAGAAATGAAGTCGTGTATTCCTCCACGAATTATCAGCTTTCTCTCGTTGTGTTCTCTTGGACCATATTCAGTCGGCCGTAATATAATCCACTTTATCAAGAAATCCGTTTTCCATGAAAAACTCTCCATTTATCAACCGAACGTGAATCAACACCTCTCTTCTATGATGATGCAATGCAATGCAATCATAAACAAATCAAAACAAAACATGGCAGTACAGAAGAAATAAATAACAAATAAAGCACCTATTCGGGTGACCACTAGATTTTGGGTACGGTTTTACCTAAGGTGGACTCTTAGGGTTTACTATATGAGGTTCAGTTCTAAGGTAAGGGTACCTGAACTGGCAGATTCCTCGATCTTTATCCATTATAGGCTCATATGGATCGAGTTCAGTTCAGGGGATTACATTTACCTATGGCTACACGGAGATGAAAATCTCACGAAGAAATAGGTACGGGTGTATCCTAGAAGTGATCCACTATCCTGCACGGGGGTGAAAAATTCACGAAGGAATAGTTTCTCACTCCCACTTAAAAGGGTAAAATCGACCAATCATGCGATGCAATATGCAGAAGGATACCAAAACTCAAACCAATACAACAATGATAAACCACAATGATGAGGATCATAACAAAAACAAATGAAATATAAAGAAAAGACCTTTAAGAGAAAAATGCAATGCAATTCTAAAAGAAACACATCAGTACAAAAACATAAATGAAAAATAGAGCACTTATTCGGGTAACCCCTAGGGTTTCGTGTGGTTCTACCTAGGGTGGGCTCTTAGGGCTCATTATATGTGGCTCGGTTCTAGAGACAGGGTACCTGAACCAGTAGATTCCCCAATCTTCACCCATTATAGGCTCATATGGATCGAGTTCAGTTCAGGGGAATACATTTCCCTTTGGCCATGCGGAGATGAAAATCTCACGAAGACATAGGTATGGATGTATCCTTGAAGCAGTCCATTAGCCTATGCGAAGGTGAAAACCTCACGAAGGCATAGTTTCTCACTCCTACTTAAAAGGTATAACCACAACGGTCATGCAATGCAATGCAAGAGTATTCTATGAGACTCAAACCATAGCAATCATAAGGATCACAAACAAATGCAACAAAAGAATCATGATTTTTCAAAACAAATTTTCAATTTTCGACAAAAAGACAGAAAATAATCAATTTTACGGCCTGACTCTCTTATTTTCCCCAGTGGAGTCGCCAAGCTGTCGAAACCATTTAAAAAAAATCGACTTTTATTTTGAAAATGAAAAAAAAGGAGTCGCCACCAATCCTTTTTATTGAGGTCTGATTGGGTCACCTTGAAAAGAAGTTGTTTAATAAACAAATTGATTTATCAAAACAACAAGTTTGATCTAACCAGAAAAATGGATTTGAGAGTCGGTTACGTACGAGGAAGGATTAGCACCCTTGATACGCCCAAAATTGGTACCTAGTTGATTAAGTGTCGAAGATTTGAAAATGTTAAGGAGATTTAAAATACTATCCTTCTGTCAGAACATCACTAAATTGAAAATCCTTTAGAAAAGGAGCATATTTCTCGTTACTCGAAAAAGAATCATGTCCCGTAAGTTAGGACATAATGTCTTAAACGAAACGAGAATAAATGCCAAAAAATTCATTTGATTTGAAAGACTTTTAATTATCTCGGTTTCTAGAAAGAAATCATATTCCGTAAGTTATAACACGATTTTTCTAATTCCCGAGAATATTTAAAAATGTTTTAAAACGTTCGTTATTCGGATTTATCGAGAAAATCGAATCCCCATAAGTTAGGGTACGACTTTTCGAATCCCGAAATACAAAGAAGAATTGCTTATTATTTTTTTAAAAGAAATTTTTGATATAACGAGTAAAATGCGACATGATTTCGTAATAAAACTTAAAATGGATTACGGTGTTGATAATCACATATATAATGCAATAATAATAACAAATAACAAATAATGAAAATTTCCAGGTATATAATAGCATATATAATGCAATAATAATGAAGAAGAAAATAAAATAAGGATGAAACAATAATAATAAAATGAAATAAAAATAACAATGCATTAATAAGAGTAATAATATACTAATATAAATAGTAATATAATAATAATAATTAATTAATTAATTTGAAAATAAAATAGCAAAATAATGAAAAAGGACTAAATTAGATTTAAAATAGAAATTTGGGGCAAAATCAGAAATAAATAAAAGAGAAAAGGACCAAATCAAATGCGCGAATAACAAGGAGGGACCAAAGGGGAAAATATCCCTTCCCTCCAAAACGCAGCGCTTTACACGGGGCTAAAATGAAATAGAAAGAAAATTACAGGGGTGAATTAAAAAAAAATAAAAAACTGAATTTTAAAAAGGTGAAAAATACGGAAGGGCCAAATGCGCAAATTGCCCATTAATAAAAAACGCGTGTATTCTCCCTTGCGGGTCGGGTCAACACGCGGATCTTGGGCAAAACGACGTTGTTTTATGCCTGGGGGTATTAGACCAAAACGACGTCATTTTGATGGCCTATTTAGGGCAAATTTTTTAGAAAAAAACGCTTTTTAGCCCATTTTCAAAAAAAACAAAGGATGCTCTCCCCCCTTTCTTAACTCCGAATCCAGTGGGGATTCTGGTCGCAGGACCACCGCCTGTCCGTCGCCAGCGACCACAATGCACGGCGGTTGGAGCTCCGACAAGGTAAGTTTTTTTGTTTTTTTCAATATATATATAAAGGGTTTCATAAAAATATAAAATGAGAAGAAAATAGATAAATAATAGTTCAAAAATGGAAAATAAAAGAGAAGAAAAAAAATGAAAACAAAGGACCTTGTTTTTCTTCTTGCTTGCATTTTTTTTATTGTTTTTGTGTTTGAATCTCTACTTTTTGTATTTGAAAAGTGTTTTTTTCTTATTGATCTCTGAAATTATTACATTGAGATTGTGGCTTTATGTAGCCTTTTACAACTTGTTTTTTTCAATTGATGTTTTCTCTTTGTTTGCAGGTGCAAGTTGGATGGTTACAAGGGCGGTGGCATGCTGCAAGCGTGGCCAGTGGAGGCAGTGGGCAGGTGCGGCTGGTGGCAGAAGATTAGCTAGGGTTTCAGCTTTTCTGAAACCCTAGTTTGACTAATGGGTCAATTGGGTTTGGGCCATTTGGGCTAGTGTAGTTAGGTTTAATTTTGGGCCTTGGGTTTGGGTTTCAATTGTTGGGCTAGGCTGAATTGGGTTTGTAATGGGGTTTGGTTTAGTGGTTAGGTGGGTTTTAAGTTGACTTATGGGCTTGGGAAAAATTTGGGTCTTACAACCTGGTTACAAGAAAAAAAACCCAAAAAATAAAACAAACA
Source organism: Gossypium hirsutum (assembly GCF_007990345.1). Taxonomy (NCBI): domain Eukaryota; kingdom Viridiplantae; phylum Streptophyta; class Magnoliopsida; order Malvales; family Malvaceae; genus Gossypium; species Gossypium hirsutum. The sequence goes on from NC_053433.1 coordinate 17,718,541, forward strand.
TCAAATTGAAACAAAAACTTAGAACAAAAACACCTAGCCACAACCTTTCAAAACCACTAAAATGACTGTAATCCTCTCTACGGAGAGAAGTATCCAAAGCAGAAAGGGAGATTGAGGGGACCAAAGACCCAAATAAACTTAAATACCCTAATCTCAGACGAACCAAAAATAATCCGAAGTCACGGAGGGTTGATACATCTACGATCCATCATAACAATTTCACATACCTCCAACGGAGCATCTTCTACCGCTAGCTGCCATTGCATGAGCAGTAATGTTGCTCCCTCTAGGCGTGAATTTGAACTGACAAGTCTCAAATCTTCTCAAAAGAGCTTTTGCATCCCAGGTAAAAGGCTGAATAATCCTCTACTTCTCCTTGTAACTTCAGTATTACAGTGCACAAATCACTTTCCAGAACGGTTCGCTTAAAACCAAAATCATGTGCAAAAAGGAGACTATGCAAAACAGCCATTGCCTCAGCCATGACCACCGTGCTAACCCAGGCATGAAATCGATAACCCGAACCCAATATATGTCATTGCTCATCTCTAGTAATAAAACCTGATATTGCCTTATTTCTTTTGCCGGAGTACCTTGAATCCATATTTATTTTGACCCAAGACGATGGTGGATGGTTCCAATGGACTGCAGCAACTAGAGATAGGTGTTTTAAGATTGAGTTCATCTCTCGAAATTCTCTATCATACCTGCAAGCAAAGGTAACAACATTGTTTACATTTTGCCCAAACCCTTCATGCATAAATTTTTTTCGAGCAAACCACAATGCCTATATTGTAATTGTAGCAGATTCTCTATTTGACAAGCTTTTATTTTCAAAGATCCAACTTAACCAACTCACAAAATCCATATCATGCACTGATGAGGGCCATTGAAATCCTATACCTTACCAGACTTGCTTTGCGAAAAGGCAGTCTCGGCAGACATGTATGATCGATTCCACATCATGATTGCATCATGGAAAACTTGACCAGCTACAATATGTTTATAGTGTAGATTCTGCAAGGTTGGAGCATAGTTTTGAGTATATTTCTAGATCAAAATTTTGACTTTTGACCCACAATTTAAACCCTAAATCTACTTGAAACAAATATGCTTTGACTTACTCAAAAAGGGCGAATGTAATAAAACTCTATAGCCACTACGAACTGAATATTCTCCAGTATGTTCACGATACCAAATCTGCTTATCCATATGTATGTTTTTTGGCAAAGGGATACTCATAATGGCATTGGCCTCTTCATCACAGAAATTGGATCTAATTAATTAGCTATTTTTGCAATTAGAATCATGAATAATTAAATCACAAACCTTGTCAACCGTAGACACCTACTCCAAAATTACCTTTACCATATTTTTTACCAAGTAGCCAATAGTCCTCGAAATAGAAACTCAGAGCCCAACACCTATCCTCAATTTAAGACTAGATTTTTGTAAACATTTTGCACTCCAGATACTCCTCCATGTTTAAGAGGGATATTTACCTAAAGTGGATTCTAAAAAATTAGAGTTAGGATAGTACCTTTCCTAATTAAACGTGCCTACAGTGAGCCAGGGTTTTCACGAAATCACTAGCTTTGTTTTGCCAACAAGGCAATATCAAAAATTGCCAAATCCCTAAATCCCATGCCCCCTATTCCTTCAAATTACAGAGTTTCTGCCATGAGCACCAATGTATTCCCTTTTTACCAACCAGTTTTTCCACAAAAAAGGGGGGCCATCATAGGTTCAAGCTCCATAGAAAATGAGCTAGGAAACAAGAAACATGACATAGCATACATTGGGATTGCTTAAAGAACTGCCTTTATCAGTATCTGTAATAGCATGATTTTCAGTGGTGTCAAAAATAGTGGTTTGAGACCACCAAATCCGAGGAGTAAGCTCGTAAATTTATTATTCAGTATTATGAGTCAAATGTGGTTTTAGAAAGATTTTTAAATTAGTAATTTGTGTTTTATAAGGATTTATTAGGTCAAGTGGTTTAGAAAATGAGATATTGAGATCTCGATTCTATAAACTGAGCCATAAATATTTTTATAAATGTTTATGGAGTGTCATTAAGGTAGCATTAAAGTTTCGTTAGAAAATTTTAACGTTTTGATAGTTAATTAATTAAAAAGAATTAAATTGAAAAAGGTACAAAACTTGCTAATTAAAAGAAATAGTGATTAAATGGCTTAAATGGTAAATAGGGAGGACTTAAAGTGTAAATTAGCCTATAATAGATGGCTAAGGCGGCATAAGCATAAAAAAATGATAAAATGATGTGAATAAAGGGCAAAATTGGAAAAAATGAAATTAAAATATTAAATTGAAAAACCTAAAAGTTTCTAGATATTTTATTCATCAATTTTCTATCTAAAAACACAATTGAAGAGCTCTTGAAGCTAGTTTTTAGATATTAGCTTCATGTAAGTTTAATTCTTGCCCCTTTCTTACAATTTTTATGCTTTTAAGACATTTACAATTAGGTCCAACTAAGTCTTGTTTTAGTTTTTGATTTTATTGAAAATTTTAGAAGTTACCATTGATGAATATAGTATGTTTTAGATGAATATACATGGATTTAGATGCTTTGAACCAATGATTAAATTGTGAAAAGTTAAAGTATTAGGGTTAGGTATTAAATTTATGTTTTATCAAGGACTATATGATAGCCTAGAATATTTAAATAAATTATTAATTGAGAAAAACTAGTTCATTTGATAGATTAACTAGTTAAGGGATTAAATTGCAAAAGTTGTAAAATTTTAGGATAATTGTGTAAATTTGAAAAATTGAAGGGTATTAATTATGAAATGAATTGGAACTAAAATATATGCTAATGTATGAGTACTAACCCGTAGATACTTGTGAAAAAGGAAAATTAGCAGAATAGTCCCTAAACTTCTACAAATATTACAATTTAACCCAGGTAAATTCGTACGGTTAAACTTTAATATTCATATGAAATTGATGAATGTTATTATGTATTTATTCATCTCTATTGTTGAAAGTGAAATTTTGTTAAAGTTATGAATTTAAATTGAATGTTTGAAACGATTGGAACGCGAGATTTGAATACACTCGGCACTTAGTGAATTGACGGCATTGGAGGAAAATGTGGAAAATTACCCAAGTAAACTGAGGTTTAGCATTTGTTGTGAACTTTTGTGTTTACTTTTCGTTTAGCTCTCATGAGCTTCTATTTAACTCATATGAGTTTCCGTTCAGCTCTTTTGAGCTTCTGTTTAACCCTTATGGGTTTTTGTTCAGCTCTTACGAGCTTTTGTTCAACCCTTATGGGTTTCTGCTTAGCTCTCATGAGGTTTTATTCAGCCCTCAGGTTTCTGAAAACGATGTACTCTTATCCATAAGTCGTTCACCAATTTTGGAAGACTTGGTAAGTGAATATGTAGTTGAAATTGAAAAACATATAGTTTGTTATTGGTATTGATCTGAAATAAGTGTATTCATCGATTGAAGTTGTGATGGCAAGGAGTTTACATTGAATGAATTTATTTAATTGATGTGTTATTGTAGGTTCGGTAAGATTTATGTTTAACCCATTGAACTTACTAAGCTTCATTAAGCTTATTCGAGTTGTTTAATGTCTTTGTAGATTTTCAAGAGGTTGGAAGATCGGATCAGCACATCAAATCACACATCCGGCTTATTTCGGTAGTTTTTGGAACGTTCAATATGATTTATATGGCATGTATAGGGTTTATGTGGATTTAATCAATGTTTGTCTTGCGTAAATGTTAATAATTATAATTTTGCTTATATATATATGTTGGGTTGAAAATGAGACATATTAGTGATGTTGATGTGAATGATATAGGTTTTTTGTATTTAATTTGTGGTTAACTTTAGTAAACTAGTTAGATGGATTAAATAGGTAAGTTTAGGTATATAAATGATGTTATGTTATGTTTAAAACATGATTTTGACTTGTTTTGATTGTTTTTTAGGATATATTAATGTGTTAAAATGTTGTGTTTAGGTTGATATCAAAATGGGTGACAAATGTGGCCTTAAAATAGCTTATTTCCGTCCACACGGGCAGAGACACGGCCGTGTGTCTCAGCCGTGTGTGACACACGGTTATGTACACGGCCGTGCGTCCCCTGGTGTTGAATTTGAAATCAAGTCAGTATTCTCTACACAGCCTCACACACAAGCGTGTGACTTGGCCGTGTGGTATAAGTCAGTATACCCTAAAGGTTTGGCACGACCTAGCATACAGCCTGGTACACGGGTGTGTGTGTTGGCCGTGTGACCCAAGTCAGAGAGTTACCCGAGGACGGACACTGGCTGGGACACGGGCTGGGCCACGGGTATGTGCTCCCATTTCAAATGTCCACACGGCAAGTGACACGGGTGTGTCTGTTGGCCGTATGAGAGACACAGCTAGACCACACCGGCGTGTGTCCCCTGTTTTGAGAAACATTTCTCTGACTTGGGTCACACGGGAAACACACACACCTGTGTGCCCGGTTGTGTGCTAGGCCGTGCCAAACCTGTAGGGTATACTGACTTATGCCACACAGCCAAGTCACACGCCCGTGTGTGAAGCTGTGTGAAGCATATTGACTTGATTTAAAATTCAACACCAGGGAACACACGGCCGTGTACATAACCGTGTGTCACACATGGTTGAGACACACGCCCGTGTCTCTACCCGTGTGGACAAAAATAGGCTATTTACCAAGCCAATTTGGCACCCAAATTTATGCACACCTACACAATTCAAATGGTACTTATTCATGGAATAAATGAATATCCAATTCAACCACAATCAAAGTTAAAACATACCATTTCAATACCAATAACTAACATGCTTATTATCTCATATTTTACTCATTCAAATCATACCATCTTCACATATTCAAGTCAACTAATTAAACCTTTCCAAACATGCATCATTATTCACCAATTCACAAGCACATAACTTCCCAATTATCAACCAATTAACATTCAAATTACCTATTATCAATAAGCATCATGAATCCAACCTCAATCACACAACATAGGTCATTTGTATTCATTTAAACATAACCAAAATAAGCCAACTCACATGGCCAAATATACAAACCAAACCTTAAACCTTTACAAGCTAATTCAAATGGCCAAAACCATAACCAAAACATAACCAACATGACCAAAGTCCCTATACATGCCACATACTTAAAATACCAAAATTCATAGGTACCAAGTGATAGGTGGATAGTGTGAAGCGATCTTTGACGATCCCCGAATCCGAGCTAGCTTGATAACACTAAACACAGAAAATTAAACAATGTAAGCTATAAAGCTTAGTAAGCTCGTATAAAATAAACTCAATTTAGTCTCAAGATTATAATTCAACAATTTGAATATATCAACATTTAGCATATATTAGCTAACAAACCTTTCATATACACAATTATGATATTAATCACATTCTTCACAAGTTTCTTCACACCAAAGCTTATATATGTCACGTACTGATGGCCATGAAACTAACTAAAAATTTGACAGCGCACCTATCGATCAATAGTATAGTTATGGTGAGACTGAAAATATCGTATCCACGAGGACTAAAAGTACTAGTAATTACTATCTTCTTATTATCTAGCCTAAAATTTAAGAGAATGTTTTATCTAAAACTAATTATCTAATTAACTAAGATTACGATAGAGATTAAGGTTGAAAAACACTTTTTGGAAAACCAATGGAGAAGACAATACCCAAGGAAGAATCCACCTAGACTTCACTTATTACCTTTGAGTTAGACAATTTATTCACTTGACTTAATATGTATAAATCCCTGATTTATGTTAATATCTATCTTGAGACTAAAAACAACTGACTTTAGGTTGATTAATTAAAATCTCTTTCTAATTAAAACCCCTATTGTCGCATTAACTCGATCTATGGATTTCCCTTATTAGATTTGACTCTAATTCGGCAGATTTATGTTGTCCTATCTCTGGGATTGCATGCAACTCCGCTTAATTATGAATGATCTACTCTTAAACAGAGACTTTTGCTCCATTGATTAAGCACATCAAAAACCGAAATTAATATCCTGGAATATTAAAGCAAGGGTTAATCTCACAATTAAGAATAAGAATAAGTATTTATCATATAACTCAAATAATAATAAGATCCATCTTAGGCTTTATCTCCCTTAGGTATTTAGAGAGTTTAGTTCATAATAATAATGGAAAACATCTCAAAGTTTGGAAAACAACAAAACATAAAATAAACCCAAAGGCTTCTAGGAAATTGGATGGAAATCTTCAGTCTTGATGTAGATCTTGCCTCTGAGGTGATTCTGATGGCTATCCTTGAGTATTTTCTGCCTTCAACTCTACCTGTCCCTTTTAATCCTCTTCTAGGGTGTTTATATAGACTTTGGAATGCTTCAAAACCCTCACAATTAGCCTTTTTCGAGTAGAATTAGACTTGGGCTCGACAGGAACACGACCGTGTGCCGCGCTCGTGTAAAGGTGCTCAAGCCTTGTGTAATTCTGACTTGGTTTAGTGTCGACACGGCCATGACACACGGGCGTCTGAATCACCCGTGTGGAAGTGCCTAGGCTGTACGAAACACTGATTTAGGCCCAATTTGTCCGTTTTTGGCCTGTTTCTCCCTCTTTTTACTATCTTAAGCTCTCCTGAGTATAAAACATGAAATTAAAGGATTAGAAGCATCAGATTCAATGAAACCAAGGAAAAATCATCCATAAATATGCCAAGCATGGGGTAAAAATATGTATATATTATGGTTTATAACGTACATACTTGTACCATCCCATATCATTCTCATACTTAATCACATGTTTCGTTTACCCGTTGAACCATTCAAAATAGAAGTCAGATACTCAAGAGCCTCGCACACTAAGTACCTATACCATGGCCCGAAGCCAAATCAAGGTAGCTTATACCCGAAATAATGATATCATGGCCCGAAGCCAAATCAGCTAATATTCATGCCCCGAAGCCAAATCGGTATAACTCGCACCTGAAGTGCTAATATCATGGCCCGAAGCCAACTCAATGTATCCCATAATGACATGTCACTAATATCCTAAATTATTCCTAAGGTTCAACTAGAATTTCGAATATTGAATCGTCGTCAAATCACTATGGAACATATCCATAGCCTCGTATTCACAATTTATGCAATATTAAAGCATATGAAATACATTTGTATTAAAACTTATAATATACGAACTTACCTCAGGTTCAAAAACAATGAAATTGGTCGAGTAATCAAGTACTTTGTCTTTTTCCTGATTTAATTCCAACTTCTAATTTTCTTGATCTATATAATATCAAACTCAGTTCATTTAATTATCCCTCTATTCAAGTTAGTCCAAAATACATTTTAAAGCACTTTTACACATTTCCCCTATTGTTTCACCACTTTTACAATTTAGTCCTTATTTCATAAAAAAATACAAATTCATGAAATTCAATCACAACCCATGCTAGCCGAATTTCAATTAGGTCCCTAGCAGCCCATATTTTCCATTTATTTCACATTTTTACCACTAAGTTTATATATGTCACAATTTAGCCTCTAATTTGCATTTTCATTAAAAATCACTTAACAAAACTTGTATATCTATAACAAGCATTCATAATATATCAAGAAATTTCAAAACACATGCTTATTCATCAATTAAAACATCTAAAATCTTTAATATTTTTGCAAATTAGTCCCTGGGCTAGCTAGATTAAGCTGCAACGATCTCAAAAACATAGAAATCATGAAAAACGGGATAAAAACGAACTTACAATTAAGCAATAAAGTGGCCGAATGCTTGAACACCAAAAATGGCTTCCCTTAACCTTAGTTTTCTGTTTCAAGAAGATGAATGAAAGAATAGTTTATTTATTTTATTAAATTATACATTAATTACTAAATACCAATTTTAATATTAAAAATATTTAATAACTAGACCAAATGCCACTCCACTTACATCCACTGTCTCACAAATGGGTTAATAACAACATAAGGACATTTACTTTAAGGTTCTATAGCTATTTGAAACCTTTAGCTCATCGAACAACACTTTTGCACTTTACGGAATTTAGTCATTTTTCTCAAATTAACTAATCAAACGATAAAATTTCTAAACGGAATTTTCACACAAATATATTTTCATACTGTAGACATTAAAATAGTAATAAAATAAATATTTTGACTTCAGATTTGTGGTCTTGAAACCACTATTCCGATTTGGCTAAAATGAATTGTTACAACTCTTCCCCCTTAGGGATTTTCATCCCCGAAAATCTTACTTATGAATAAGTTAGGGTAATGTTTTCTCATAGCTTCCTTGGGTTCCCACGTAGCTTCTTCGAATCCGTGAAGTTGCCACAAGACTTTCACTAAAGCTATTCATTTATTTCTCAACTCTTTAACTTCTCGAGCTAAAATTTTAATCGATTCTTCGTTGTATGTCATGTCAGGTTGAATTTCAATTTCTACCGGAGAAATTACGTGTGAAGGATCCGATTTATATCAACGTAACATCGACACATGGAACACATTGTGGATTTTTCTAACTCAGCCGATAAAGATAGTCAATATGCCACTAGACCTATTCTTTCGATAATCTCATACGACCCGATAAATCGCAGACTCAGTTTACCTTTACGACCAAATCGAAGAATTTTCTTCCAAAGAGACACTTTCAGAAATACTTTATCACCGATCTGAATTTCAATGTCTTTCCATTTCAAATCCGCGTACGATTTTTGTCGATCTGAAGCTGCTTTCAAACTATTGCAAATTACTTTCACTTTTTCCTCTGTTTCTCAGATCAAATCAACCCTGTGAATCTTTTTCTCACTCAACTCGGTCCAATATTACGTAGTTCAGAATTTGCGACCATACAAAGCTTCATACGGTGCCATCTTTATACTTGACTGAAAGCTGTTGTTATATGAGAATTCAATCAACAGTAAATATTTCTCCTAGTTGCCTTCAAACTCTAAAACACAACATCAGAGCATATATTCAAGAATCTGAATTACTCTCTCAGACTGACTGTTAGTTTGAGGATGAAATGCATTATTAAAGTTCAACTTAGTACCCAAAGCTTCTTACAATTTCTTCCAAAATTGCGATGTAAACCTCAGATCTCTATCCGAAATAATTGAAACTGGCACCCCGTACAATCTAACAATATCAGCAATGTATAATTCCGCTAATCTATCGAGTGAATAATCTATACGTACCGGTACAAAATGTGTCGATTTCGTCAATCTATCAACTATAAGCCAAATAGTATCTTTCTTTTTTCGGAGTCAAAGGTAATCCCGATACGAAATCTATTGTAACTTTGTCCCACTTCCACTCTGGTATCATCACAGGCTGAAGTAAACCTGAAGGCACTTGATATTTAGCTTTTACTTGTTGACAAACTAAACATATCAATACAAACTCTAAAATATCTCGTTTCATGCCTGACCACTAATCTAATTGTTTCAAACCGTTATGCATTTTAGTACTCCCCGGATAAACTGATAAGCCACCACTGTGTGCCTCGTGTAAAATCTTCTGAATCAACTCTGGATTTTTTGGTATGCATACTCTATTTCGGAACATTAAACAATCATCGGTTCCAATTTGATAATTTGTATCACTATTCAACTCACATTGCATTCTTTTAGCTTGCAACTCAGTATCACACTTTTGAGCTTCACAAATTTGTCGCAGAAAAACCAGTTTAGCTTTCAATTTTGCTAAAATCGAACCATCATCGGACAAATTCAGTTGAGTATTCATTGCTCTCAAAGCAAACAGATATTTTCTACTCAAAGCATCTGCGACTACATTAGCTTTCCTCAAATTATAATCTATTACTAATTCATAATCTTTTAGTAGCTCGAACCATCTCCATTATCGCAAATTCAAATCTTTCTGAGTCATTAAGTACTTCAAGCTCTTGTGATCAGTAAAGATGTGGCACTTCTCACCAAATAAATGATGTCGCCAAATTTTCAATGTAAAAACTATAGCAGCCAACTCTAAATCATACGTCGTATAGTTCTTTTCATGCGGCTTCAGCTGTCTCGAGGCATAAGCTATCACTTTTCCTTCTTGCATCAACACGCAACTCAAACCGTTTAATGACGCGTCGCTATAAATCACAAATTATTTACCTGACTCAGGTTGAACCAAAATTGGTGCTTAGTTAATGAGGCTTTCAATTGATCAAAACTCTGATGACACTACTCGGACCACTCAAACTGGTCATCGGTGTAGCAATCATCGAGAATCCTTTTACAAAATGTTGATAATAAATAGGTAACCCCAGAAAGCTTCTGACTTCGAATACATTCATTGGTGGTTTCCAGTCAACAACTGTTGAAATCTTGCTAGAATCAACTCTAATACCTTCCGCTGAAACAATGTGCCCTAAAAATCCAGCTTATTTGATCGAAAACTCACATTTACTGAATTTAGCATACATTTTCTATTCTCTCAAGGTTTGTAACACAATCCTCAAATGCTCAGCATGCTCAGACTCGTCTCTTATATAGATCAGAATATCATCAATGAACACAACTACGAATCTGTCTAAATATGGTCTAAATATCCGGTTCATCAAATCCAGAAAGTCTGCAGAAGCATTAGTCAATCCAAATGGCATAATAAGAAATTCATAATGTCCGTACCTCATTCTAAATGCAGTTTTCGGCACATCTGAGTCTTTAACTCTCAACTGATAATAACCCGATCTCTAAACAATCTTTGAAAACACTGTTGCGCCTTTTAACTAATCAAACAAATCATCAATTCTCGGCAAGGAATATTTGTTCTTTATCGTAACCTTGTTGAGCTGTCGATAGTCAATACACATTCTCATTGACCTATCTTTCTTCTTTACAAATAATATTGGTGCACCCTAGGGTGAAAAACTCGGTCGTGCAAAACCTCTATCTGTTAACTCTTACAACTAAGCTTTCAGCTCTTTCGATTCAGTTGGAGCCATTCTGTAAGGAGCTATAGATATCGGCGATGTTCCCGGTTCCAGTTCAATAGCAAACTCAACCTCTCTAACTGGTGGCAACCCAGACAATTTTTTTGGAAATACATCCAGATATTCCCAAACTACAGGCACCGGTTCAATCTTGATGTCAGACACTTTGGTATCTAAAACATATGCTAGGTACACATCACAACCCTTTCTCACATATCTCTGAGCCGACATCAATGAAATCACTATAGGCAAACCACTCAATTCATCGGATTCAATGCGAATGATTCCATTATTTTGACATTTCAATTCACTAGTCTTTCTTTTACAATTTACAATGGCATCATACAGAGTCAACCAATCCATACCCAGAATCATATCGAACTCATCAAATGGTAAAAGCATCAAGTTAGCCGGAAAACAGTAACCCCGAGTTATCAAATGACAGTTCTTGAAAACTTTATCAACTACCATATACTTGCCTAAGGGGTTCGATACTTTAATCACAAACTTAGTAGACTCAACAGGCAAATTCTTACTAAATACTAAATTCATATAGATATACGAATGAGTTTTTCCAAGATCAATCAATGCAATCACATTAGTGCCGCAAAGAAAAAATGTACCGGTGATAACATCTGATGATGACGCATCTTCGCAAGCACCAATAGTGTAAGCTCTGGCTGGTGCTCTTACCTCGGATCTAACAGCTGAATCCCTAGTCACACCTTTGCCACTAGACATATTCCCCGTATTTCTCGGTGGTCTCCCTCTTACAGTCGTATTGCTTGGCTTTTTATTTTGAAATTTATCTTTCTCGAATAACTCTGGGCAACCTCGAATAAAATGATCTGGCGAGCCACACTTGAAACAAGCTTTATTACATTTATTCCAGTACTCTCCAAAATATCATCTCTCACACTGTTGACACTCGGGTTTATTATTTCTCACACTGCCAACGCTCGAATGGAAGTTGCTTGAGCTTTAGGACTCACATGTTGATTTTCATGATCTCTATTCTGGTATCTCATTGATGCATTTGATCGATCATACAAATCTCGGGATTTCTTTAATGAAAAATGATAAGGTTTATTCATTGGTCTTTTTGTCGAAACTTTAGCCTTTGAATCAGCTTTCCTCTTTTCTCGGCTAAAGTCTTCGGCTTTGCAAGCCCGGTCAACTAACACAACAAATTCTTTCAAATTTAAAAATTTGACCAGAAGTTTAATATCCTCGTTCAACCCGTCAACAAACCGTTTGGACATGATTTCTTCAATAGAAACATACTCCCGAGCATACTTGCTCAACCGTACAAATTGTCTTTCGTACTCAGTTACAGTCATGTGACCCTGTTTCAGTTTTAAAAACTCTTTATGCTTTTGATCTAAAAACCCTTGACTTATGTATTTCTCTCGGAACTCGTTCCGAAAGAACTCCCAGGTGACTTTCTCTCTAGGCACTACTGATACTAATGTATTCCACGACTGATATGTAGTATCGTTTAGAAGTGACACACCATCTTTAACACAATCCGTCGGCGTACAAGACAGTTCATCAAAAACTTGAATTGTATTCTCAAGCCAAAACTCGGCTCTCTTAGAATTATTATCAACATAGCTCTAAACTCTTCAGCCCGTACTTTCGAATTTTATCAACAAGTGGTTTACTAATACATAAAGGCTCCAAACCTTGAGGAGCTACGGGAACCGGTTGGGAACAAGAGGGGGTGGAGGTTGTTGAACAGCCGGGTTCGTTCGAACAAACTCCGTGAACCATTCGTTCATCATTTAGATGAAAGCTTCTTTATCCTTTCCTCCCTAGCTACCCGATACCGGTCTAGATCCAGATAGCATTGTCCCTTGAGCTGGAGCTGGCATATTACGTTCAACCTCATCAGCTACAACTCGATTGGGATCCATTTACTATATGAAAACACATTTTAAAATGTCAAGAGTCATCACACTATCATAGTTTATCTATGGCATGTATAGCTAGACTCTCACATACACTACACTAGTCCTAGAACCGACTAAACCGTAACTCTGATACAAATAAATGTAACACCCTTCACCCGTATTCAACACCAAAATAGGGTTACAGAGTATTACCAGACTTATAAAATAATTAAACATTCATTATGCATACATTTTCACATTTCATATAATTATCATTAAATCTCAATCAATATGTCCCTAATAAGAGACTACTAGGCCCAAAAAATGCTTAGAAGTGGCTCGGGACTAAACCGAGAACTTTAAAAACTCATAAAACACTTAAGAATTTTTTCTCAAAATAGGGGACATACGCCCGTGTGGTCCAGCCGTGTCTCTCACACGGCCAACAGACACTCCCGTGTCACAGACCGTGCGGACATTTGAAGTGGAAGCACACGGTCGTGTCCCACCCGTGTCCGACCTCGTGTAACTTTTTTACTTGGGTCACACAGCCAACACACACGTCCGTGTACCCTAAAAATGGCCATACACACCAGTGTGCTAGGCCGTGCTCTAGACCGTGCCAAACCTGTAGGGTATACTGACTTATGTCACACAGCCAAGTCACACGCCCGCGTGTGAGGCCATGTGGAGCATACTAAATTGATTTCAAATTCAACACCAAGGGACACAAAGTCGTGTACATAACCGTGTATCACACACGGCTGAGACACACGCCAGTGTCTCTGCCCGTGTGTACAAAAATAGGCTATTTACCAAGCCAATTTGCCACCCAAATTTGTGCACACCTATATAATTCAAATGGTACTTATTCATGGCATAAATGGACATCCAATTCAGCCACAATCAAAGCTAAAACATACCATTTAAATACCAATAACTAATATGCTTATTATATCATATTTTACTCACTCAAATCATACCATCTTCACATATTCAAGTCAACTAATTAAACATTTCCAAACATGCATCATCATTCACCAATTCACAAGCACATAACTTTCCAATGATCAACCAATTAACATTCAAATTACCTGTTATCAATAGGCATCATGAATCCAACCTCAATCACACAACATAGGTCATTTGTATTCATATAAACATAACCGAAATCAACCAAAATAAGCCAACTCACATGGCTAAATATACAACCTTAGACATTTACAAGCCAATTCAAATGGCCAAAATCATAACCAAAACACAACCATCATGACCAAAGTCTCTATACATGACATATACTTAAAATACCAAAGTTCACAGGTACCAAGTGATAGGTGGATAGTGTGAAGTGATCTCCGACGATCCCCGAATCTGAGTTAGTTTGATAACACTATAAAACACAAAAAATTAAACAAAGTAAGCTATAAAGCTTAGTAAGCTCGTATAAAATAAACTCAATTCAATCTCAAGATTATAATTCAACAATATGAATATATCAACATTTAGCATATATTAGCTAACAAACCTTTCATATACACAATTATGATATTAACCACTTTCTTCACAAGTTTCTTCACACCAAAGTTTATACACGTCACGTACGTACCTGTACCAACCCATATCATTCTCATACTCACTCACATCTTTCGTTTACTCGTTGAACCATTCAAAATAGAAGTCAGATACTCAAGAGTCTCGTATACTAAGTACCTATACCATGGCTCGAAGCCAAATCAAGGTAGCTTATACCTGAAATACTTATATCATGGCCCGAAGCCAAATCAGCCGATATTTATGGCCCAAAGCCAAATCGGTATAACTCACACCCAAAGTGCTAATATCATAGCCCGAAGCCAACTCAATGTATCCCATAATGACATGTCACTAATATCCTGAACTATTCCTAAGGTTCAACCGGGATTTCAAATATCGAATCGTCGTCGAATCACTATCGAGCATATCTATAGTCTCGTATTCACAATTTATGCAATATTAAAGCATATGAAATACATTTTTATTAAAACTTATAATATACGAACTTACCTCGAGTTCAAAAACGATAAAATTGGTCGATTAATCAAGTACTTTGTCTTTTTCCCGATCTAATTCCAAATTTCTCTTTTCTTGATCTATATAATATCAAATTCAGCTCAATTAATTATCCTTCTATTCAATTCAGTCCAAAATACATTTTAAAGCACTTTGACACATTTGCCTCTATTATTTCACCACTTTTACAATTTAGTCCTTATTTCATAAAAAACACAAATTCATGAAATTCAACCACAACCAATGCTAGCCATATTTCAATTAGGTCCCTAACAGCCTATATTTTCCATTTATTTCACATTTTTACCACTAAGTTTACACATGTCACAATTTAGCCTCTAATTTGCATTTTCATTAAAAATCACTTAACAAAACTTGTATTTCTATCAACAAGCATTCATAATCTATCAAGAAATTTCAAAAACATGCTTATTCATAAATCAAAACATCTAAAATCTTTAACAATTTTTCAAATTAGTCCCTAGGCTAGCTAGATTAAGCTGCAATGATCTCAAAAACATAAAATCATTAAAAACGAGACAAAAACGGGCTTACAATTAAGCAATGAAGTGGCCGAATGCTTGAACACCAAAAATGGCTTCCCTTAACCTTAGTTTTTGATTTCAAGAAGATGAATGAAAGAATAATTTAATATGTTTTATTAAATTATACATTAATTACTAAATACCAATTTTAACCTTAAAAATATTTAATAACTACACCAAATACCACTCCACTTTCTTCCACTATCTCAAAAATGGGTTAATAACCATATAAGGACCTTTCATTTAAGGTTCTATAGCTATTTGACACCTTTAGCTAATAGAACAGTACTTTTGCACTTTACGCGATTTAGTCCTTTTTTCTCAAA
Source organism: Gossypium hirsutum (assembly GCF_007990345.1). NCBI lineage: Eukaryota > Viridiplantae > Streptophyta > Magnoliopsida > Malvales > Malvaceae > Gossypium > Gossypium hirsutum. Next base: position 17,734,338 of record NC_053433.1, read on the forward strand.
TTAACTAATCAAATGATAAAATTTCTAAACAGAACTTTCACCCAAATATATTTTCATACTGTAAACATTAAAATAATAATAAAATAAATATTTTGACTTCAGATTTGTGGTCCTGAAACCACTGTTCCGATTTGACTAAAACAGGCTGTTATATATCATGTATCATTATTTTCATGTATTTCAGGCAGATATGTGTATTAATTCATTTCATGTACATGTTTTCTCATGTCAGGATTTTGCCTGTTGAATCATTGAAAACATCGATGGATACACAGGTAGTACACTCAAAGTGTACAAATCTGAAATCCGTCAATTCATATTCAAGAGTGCTCTTTAAAGCACATAATGGGGAAATCCTCTCTCAAGCCATATAACAGGAAGCTCACAAAGAGCCATTAATAACAGGAAGCTTATCTGGGCTATATAACAGGAAGCTCATAAGAGCCATAATCAGGAAGTTCATAAAGAACTTTTAATAAGGAAGCTCACAAAGAGCCTTTAATCAGAAGCTCCGGATAGCCATATATCGGGAAGTTCAAGTGAACCATATCAGGACGCTCACAAAGATCTTCGATTGTGTCTGCAACATATGCAGGATCACAACCGATCATATAACAGGACGCTAGTAAAGAGCTGCGGTAATTCGTAACACATGCAAGATCACTACCGATTAGGATGCTCACAGGAAACATAGAACGAGAAGCTCGAGAGGGATTATAACAGGATGCTCGTAGGAGCTGTGGTATGTCTGCAGCACATGCAGGACTACAACCAATCAGGAAATCCTGTATCCATCGAATTCCATTATTCAAATGGGATTTAATATTTATCGGGCTTTTTCAGATATGTAACCAATTTCATATATTTGGAATTTATACAATTCACATACACAACATTTAATTCAAACATATACTTACCTCGATAAATGTTCATATATGTAAAATCTACTAATCCGACATTTTCTCTTTTCCTCATTCTAACTTCAAATTTGGTTTATCCAAATCTATAGAAATGAATTTAACATTAATTCATGTTCATTTTAATTCAATTCACATCTTAGGCAAATTTTCCCCTAAACTTTTAATTAATGACGATTTCGTCCCTAGGCTCGAAAAATGAAATTCATGCCATTTAATCCTTATTCCAAGCCTAGCCAATTTTTACATGTAAAATTTACAGCCCATGTATTTCATAAAATTCAAAATTTTTCTATGAATTTTACATCTTTTTAATTTAGTCCCTAAATCATAATTTCATCAAAATCTCCTTTACAAAAGTTGTTTATCTATCAACAACCTTTCATTTTCTACCATAAAACTTCATAATTCATCTATGTTTATCCATGGCAAAACCCTAGTACCTTGATAACTTTGTAAATTAGTCCCCTAGATAGCTAGATTAAGCTATTACGATATCGGAAATATAAAAATCATTAAAAACGGGCAATAATACTTACCTAATCAAGCAAAATAAGTTGGCTTGAGTTTAGGTTCCATGGCTAGAGTTTCCATGCTTTTAATTTGGGAAAGATGATATAAATGATGATATTTTTATTTTTTTATCATTTATCATATTTTATTATTTCACTTTCCAACTTCATCATTTTCTTTATTTTATTTTCCATGGATGAATCATCATCCTTAACCACTAAGCATTTTTTATGGTCTATTTGTCATATAAGGACCTCAAATTTTGAATTCCATGTCTATTTAATCCTTTTAGATATTAGAACTCAACTTTTGCACTTTGTGCAATTTCGGCCTCTATAAAATTAAACATGTAATTGGTAAAATTTCTTTACAAAATTTTTATACGACATTACTATCATACTATAGACCATAAAATAATATAAAACATAATTTTTTCCCAAAATCGGATTTGTGATCCCAAAACCACTGTTTCGATTTTACCGAAAACGGGCTATTACAACACGGCCATGTACCCTTATTCTGAATGCCCACATGGCCTGAGACGCGAGCGTGTTTCTTAACCATGTGAGCAACACAGCCTGGCTATACGGGCGTGTGTCCCTTGCACCTAAGAAAAAATTTTAAAGTTTTGCAAAAAAAAAATTATGAATTTCCAGTTTAGTCCCGATTTGTTTCTAATGTGTATTTTGAGCCTCGAAGGCTCATACAAGGGACAATATGAATGATTTATGATCATTTTCTGATATGTAGGTTAAATGATATAAAATGTTTGTATTTGATCTGAAAAGTATGGTAATGCTTTATAACCCTGTTCTGACGACGAATAAGGGTTAGGGGTGTTATAATATCTCTCGACCTCCTATCGATAAGAATCTAGTGCCCCAGTTATGCAGTTTGCCCAAACACTTCTCTTTTTGAGCTCGAAAAGCCATCTTTTTATTTCTGTCAACAATCAAAGGAAGACCTAGGTATTTTTTAGGATTTTCAATAGAATGAACACCAAGAGCTTGACATACCTCTATTCTGACTTCTCGGCTCACATTTGCACTAAAGAAAATTCTAAATTTATCATAGTTAACCAATTACCCCGAATCAATAGCATATTTATCTAGAATATTCTTTAATTCGCAAGCACCCGTAACCAAAGCCTCACCAAATATGATATTGTCATTTGCAAAAAGTATATGGTTAACAATCGGGGCGTACCTATTTATGCGATCCCCTTCAGCCTTCCATTGAGCACTACTATTCGTAACAACGCTGAAAGGCCCTTGCTACATATCAGGAATAAATATGGGCTGAGAGGATTACCTTGTCGTAAGCCACGAGACGAGAAAAATTATTCACCTACTTCTCCATTAATTACCACGGAGTACGATACAGATTCCACACATCTCATTAACATTTGAACCCATGAATTAGAGAAACTCATTTGTTCAAGCATCAACCGTAGGAACGACTACTCGATTCTGTCGTATGCAATTCCAATTTTCCCAACCTCTTGTGCTTTAGGAAATGTAATATCTCATATGCAGCTAGGATATTATCCGAAATAAGCCTTTTAGGCACAAAAGCACTCTGTGCCTCGTCAATAAAAAATTGGATCACAACCTATAGTCTATTCATTAACATTTTGGAAATAATTTTGTATAAAATGTTGCACAAGCTAATTGGCCTAAATTGACTCATATTCTACGAGTTGTTGACTTAAGAATTAAAACAATTCAAGTACCATTTATCTCGACAATGTCATGCCTTCCATCTAAAATTTGAATACAATATTCGATCACCTCCTTATCCACTATATGCCAGAACCTCTAATAAAATATAACACCAATCCCGTCTTCCCCCGACACCTTTAATGGGCTTATTAACTTAACTGCGTCACACATCTCTTCAATTGTAAAATTGTGCATCATGTTTTCATTCATGTCCGAAGTAATGCAAGGCGTAATTCTTATTAGAATATCTTTGACACCCCATGAATTATTTGAAGAAAAAATAGTGCAGAAATACTCTTTTGCAATATGCAAAAGGTTCGAATTACTCTCATACAGCACACCAGTCTTATCTCTCAAGTTTACTACTCTGTTTTTTCGCCTTCTTTGTGATGCAAAATTATGAAAAAATGAGGCATTTCTATCCCCATTCCTTAGCTAGTTCGCCCTTATGCGTTGCTCCCAGTAGATCTCTTCTTTATCGGCCTTTATATTCAAAGTAATCTTTGCTTCTATGGCCTCTCCCAATATCTTATCTGTTGGGTAAGAATCATTTAATAATTATAGCCTTTTCACAAATCATTTTTTGTCAAAGATCGTTTTTCCTTAATGATTCGAACCAGCTTTCTAACCCAACACCTATCATTCTTAGACGATGAAAAACCAAGCCAATAGAAGAATCCTATAACCTTTTTACCTCATTTTCAGACGATTCCTCCATAATCCAAGCCGCCTCAAATCTAAAATGTGCAACTTTGTGACTACTTCCATCTTTATCAGTGTTTACCAACAATGGGCAGTGATCATAAAAAAAATGGGTCAAATGATCTAAACTATAATTCGAAAAGAAAAATCTTCAATCATCATTTTCCACGCCTCTATCTAATCTTTCGCTAATATTATTTTCTTTAAAATATCTTTTCTCCTACGTGTACTACTGACCGCTATATCCCAAGTCAGACAAACAACAATTGGCCAACACGGACCAGAACCTTCACATCAGACGTTCTCTTCACAATAATCCACTTTTCTTCTTAGTAAAGTAAAGTATCTCGTTGAAATCCCCAATAATTAACCATCGGACATTAGGCAAATCATTCAACTGGCGCAAAAGGTTCCAAGATTCTTTTCGAAGTCTCTCTTTAGGGGTCCTATAAAAACCCATACATCTCCAAGAATGGCCCACCCCATTTTTCTCGAACATAACATCAATATGTCTCCTTGAATATGACCTCAAAGAAAGTTTACATGAATCTTTCCAACCCATCGACAAACCCCCACTCCTACCATTGGAATCAACATCAATTCCTTCTCGAAACCACACTTTCTTCTAACTATAGCCATTCGTGACACATTCAGTTTTGTCTCAATCAAAAAGACTACAGAGGGATTTATGTCTCTCAGTGTATTCCAAAGACGATGAATTGTCTGAAGACTCCCTAATCCCCAAATGTTCCAACTTAAAAGTTTCATGGTGTTCGGCTAGCTTGCATAGCAGGCCTGCCGATATCATACCTTCAAAACTAGAAGAAACACTGTCTCTTAATTCTCCCGTTCCATCTAAAGTCCCTCACTCAAACTAGCTCAACTTAGAACGAGGTCATTTGAACCCTTCTACTAGTTGAATTGGAACATCCTCTCCTTTTAAAAAGCTCATTTCCTCATCAAAATTAACGTGTTGAAAATTAACATTTGGACCTATCACTTTTTAACTAGATTGGCCCACTGTGCAGTCACCTCTAGATTTGTTTCCCCCAAATTTTGGTAAATTTGAATTTATTCCTCCCATTGCTTCTTGATTTGTGGGATATGATTTATGTGAACCCAATCTAATCATCCATTCCTTAAATGAGAAATTCCCAAATTTTTGCCACCTCCAATCCCCTTCTCTACTAACCATTTACTCTTTCAAAATGAAAGACAACATTTTGTTTCCACAAAGTGGCCCATAACTGACAGAAACTTTTTCATACCCTAATTTACCACACAAAAAGCAAAATAGAGATAATTTCTCGTATTCAAAGCGCACATATGCACTAATACCATTGGGAAGAGCAAACTTTTTTCCTTCTTCGCAAAGACTAAATGAATGAAGTATCATAATCAAGGAAAGCACCTATAAAATTTCCCAAATGTTTCACAACATTCTTTGACATAAAACCATGTGGTATGTCATGAACAAGCACCCAAAACGCAACCCAGTTTAATTCCACTCCCGTAGGAATCTCCCCATCCCTCAATTGATAAAGTAACAAAAAATGGGAATTAAAATTCCAAGGTCCATTATGTTCAATACTCTCCACATCTACCTCAAGATAAACCGAAATAGAAAGCGTCATTCTTCTAGATCTAAAATAGAAACAACCCCAATCGGATGCCAAACATTTGCCAAAGTAAATTGCATAGCTTGAAAATTAACAACACTCAAAGTTAAAAAAGTTCCTACAAAACAATTGTCGTAAGAAATCTCAAGCTCCACCGATTCTACTTCCAGTTAAATTGTATCATCCTCCTCATCACCCAGAGATAGATTTGCCAAATCATTTTCCATCACTCCTCACAAACGTTGACTACAGACTCGTAGCAACCTAACTCTCATAGATTAGGTGTAGCGACGTAAAAATTTCTCTTTCGGTCGCTAATTAAGGTGATTATTTGAAAATTTAAAAATCGACTTTTGATTTTATTAAAAAATGGAGTCGCCATCGATCTTTTTTCTAGGTGTGACCGGACACCTAATAAACATCCTTTTTTAGAAAAGAAAACTTATTCTTGCACAAAAATGAAGGCCGAATTTAGGTCTACGTCAAAAGCTAGAGTAACGTTGGGTTCGGGAGTCGATAACGCCAAGGAAGGTATTAGCACCCTCGCGACGCCCAAAATTGGTATCTTATTAAACACGTGTTGTCTTGATTTTCAAAAATACGAATTCAATTTGACATTTAAGTGTGATCCGATTGAAGGAAATGAGAAGTTGTAAGTTTTTGGTTTTTTAGAAGAATATCAAGTTTTTAACACGGGCCGACTAACTTCACCCAACATAGCGATGAAATCAATGACTTAATGTTAAAATCGGTGCATTGCCTTATTCTTAAAATTAAAAAATGTAAAAAGTTTCTAAAATGATAGTAAAAAAAATCTAAGAATATTATTGTAAAAATGCGAATAGTGATGTGAATAATATAAAATATTAAAATATCAAAATATTAGAATAATAATAATTAATATTGACAAATAAAAAAATAAAATAGAAATAAAAGGTGTACGTAATATATATATATTAGAAATAACAATGATGTTTAAAAATAATACTATTAATAATACTACATAAATATGTACATATATAAAAATAAATACGTGATAATATTAAAAATATGTACATAATATAGTGTAAAAAATACATACATAATATAATTAAAATATATACATAAGATAACATGTAAAATATATATATAAATAATATAGTATTAAAGATATATACATAAAATAGTATAATATATATATTTATATATACGTAATATAGAATCTAGAATATACCTAATATATTAAAAGAATATATATATAATATAATATTAAGAAATATAATAATAACAAAAAAAAGAGAGAGGGAGAGAGTGGGTGATTTCCGGCCACAAGGCCGGCCACCGTCCGGTCACCGGACCGCCGCCGGCCGCCATCGGCGCCACCGTACACGGCAGCCGGACCTCAAAAAAAACTTTTTCGATAAAAATGGATAAGCTTCCTCCTTTTATTTTTACTTTCGGATAAAAGAAACAAAATAAGATTGAAAGAAAAGATGATAAGCAAACAAAGAACTTAAAACGAGAATAGACGAAGAAACCTCTTTTGCTTTGATCTTTGATTAATCTCCAAAAAAACTACTCTCTCCAAAAACTGGCCTTTACAATAACTCTTCTCCTTTATTACTCTCAAAAAACCTCTTAAAAATCCTTTACAATAACTTTCTCCCCCAAAACTTCTTCCTCCCCTAAATACAAAATATGAGAAGGCTTATATAGCCATTTACAAAATATTTTTTTATTGTTTATGTCTTCATTTGTAGGTACAAGTGGTGGTGGAGTGTGGCTAGTGGAGTAAGTAGTGGAGCAAGTATGGCTAGTGGAGTTGGTGGTGGAGCAAGTGTGGCTAGTGGAGTTGGTGGTGGCAAAGGCTAGGATTTAGTTGAGAAAAGTTTAGGTTGTAGGCTAGGGTTTTTTATTTTGATTTGGGCTTAGGGTTTGGGCCATTGGGGTTTTGATGCAAATTGGGCTTTGAGTAGTTAATATTTTGGGTTTTGGGTTTAATTTTGGTAAGTTAGGTAAGGCTAAATTGGGTTTTGATGTAAATGGGTTAAAATTGGCCTACAACATTAGGAAATTAAACAAAAAGTAAACGTGCTATACAACAGAGTTCATGCCAAAGAGTATAGAGAAACGTGCCAAACGACAAAAAAAATGGAAAAAATTATTTAATAATTGAATCGGAGATTAATATCTTTACCATATGCATTCTTTTTTTTTTTAGATGAAATTTCAAGAAAGGAATAATATTTAATCTTTAATGCTCTTTGATTTTTTTGAAATACCTAAATTTAAAGAAATATCCAAAAGTCTCAAAGCATTTTAGTTTTGGATTACATGTTAATTTACGTAATCTTGACTTTGTATCCTTATAATTATTTTATCAACAGCAAAACACATGAGATATCCATCTAATGCAACAAATTTGAAAGACTTCAACACTTAAAAAGATGTTATTTTTGCTTTGGAATTTCCTAATCCAAGCATGATAATATAAAGGCCCAAGGATGGTGGTGTAGGTTTGCTGGTAATGGATTTTGATTTTGGATTTTTTTGTTAATTTCCCTTTAATTAAAGAAATACTCATATTCAAACCAGCTATTGAATGGTGACGTAGGTTTGCTTGTAATGGGGTTAAATGATTGAGGAAAGGGAACAATATGATATTTTTAATTCAATTTAGTTTTTATTTAATTATTCTCTTTTTTTTTCAATTTATATTTAAATTAGATACTTAAAACTTTAACAGTGAATATAATTAGAAGATTATTATTCAATTAAGCCAATTAATTATTGGAATTGTGCGATGGAATCCATCTTCAATTAATACAGGAGAACGTAACACAAAAGAAAATCGAATTTACTTTACTAGATTTCAGTAACATGACCTTTCTGTCTTTATGCATACTTATCCCCTCTACATTTTCTGATTCTAATCTTCATCAGATCCTTTTTTTTTTTCAATGCATTCCATATGATCATTCTCACAACACTTTCCCATGCTAATATTCATCATGCAAGTCCAAACCAAACCCGAAATTGCTAATATTCATCAATGTAGTTTGAATATGATTCGGATTATTACCATTGTCTAAAAGAGTATGCATGATCAATTAGCCAAGCAATCACAAACTAGCGCTGCTGCCATCGGGAACATTAGAATGAAAAGCCATCTGTACTGCATTCAAACTTCTCTCTATGATTATAATTTCTATGCCTTGGAACTTTCACATATACTATTATGTATCGAGCTAGCTCAATCTTCTGTACTGGACATTCGCAAATCCAAGAACATACCACAACGAACTTCAAAATGACACAAATCATATATAGGTTGACTACCTAAATCGGTTTGCTCAAGGCACATTTCAATGTAGGTTGACTAGCTTGATCTTAATTCTACTATAATCACGGTAATAAGAGAAACGAGCAGAAGTAGAAGAATCCAAAACCATAGCATAGAAAGGCATTCATGTGAAGTAGAGGAATCCCGGAAAAAGAAAAAAAAAGAAGTAAAAACTAATCTCTTACTCGTTTGGCAAACTCAAAACTGACATCCAATGTCAAAAAATTTAGCAGATCTCAGTCCATCTCTAAGCTATGTAACACATACTGATAGCAAATTCAGAACAAATACTGCCGCTAAAATTCAAAAGAACTGTATAGTAACATTTTTAATGCTACTAGTTATTAAGACAAGGAAATATTAACGAGGACTATCAAGCACATCGACAAACATACGATTTACCGAAGGTAGCCGTATTTGCTGATCCTTTGATCTACTCCTCTTGAACACTGGCTGCGGTGATGATGAAACCGAAGATATCGCAGTCCAGAAATCATCTGAGTTACCCCAGCTAGATGATGCATCTATGACACCATCAGGACTGCCTTGCATTTGTCCATGCTTACGTTTTCTGGCTTCATTTTGTTTGCAATCACTTTCCAATAACTTGGACACGAGATCGTAGCACACATCTACTTCATCCTGTTAAAAGGAATGAAACAATTAAGCAATGCAAAATCAAGTTCCATTGTAGTCTATGCAAGTAGTTGTTTACAAAATACAAACCTCACATGTCTTGAGTACTCTAAGAAGCTGTTTTCGATATTCAAGATAATGGCATGGTTCAATCTCTTTAATAACATAAAGCATTGTTGCCGCAGCTAAGATAGATGGAATATAAAGCATGAACTTGGAATCTGGATCGAAATTGAATTAGAAATCTAATAATAGAACTAATAGAAATGGTTAAAAAGTCTCATTTCCTTCTTACAACAAGTAATCAGAGAAAAAATGATTTCTTTTTATAACTTACCAGCAATGAGAATGAGAAGTAAATGCTCACAACTATGAAGGAATTCCCAATGCAAATGGGTCCTCAATCCAAGTCTCCTCGTAATGTGATCAAAGAAGGAAATTGGGGTCACGGGATTCATCCTCCATTTCAGAGTCGACAACACCAAAAGCTCCATTCTTTGTATGGTCTTCGAATCAAACACATATTTCGATTCCTCAACCTAAATAAATAGAAGAAAAAAAATCACAAAAACCCATCTTTAAGAGCTAAAAGAACACACAAGAAATTGGGACTACAGTAATCAGACATTGAAGCACATACTTGGAGGTCTAAAAGAAGTGGAACTTGGGTTTCCTCGACCTTTGCAGCCAAAGACAAACAAGCGACAGCAGCTAATTGTCCCATCCATGGGTTGTCTTTTTGAAACTTAAAGCTTGCAAAAAACCTATCAAAGTAATTCACTGCAAGAACTATGGTCAAAGCATTGAACCTATGGTGTGCTTTAACCTTAAAAATCCACTCCAAAGCATCTTTACGAGCTAAAACTAAAGACTCATCTGAGTTAACATCTTTGTAACAAAGATGGGTTTCTTTCTCTTTAGACATTAAAGAGATTAACTCATCATCTTCCCAGAACAAATCATGTTCAATAAGAAATAAAGGTAAAAACGTCTCCTTTTTCACTGTTCCACTTTCACCACATATTTTGTTTCCATTTTCTTCACAACATAGCGCATCAAGAATCCATGGTGGGCTTTGAATCTGCTGAATCTCTTCTTGCAGAGACATTGCTTTTCAAAGAAGAAGAAAATGAATTCCCCTTTCATTACAATGCCATATTTAACACAGTAAATCTAAATCTCACTTTGTTTCTTTCACTTCTTTCAGCAATTTCCTCAATACTGTTTGTCTCTGGGGTATATCACTGAAGGGCTCTATCTGAGAAACCTTTCAAGCTTCTCCCTTCAACCCCTCCTATTTTATTTTTTCCTTTTCTTTTATTATATTAAAAAAAAAATCGTGATCTTTGCTTAACTAAATCCACTTATTAATTATGTGTTATTTTAATTTCCTCACTTTATTTCCTAAATAGCTATATTTAAAATTTTTTAAATTAAAATTTGGTATTTAAATTTTTACAGATTTCAAAAAATTTTATGAACAAATATACCCATAAATTTCAACATCCATGAGTTCGAAGGTCATTTCATTATATATTGATCTAATATTTATTGCAAACTGTCCTACTACCTAATATAAATGAAGGGGATTTAAATACTTATGGATATCCAACTCTCAAGTATAAATAATCTTTCCCTTAATTTTATTTTTACAAAAACCTTAAATCTTAAAATCTCTTACCAACTAAGGTTTGGATAATTGGTGAAGAATGCTATTTGAATCGTACCAAATCAATCAGCTAGATTGAGAATCGATTGGAGTATTGATTTGGAGAAGGTTTTTGAATCGATTGATTCAAGAATCAGTACGGACCGATTGAACCTAGCAAAAAATGGTTAAATTAGATTTTTTTAATATTTTTATTATCTTTAAAATTTTAATAAGGTTTTTAATCAAACCAGTTGAATTGGTGAAACAGTGGCCTAATCAAATTCGTCCACCAATACAATCTAAAAAAAACATTGGTGATGAGATTGACTTTGATGAAATTGAAAATAGTTGTGAGCGTGATATTAATTAATATAGCGATGAGTTTAAAAGTAATAGAGAGATATCTATTTCCATTCATACGCAACAATAACAAAAATGTGAATTATGAAGAGAAGAAGAAATAATTGTTAAGAACATCAAAATAATATCTATATGTAATTAAATTTAGAACATAGTAGATAATTTAATAAAAAATTAAAAGATATTAAAATTACTAAAATATAGATACATCATTTTAAATATTTTGATTAATTAATATATAATATAAGTTTATTAATTATATTAACTCACCGAAAATATTGGAAACTTTAAACCAAAATAATTAAAAAAAAAAGTAAAATTATTCAAATTAAAAATTTTAATACTAGGAGTGAAACTTTATTTAAAGTTTTTAAATAAAAAAAGGTAATATATGAATATGTAATTAGGGTGAGCGTCCAATCGAATCGGAATCGAATGAATAAATTTCGAATTAATTGAGTTGACAAATCATATTTTATCATCCTAACTTGATTTGAAATTTTTTCAGGTCGATTCGAGTGAGATAGAATTCGAATCAAATCAAATTGAATATATTTGTTTGAGTTAAATTAAAAAAATGACTTGGGATCCTTATAACCATTATCATCCACTATAATCAAATTTGCTCACTATAATCAACTTTGGTATTAACTTTTATCTCCTCACAATTTATTTATTAACCTTTTATATACATGTTAGCTTCTTTACTTACTTAATTACTTCAATTATCTTCTGCTTTTTGTCACTATGTATTTTGAAATAAAAAAATATATTAAATATAAAAAATGTGATTTTTTAATAAAAGTTATCTTAAAGATAAAATGTGAATTGATACCAACATAAAATTTTAACACAGATATTTTATGGTATCATCAATAATTCAATTTTAACAGAAATTTATAAATTTTTAATATGATTAAAAAATTCAATAATATAAATAGTACAAAATGTGAAATTTAATTTAATCATATAAATGGTAGATATAAACACAATTATAACTATTTAGGTTTAGAGATTTTTTTGGGATGATTTTTTATTTGTGGGTAAAGGGTGAAAAATAAAATTTTAAGGTGAAAATAAAAAGTTTTGAGTTTTAGGGGAGTAAAATTTTGGAGGGAAAATAAATGGTGGAAATATTAAAGAAAAATTGGGGGGGGGGGGGAATAGGTTTGGGGTAAATGGGGGTTGGGGAGTAAAAGTTCTAGGGGAAAAGTGAGAAGGAGTAAAAGTGTTAGGGAAAAGTAAAAAGGTTTAGGGGTTTGGGGTTTGGGGTAAAAATGTAAAATATTATAATTTGATATTCAGTTTATTCAAGTTATTCGAATTTGAAAATTAAACTCAATTCGAACTCAAAATTCAAAAAAAATTCGAGTTGACTCAAATAACTCGATTTTTTAACTCGAAATTCGAATTTTTTTTGATTTTTTCGAGTCAAATTGAGAATTTCTCACCCTTATATGTAGCAGTGGTACAAGGCAAAAAGAAAAAGAAATGACCATTTAAATCTTTAAACCGTTGTTAAAATTACACATTATATTGTTAAGTTCTATTTAGATCACATTCAACTATATATTAATTCTTTTTGCAATTATTAACATCTCCAAGATCTACTTTATTAGATTTGTCATAATCTAAATTTATGTGTGTCAAAATTTTTAATTATCTTGTACTTAAAAGATAACTCATTTATACGACATCTCAAATAGGTAGTTTTTTTTACATATAAAAGTTTATTGCCAATAGAAAGAAGGAGACTCAAGGCCCATATTTTTTGTTATTCATATGATGAAACAATGATAATGTTGAAAGATGTAATTTTACTAACAGACCTTCCAATTGACGAAAGAATGGTATCAAGAGATAATTTATTCGCGTTGCATGAAGTACTCTTTATTTATTGGGCACATTCCCTGAGATTATGATTGATTTTAATGAGTGCGAAGTCAAGTTTAGATGGTTAACTAATCAAATTGATGTTTTCCCACACGATACGAATGATGTTGAGATTGATCAACATGCCAGAGTTATATGTTCTACCTAATTGAAGGAATGTCATTGCAAGGCATCCTAAATGGTGATTGATAAAATAAATTATTGTTATATACTTTTACAAGTATGGGGTTGGATGCAATCACCATGATTAGCGATCATCACTTCCAAGCCATACGTTTTCCAACTTACAAGAAGGTAAAAATATAATCATGCTTAATATTTTATGTTATAGAAAGTATTGCATTATAAATATTTTATAATGATACTTACATTCAATAATTGAACATATTTAGAAGTCATTTAGATCATACCAATTGTACAAGGGGTCATAATTGGTTATGATCTCAAATCAATCAATATGCATTTGAACGAGCATTGTTGTCAGTGTAGGAGAACAAGGGTTCGAGTGCGCTAAAGTACATTATCATCTTATTTAAGGGTTGGGGAGGGGTTATAGGTAGTTCTAGGCATTGTATAAAAAAGAATAGATATAATAAGAAAATGAGATTAATGTTCAAAAAAATATAATTATTGTCTTAAACAATAACAATTATATTTATTGTAAATGTTTGCACTTCTACAAGCATCATACTAAATAGCAATGGTTACAATTGTATTACCACCATATTCACATGAGCAAACTCATTTGTAGAAGGCGTGCATATCTCTTATATGCTTCCACGTCATTAAATGACATCACATTAACTAGGTTGACAACAATTTGGGCTAGTCCAAAAAATTTAAAGAGAACCGCTAAATCTCAATATTCTTCATATAATTTACTTGCGTTAGTGAAAAGAGTGGAATTGTCTGATGTTCACCAATAGTGGATTAATCATTGAGGCGCACCTATCTTGAGCATATTGTTGGAGGTGCGTAGATCTTGAATGATAATCTCACATTATCACAAGTATACTACGATCGATATATAATCCATAGTATGTCTCATCTTATTTAGCTAGGACAACATCCCTAATTTAAGGACCAACAAGTCATCAATAAAGGACATCAATGAGTGCGTGCCCAACCAGCCAAACCCCTTAGGGTTGCTCCACTTGCCTAACTTTTGTACCATTTGAGTGTATCCTCATATAAATTTGGTGAGGAGATTGATCCTTCAAACCCAGCTTTTTCCCTAATGATGGCAGCTCTGTTGGCTATGTTAAGTATTGGGGTCAACTTTGAATAGACGTTGACGACTTGACCTGACGATGAACTTATCCACACTTTATTTTTTCCATCAATTATATCATTATTCATCGACCTACCCTTAAATGGTGAGATTAATTTTTTTCCCACCATTATTTGATAACTCTCAAAAAGAGTTATATTTCATGCCTTTAGACCTAGCTAATTACTTGTACTTGGGTACATTTAGTGGCATTTTATGACATTTTATTAGTATTTATCATTTACATTAGGAGCTTGAATGGTGTTTACATGTTAGATACTTTTAATTGCGTGTAGAAGGGATGTGTTTGGTGGTTTGACAGGTGCAGGATATGGAGAAATAAATGAAGGAGTGAAGGTTTGCTAGGGCAAAAGGTTGCACAGTTTTCCATCTTGTATGCCATGCCAATTCAGGAAAATGACTAAGTCAACATTCATCACAGACTAGTTTCAGCCCAACTCTACTTGTACCAGAAAAGAGTAGAAGATATCATGGGCTAGGAAGAAAAAGCCTATAAAAGGCCAAATGAGGAAGCCCTAAGTGTAGAAATCCGGAGGTAATAATTGCGGGTAGCGGCTGAATAGAGACGAAAGGGGGAGATTGAAGGCAATCCCTCTCAGCTATCACAGGACACTGTGTTGCTGGATTGCAGATTGATTTGGCGACAATCATCTTCCTAAGTTCTTCCATTATTTCTAATTATGTTCTCCATGAATTAATTTGATCAAAATGATGTCGGGTGTTATTTCAAACTTGAATTTTAATTACCGACCTATAAGCTAAATCTCATAGGGTTGAGATTACATGATGAAAACTTTTCTTTTATTTAATAGTAGAAGCATATATTTGACTGAATTTACTGTTTTATTCAATTGTTTTATTTCCCAAGTGTATGCATACATTCCCTAGACATAGACGAGTGTGCAATATACCCCTAAACTGAATCTAATTTTGAAAAGGTTGGATTAGTTGGACTGTAATTGAATGATATGAGCAAATACTCGAAAGATACTTGTAGTAGACTCTAGACATAGAGCAACGTTCATATGGAATGAAGACAACACAATGCAGAGTACCATGCTAAGGCTTATAGACACAAACTAGGTAACTTGAGACCTTGTTCTCGAAAGAAGCAAGTCACTTTAGGTCTCTTTTGAGCAGTAGATTAAGTACGATTTTGTTGAGGCATTACTAAAATTAAGGGCAGATTCATAGTAATCCCAACCTTCCAATCAACATCGTAGACCTTCAATCCATTGTCACAGTATCTTTGCCATAGTATTATTAGTTATTTATTTATTCACTCGCCTTTTATTCACGTAATTATTCTCCTTTTTTACTCTTGTTTGCCTTAGCATTTTCCAATATTAGTCAGTATGTTTTTCACACTCATCTTTATTATTTTGATTTATCATTGCGTACTTAACTCAGCTTTTCCATAACATTAATCATTATCATAACTTGACCATTGCTATATCTAATCCGATCCCTATGGAGATGATCTCACTTATCACTTTATTACTTGATTCGACGTATATACTTGCACAATTCGCATATCATATTCACATGCGACAACATCTCAAAATCGAGGTAAGGATGGAGATTTGGTCTAGCAACCACTGCGACAAAATCTACTACATAGACACAAGTAATCGAGCTGTGGAACACATTTTCCCCAACACCATGGACATTGTATAATGTTTACATTTTTATTTTTTCAATCTGACAACTTGATGTATTTTTTTTTCAAATCAATTAACTTTAAATTCTTAAATATTATATCAAACATTAAATAAGAATACTAAGACATTAAAGAATGTTTAATAAAATAATATTTAAATAATGTAATGTTACATTTTAATTGATCAATTATACCACACTTTAATTGTTATAGGAATAGACTCAAAAAAATTTCCTTATATAACCTATTAAAATGGGCAACATAAGAAAAGACTAAATGTATAAAATAAGAAAATAAACTAATTTACAATTGCTATAGTCCCTATAATATGCCTATATTACTTATAATTTATAGATTCTATCATAATACTCTCTTCGATTATCAAAAACACCATAATCACTCCCTTCAAGCTGGAGTGTATTTATCATTTGCTCTTAGCTTGATATATATATACACACCCAATTATAGGTTTCTTAAAAGAATTAGTGAGAAAATATTGTACTTGATTATTGGAATTTACAAAACTAGCGGCAATGCATCATGTGTAAGACCCCTATACCAGACTCGATTATTGGGTCAAGGCATTGGGATGCTACATTCATTACCGAAGCAACTTCAGATAATTACATATCATTTTATCAATTTAATAAGATCATTTTACACTTTTAATAGTAATTAAACTCATACCGAAATGATTTTTGAGCTTAAATTATCTCATTCGATCTCCCATAGTTTATCAGGGACTACATTGTAAAATTTCAAAATAATCAGACTAATGTTCCGACGTTGGGATTTCCAAGTCGCGATGTAACCTACCGACTTTAGGTTGTCTCAACGTGGATTCTATTTTTCCAAATTTTCATATTTTCAATACTTAAGTTTAATGTTTATGATGCTATTAGTCACTCTAGTGAAATTTTAAACGTAAACCATGTCAACATAATTGAATCATTAGTAGAAGAAAATTTTGAGTCACTTCATGAAAGTAAACTTGAAACATTTTTTATGATAATTTCGATTCCAAACCAATTTGCGAATTTGTTAATAAATTATTGCCACATATGAACACTAAACTTCTATCTTCTGTTGTGCAGGCACCAAATTTCCAAGCCTATACAATCAAAAAATTTCAGCTGAAACAGCCCCAATACTAGTTCGGTCGTCAAACTAACGACTTTAAACAAGCGCTTGTTAGGAGGCAATCCAATTTTATTTTCTTTTTTATTTTCTTTATTTTCTTGCATGTTAATAAATTTTATTCTCTTCTTATATCCAGGAGAATTGAGGAAATGAAAAATTAAATTTGGAAACAGGCGAAAACATTAACAAAAACGAAATGATGAGTGTTCTAAACCCTTTCTTTTTCACTATATTTGTTAATATTAATTTGCACATTGAGGGCAATGTGTTTTAAGTAGGGGGAGACATTCCTCATTATTTTTGTTCTTTTATCTATCATTTTTATTGTTGTGTTTACTATTGTTGTTGCCTTGTGCTTGTTTTTGCCCACATTTATTTTTTTAAGTATAGCCTGCCCATTTTCATGCCCAAGATCTTAATCAAGAATTACCTACTGTTTGACCCGCGAGTATGATTCTTGTCTACTAAGTTAGTTATGATTTTGCTATGATTGATTTCATCTCCACTGTTTTATTTCTATTAGGCTAAAATAATTATTATTAATGAAGTTAACTTTATCTTACTTATAGTAAAATCAATTAAGTCTAAATACAAAGAGAACATTTAATACGAATGTATGCTAAATTTATTTTCATGGCTGTTAGGTAGTTGCCAAAACTTATTTTTGACACTTGACTATTTTTCCTAGTCCTCTAAAATTAAAATTCCATTCCATTAAAAAAATCTGATGATTTCGTAGTTATGAGCACAATTTCCAATGTGATTAACTGAGTAACCGGAGTAGGGTGCTTGAGTTGTCATCCTACTTCTCGTAAAAAATTTGTATGACATGTTAGGTAAAACTCCGCTAACCAGAATTAAATAAAAAAATAAATTAGGAATGTGTTGGGCTAGGTAACTAGGGTGAGGTGTTTGCATTGTCATTCCACTTCGCATCAAAAGGGCCAATACATTCTTAAAAAAAAATAATAATGATAAATAAAGAGTATGTTGGGCTAAGTAACCGGGGTGAGGTGTTTGGGTTATCATTCCACTTCACATCAAAAGGGCCAATGCATTCTTAAATAATATATATATAATTCGACAAAATAAAACAAAGAAAAGAAAGATGAAGAGAATTAAATTTGGGGACTAATGGTGGAACAAATAAGGTATCTTGGTAAGTTTAGTAAATTTCTTAGCTTTCATAAAATAATCCAAGTCGATTTAATTTTTGTGTGTTTAAGTTTGAGTATTTTTCAGTTTTATTTAAAGCAAGCTAAAGGTTCTCTTTATTTTCATATGTATTATGCCTAATTTTTATTAAACTTTGGAGTGATACGTCTTTCATGGTAAAATCTAAATTACATAGTGGAATAGGAACCATACTCGTGGGCAAGCATGGGCTAAGTAGGGGGACTATGATAATACTCTAAAATGACATACTTTTATGTGTTAATTACATATATATCTTGAGTACGTTCCTACTACTTTGGGTTGTTTATGGCTTTTTATCTTATAGGGACTAAATTGAAGGCAAAAGGAAATTTGGAGGGTAAAAAGCGTGAATTTAAAGACAAAATGGATCAACATGCGAAATAGGGGAGAAGTGGTGTCGAAAATACAAAATGTGAAAGACTTGAAGAAAAATTTTAAAGAAGAGACTTATGAATATAAAACTTTGATTAAATTTGAAATTTACTTTTAAGATTATTTTTAGGATTATTATTAGATTATTATATTGTTTAGATTTAATTTCAAATTATATCTCTTAAACATTATCATCTAAAGTTTAAATAGGAACCAACTAGGGTTCTTCATTTACTATAGATAGGGGATGGAGTGACATGAATACTCACTCATCACTTCTGTAAAAAACTCCTTCCCCCTAAGGCTCTTAGCCTTTTGTTTCTTTTCCTTTCCAATAAAATCCTGTTTCATTAAACTTGTGTTTTTATTCCCAAAAAGCATGAGTAACTAAACTCGTCTAGCCAAAGGTTATTAAGATTCCCCAAAAAGAGTTCATAAGGCTTAGAACCCGCACTTAGCCCTTCTCAACTAGTATTCATCATTTCTTCGCATTACGAGACTGACACTTCTGTCCATGTCCTTCCAAAAGTAGTCTTTTTATCTTATGTAAAGGTGACCGCTTTGTATGTTTTGGGAAGGTTTTGGCATTCGCCATTAAGAAATGATGATCTAGTGTAAGACGGTCCCACAAAAGTGACGGTTGGCTAGAGTCAGGTTCCTCTAAATCGTAAGGCTATAAACTAAGTAGAGCTGGTGGTTGTAGTTGTCCTCTTCCATTATAACTAGCTTATTCGGTCATGAGAAGGATCACCTAAAAGCCTATGATTGAACCAAAGGAGGATCGAGATAACCGAAGGCTGGAATCCCTCAATCAATATACTCTTTTTTTCTTAAATCTGATTCTTTTCACAATTTTGATTTCAATTTATTTAGTCTCAACTTGTCCATATTCTTAATTTTGTTTTTTATTTATTTTTCCAGGTCAGACTTTTCTCTTGGGCACGACTATGCCCAAGATTTAGAGGATCGAAAAGCTATAGTGATCTAGTCCCTGAGGATTTGACCCTACTTCCCTTATACTATTCTTTTCATTATTTCTTAAGGATAGGTTATATTTGGTGCTTTCGACGACACACCATAGCCACTATAAAAAGAAATTTGAGCAGAACTCTAGTGTGAGTTTTGCATAGGTGGGCTCCACGATGGTAAAAAATCGATCCTAAGGTGTCGTGTCAATCAATATCCAGACCCTGGTAGACAAACCAACTATCTGTAGAGCATCCCAATCAATGTATCAACCCACTCCTAAGGTTCTCCTTTTCAGGTGTTGGTATTGGTACTTATATGGACCCGGACTAAATCAAAGAAATGAGTGTATGATGGCCATAGTCGGAGCCAAAGACGAAGATGCACCTAGTGTCTTCCGCTTTTTAGAGGTGGGGACAAGGACCTTAGTTTTTCCTCTTGTATTATTCATTATGTACCTGAAAAAAGAGTGGTAAGAAAATGTATTAGTTTACGGTATGTACTAATCAGTAAACATGAAAATTAATACAATAGAAGGTCAACCGAAACAAGAAAAGAGAGAATAAGTGAACCTAGCGGTGGCCAAATACAAATAGAGCACAATACCGTCAACAGAATAAACAATGAACATAACTGAAAGTTATGTTGAAAAGTAAGATCGATGCATCAGTAAATGTCATAAACCCAATTAGCCTGTGATGACATTTTTGTAGAAAATTCTAGCAGAAACAAACGAATAACCACATTACTACATGTCCTAGAAGAAATTGATTCAACATTTACAGTTGTAATTGGCCAATTTTTGCCTGGGCCAAAGATAAAATAAAACCCAAAAAATAAACATAAATAAATAAAAGTTCAAAAGTTTTAACAGTCCTATTTAACAAATTAAAACCCAAAATCAATAGCCCAAACCAAAAACTACCCAAACCCAATAACCAAAAACCCTAGCAGCCCAAAATAGCCCAAAACTAAACCAGTTTTCGGCCAAACAAAAAGAAAAAGGGAAACCCTAGCCGCTCTTCCACGCGCTCCACCACCGCCGCACGCCATCCTCTACGCGTCTGACACTTGCAAAAATTGAATGCAACAGCAGAAAGGAACACGCGAGCAACAGTGGTTGTAAATAGCAAAGAGACAAAACAATAGAACCTAACAGTCTGTAACTCGATTAAAAAAGACGAAATATTTCCTTTGTAATTTTTTTACGCACACAAGCAAATCAAAAAAGAGAACGGAAGTTTAAAAGGTGTTTGTTGGTTCTTTTATCATTTTCTTTTATTTTCTATTTATTTTTATTTTATTTTTTTCGCAAATCTATTTTAACAAAAAAAACATAAATTAAAAAAAGGAAAGAGCCTAAAAGGGCGTACCTGAGGGCTGGTGCCCCACCGTTGTGGGTGACTGAGGTAGCCACCTCCGGTGAAAGGTGGCCGGAAGTCGAAGAGTCTTCCATTTGTTCGGAGAATTTTTGTTCGAATATTAGAATTTTTGCCTCAAATCAAACTTAAGGAGGTTAAAACGGTCTTAAGGACCTCTTTTTTGAAATTTGGCCGCCATATACAACGGACACCATCGCCGACGGCCGGCGGCCGAAGCAGACGGACGGTGGCCGGATTGGCTGAAGAAAACGAGAGGTTGAGAGAGGCTGAGAGTTTTTTTCTTCTTTCAGTTTTTTTAAGAGAATGGGTTGCAAATGAAATTTTAAAAGAATTTTGGGCTTAAATATGCAGCATGAAACGGCACTGTTTCATTCCCTCCCCCTAGATGTCAAAACGGCGTCGTTTTAGGGTAAGAACCTGTGCGACCTGACCCGGAAGATCCACATGTTTTCAAGGCCTAAATGGGTAAATTTCTGTTTTAATCCCTTCGCATTGGCACTATTATTCAACTTCGCCTCATCGTCCTTTTTTTATTTCTAAATTTTCCATTTCATTTTCTTTCTTGCGCGATCTGGTCCTTTGATTTGTCGAAGAAATGACGTGTTTAATCGGGGCTTGGGAATATTTTCCCATTTAATCCCTACGCTTCTTCGCACATTCTATTTTAATCTTCGGTTCTGTTATAATTATTTTATTATTTATAGTTTCTCCCCTTTAAATGCATTTTAATTCCAATTGAGTCCTCTTTTATTTAATTTCAACTTTATAAAATTTTATATATTTTTCATTTTAAATTTTTTTATATAGTATTCATTTCAAACTGTTTTATTGTACATTATTTTAAGTTATTTTATATTTTAATTTAAGATTTTTTGCATTATCTATTTTAAACTATTTTACATATTATTCATTTTGAATATTTTTTTATATATTATTTGTTTTAAACCATTTCATATATATATTATCTATTTTAATTTTTTATTTGTTATTTAGTTTATACTGTTTTATATGTTAACTGTTTTAAATTCTTCTTTATTATTTATTTTAAACTATTTTATTTTTATTTATTTTAAGATTTCATATATTATTTATATTTAACTGTTTTATATATTTTTATATATATTATTTATTTTAAATTTCTTTTTTTTCACATACTATTTACTTTAAATTGCTTTTTATAGTCTATTTTAAACTTGTTTTTTATGTATTATTTATTTAAAATTGTCTTATTATTAATTTTAAATTGTTTTATATTATTTATTTTATTTTTCTTTGATTATTAATGTTGGTATATAAACGATGTATGTTGTGTGATCATTGCCATGGTGTACTATAATTCGTTTATTTGTATTTTCATATTATTGACATTCATTAGCATTCATATTTTATTCCTCCGTGTTCCACATTACCTTTTTAGCTATTTCATTTAAATATATATCAATATATATCGTTTCATTTTACTCTAAACAAAATAAGCGCACATCGTTAAGTGTTGTACTCATTATTATTTAAAAAAGGAAAATTTTCAAATAAGGCAATATTTCGCGTTTTGGGAATTCGAAAAATCGTACCCTAACTTACAGGGTTTCGATTGTCTTGTTAAACCTAAATAGCCAAATTTTAGATTTCAAAATACATGAATTTTTGATAAAAAAAATTTAAGGCAAACTTGTTCTCGAAGGTTCAAATGTCGCATCCTAACTTACAGGATGTGGCATATTGTTATCGCGGGACGAGTAGGCCTTTGATGCTCGTTTCAATTTAATTCAAGCGTTTTTAGAAAAATTAACATTAATAAGAAAGGATCGTATTTTAAAATCTTTTCAAAATTTCAACTCACGACATTGAGATGTTAATTAATCAATTAGGTACCAAGTTTGGGGGTGACGAGGGTGCTAATCATTCCTCGCACGTAACCGACTCCTGAACCCATTTTCTCAAATTTCGTAGACCAAAATTATTGTTTTAGTAAATCGAAATATTTTATTAAAATGACCAAATTAATAAGTGATCCGATCACACCTCAAAAAATGGGTGGCGACTCCATTTTCGTTTTTAAATAAAAGTCAATGACCTTTCAAAAAAATGGTTCCCACAGCTTGGTGACTCCACTAAGGACATTTGAGAGTCAAGTCATAATTTGATTAATTTTTTTTTTGTCAAAATTTGAAAATCTGTTTTAAATTTACGGTTGCTCCATTGCATTTTATTCGTCACTTTCATGGTTTTCATTGTAATATGCTTGCTTTAGTGGTTTAAATCTTTTGATGTATCTTTCATATTACATCTCATAAATTGGTCAATTTTCCCCTTTTAATTGGGAATGAGAAACTATTCTTTCGTGAGGTCTTCACCTCCGTATAGGATAGTGGATCGCTTTCGGGATACATCTGTACCTACGTCTTCGTGAGATTTTCATCTCCGTATAGCCGTAGGGAAATGTGTTCCCCTGAACTGAACTCGGTTCCTATGAGCCTATAATGGGTGAGGATCGAGGGATCTGCCAGTTAAGGTACCTTTACTTTAGAACCAAACCACATGTACTGAGCCCTAAGAACCTACCCTAGGTAGAACCACGCCAAACCCTAGTGGTTACCCAAAAAGGTGCTTGATTACTTCATGTTTGCTTTGAGTTCTATTTTTTATACGTAATATTGACTTGTTGTGTTTTGCTGTTATTGCATGGCATTTCATCATAAAAAGGTGTTGATTCACATTCAGTTACTAAATAGAGAGCTTAGCATAGAAAAAGGGTTTCTTGATAGAATGGAGGATAATGCGGCCGTCCGAATATGGTCCGAGAGGACGCAGCAAGAGAAATGTGATAGTCTGACCGAGGGATACATATCAGAGTTGTGGGATTTCACTAGCATAAGTGTGACTCAGAATAACCTACAAGAATTAAAGAAGATATGGGAACAATGGGGCAATGAGATCAACCAGCTATTTTCTGTAACTACGGTGATTTACCCTATCTACTCGATATAAAAGTGGACAAACATTTGTTTCGAGCCCTAGCCCAGTTTTGGAATCCCGCCTACAGTTGCTTCACTTTTGGGAGAGTTGATTTGGTACCTACCATGGAGGAGCACATGGCCTTACTTCGTTGCTCGAAGATTTAAGCCGACAAACCATACTCGAGAGCCGCTAATGTCCTGACCTTTTAAAAGAAATTGATGAGCATCACGGAGATAAATGAACAGTGGGTTACAGCCCGGATCAAGAAAAAAGAAGATAGTAAGTGTATCCCTTGGAAAAACTTGAGGGATCTGATTTTAGCCCATTGGGATATGAAAAAGAGAGTTGATGTTTTCGCTTTGAGCATCTACGGTTTGGTCGTCTTCCCCAAGGCTTTAAGGCATGTTGATGAGGTAGTCTTAGACCTGTTTGATCGACTTGACAAGAGGGTCACACCCGACCCTGCAATATTGGCTGAAACGTTCAGATCCTTGAATGCTTGCCGGAGAGCAGGCGAAGGAAGATTCATAGGATGTGCACAGCTTTTGTTAGCATGGTTCCATAGCCACTTTTGGAAGGTAAAAAAAATTCATATCGAGTTTTTTCCAAGAACTACTCTCCATTGAAGGAATTAGTGGCTACACCAAGGTAGGACGACCTTTCCGAAAAGAAATGGAGGGCTCCATAGATGATCCCTGATGAGATCTTATATCGCTGTGGAGACTTTGATTGAGTTCCCCTACTTGGGATATAGAGAGCTGTTGGATATGCTCCACTTCTCGTGTTAGGGCAGTATCGATCAAGACAGTTCATACTGGTGACACAATGGTTGGCTCAATACGAGTTCACTTATAAGGGTGATAATTATAAGAAGCAGGTTCTTGAAATATCGAATGCTTGGAACCAAACCAGTAGAATGAAAAGATTCATCGCAGGTTTGATGACGACCCCCGAGTATGACTGGTGGTGGGGTAAAACAATCAACGACAACATTCCAACTCCAAGTCAAGAAAATGCTCGACTGATAGAGGAGCACTGACAAGTAATCCCGTTTGAATTAGAGGTCATCAAACAAGATTTTGAGAAAAGGAGTCGAGAATTAGGAAAGAATATAGATCAATTAGAGGAAGAAAAGATGAGGCTAGGACTAGACGTCGACATCCATAAGCTAGAGGCTGAGAAATTGAGAAATAGAAAGAACAAGGCCGAAGAAGATTTGGACAGTTTGAAAATGGATTACAATAAGCTGCGTATGTCAATAAGAACTGCCTGTTTGGGTAAAACATTAGAGCAATGGTGGAAAGAAATCAAGGAAGAAAAGACTAGAGCCGATCAATGGGAGAAGAAGTTTCAAGATACTCGGATGCGGGAATATGCTCTAAAAAGGAGTTTGTTAGAGAGCCAAAATGAAAAGGAGAAGTTAAGAGCTCAGGTGGCAGAGTTGGAAAAGTCACTACATTAGTATCGTAGTTGCAACTTCGTAATCGAATTAAGGGCCAGCCTAAACAAGATTGAGGAGTTAAAAAGAAGGATAGAAGAACTAGAGTCTGCACTGCGAAATGGTGAACTTCGAGTTGAACTTCTTAAAGCAAACAATGAACATTAAAAAGAGCAACTCCATAGCTCTCAAGATCAGATCAGAGATAAAGATTATATCATAAGCGAAGCTGTGGCTCAAGTGCGAGAGATGGCTGACCATTTTCAAAACCTGACGGTTCAGGCTAATGTACTAAGTGAAAAATATGAGTCAGAATCAGATCGAGGCCAAAAGTTAGCTTGGCTTCTTAGGAAAGTTAAGGTTTTGGGTATTAGGGCAAAGTCGTATATGTAAATCGTTTTATGTAAAGAAATTTATTTTCTAGCAAAGTTGTTCTAATGAAATTGAATCAGAATCAACGCCTCTTTTTGCATTCATTTCATTCATCTACATTACATTTCATCATATGCATTAAGTTTCATAAAAAGAACCTAATTAATTAAAATTATGATAGTGACCCTGGAAATTAACAAGAGTTTACCAACTAAATATAGCTACAATACACGCCGCAAAAATAAAGCAATGGATCAGAGATTGGAAAGGTTAGAACAAATGCAAAGGGATATGCAAGATCAATTACAAGCACAGATGCAAGAGTAATTAGCCAAAATACAACAAGACATGAGGGAACAAATGCAAGAATCCCAAAATAGCATGATAAGCTAGTTGGTGCAGTTGTTGGCTAGAGAATGTGAAAAAAGGAAGAGTATTACGGTTAACTCAGGGAACGATAATGAAAACCCTACCTATCCCCCAGGTTTTAGCCCGATAAATGTCCAAACTCAACCGAAGGCGTACCCACGAAGAGTACCCGTTACTATCAAACCCCAACAATATCAAGTCAGTGCCTCGGCACTGATGAACTACCAAACTGGCTAAGGTTCTAATCCGGGGGATAATCCAACTAATCTTGTGGTCCCTAATCTTGATGATGTGGCAGAAATGGAAAACGCAAGAGTAGATCTGCGAAAAAAACTAAAAATCCGGTATAGATAGCTTGAAAAGAAATTCAAAGTAATGGAGACCGCTGACTACCATTGCGGGGTTGACGCTGACTTGAGCTTGGTCCCAGATCTGGTGTTCCCACCAAAATTTAAAACTCCAGAGTTTGAAAAATACAATGGGACTAGCTACCCTGAGGCTCACATCACAATGTTCTGTCAAAGGATGACAAAATATGTTAATAATGATCAGTTATTAATCCACTACTTCCAAGACAGTTTGATCGGGTCTGCGGCCAAATGGTACAACCAGTTAAGCAGTGCCCAAATTAATTCATGGAAAGACTTGGCACAGGCTTTCATGAAACAATATGGCCACATGATAGACATAGCACCCGACAGAATCACATTGCAAAATATGGAAAAGAAACCAAGTGAGAGCTTCAGGCAGTATGCCCAGAGGTGGAGAGAGATAGCTATGCAAGTCCAGCCACCTCTTCTAGAGAAGGAAACGACCATGCTTTTTATCAATACTTTGAAGGCTCTATTCATCAACTATATGCTGGGAAACGCTACTAAGAGCTTTTTAGATATAGTTATGTCTAGAGAAAAGATAGAAAATGAGATAAGATGCGGGAAGATAGACGCGTGGGAAAGCGCTAAGAAGTCAGCCCCGAGGAAAAAGAAAAACGAGATAAATAATTCGAGCATGTAAAACAAGTGCTATGAAAGCCAATTACTATAAGCCAACCGAGGACGTTAACTACTACCCATCAGGGCCCCCGAGGCAAGAATCCAGTGCAAGGCCAAATACGGAAAAACTCCAGCTTACGCCCATCCCAATGTCATATAGGGAGTTGTATCAAAGTTTATTCGATGCACATGTGGTATCCCCTTTCTATTTGAAGTCTATGCAGCCTCCATTCCCTAAGTGGTATGACGCAAATGCCCAATGTGAGTATCATGCGGGGATAATAGGGCACTCGATCGAGAATTGCACTGTGTTTAAAAAGTTGATCGAAAGATTCATCAAAATGGGGATCGTAAAGTTCGACGACCCATCAGGACCTAACGTAGCTAGGAATTCATTACCCAATTATTCTGATAAAGGGGTAAACGCGATAATAGAGAGTAGGGGCAAAAGTATCAAAGCTGACGTAGCTAAAGTTAAAACCCCACTGAGATGGGTTTGGGAACAAATGGTAAATGGATGTTTAATCATACAATAGAGGAAAGGCACAAAGAATAAGAAAATACTGTGAGTTTCATACCGATGAGGGTCATGACATCCAAGAATGCACTAAGTTCAGGACCACAGTGCAAAATCTGATGGACAATAAAGAGATAGAATTTTATGAAGAGATCAAAGGATCGGAGGAATGAGAGGTTTACGCCTCGGAGGGATCAACAGAAAGGGTCCAAAAAGCTAATCACCCTGTGGTGATCATTTCACGACCCAGAAGCAATGGAGCCGGAATACAAATTGCACCAAGGGTCATAATCTAGAAACTCGTAGCCTTTCTCTACAAGGACAGCAAGAGGGTTCCCTGGAATTACGACTACAACGTGACAATCCCAGGAGAGGATAAGCCGGCTAGTGCTTTAGGGGAGAGCCAAGATATAGGTTTCTATACACACATTGGGAGGCGTTATGATTCTGCGAGTACAAGAACCGAAACTATTAAAGGAAAGACCTCAATAGTCAAATAAAAGAAGAAGAAGACAGTCAGGCTCGAATCGCCAGTTAACGAGCCAGTAACTAAGAATAAAGCTAAGAAATTTTTGAAATTCTTAAAGCATAATGAGTACAACATTTAGAACAGCTACATAAGCAACCGGCTCACATCTCAGTGCTAGCTTTACTCTTAAGTTCGGAGACACATCGTAGCATGTTGATGAAAATGCTGAATAAAACTTACGTCGCAATAATATCTCTGTAAACAAACTGGACTGTCTAGTCAACAATATAAGTGCCGACAACTTCATCTTCTTCAACGATGATGAGATACCTTCGGGGGGTATGGTATCTACGAAAGCTCTGCACATCACCACCCATTGCAAAGGATATACATTACCGGGTGTATTAATTGATAATGGATCAACATCGAGTGTCTTGCCCTTATCCACGCTGAATAGGTTGCCTGTAGATAGCTCTCACATGAAGACATACCAAAACATAGTGAGAGCATTCGATGGTACTGAAAGGAAGGTGATGGGAAGGATCGAGATACCTTTTTTAATTGGGCCAAACACATATGAGATGGACTTCTTAGTGATGGACATTAAGCCTTCGTACAATTCCTTATTGGGGAGGCCTTGGATTCATTCGGCGGGAGCAGTGCCGTCGTCACTACACCAAAAGTTAAAGTTGGTAACTGAGGGTAGGCTAGTAACGATAAACGCGGAGGAAGACATTATTGTATCCATTACCAGTGATGCACCATACATAGGGGTGGACAACGAGGCGATAGAATGTTTCTTACGATCGCTGGAATTTGTCAACACAACATTCATTGTCAAAGGGAACAGGATCCCAATACCCAAAATATCCAAAACTACAAGGATGGGCCTGCGATTGACAATCGAAAAGGGAGCCTTACCGGGAAGAGGACTCAAAAGATACCTCCAAGGAAGGGTCGAGCCACCGATGTTGAAGGATAAACGAGACCGCTTTGGCTTAGGATTCAAGCCAGATGCAAGGCAAAAGAAAAATGAGCAAGAGAAGAAACAGGAAAAGAGAATAGTGCACTTAAGTGGGGGAGAGGTCAAATGGGAGTAAATAATATTTCCTCATATATCTAAAATGTTTGTGTCGGGAGGAACTATCTACCCCGAATAGAAGATAACAACAAAGAAAACGGCGGAAGAAATATTGGGTAGTTTGAGCATTAATGCCATATCTGAGGAAGAAACGAGAGAAGAAAATCTGTCAGGCATTTGCCCATACGTACCTAGGAGCGTTTTGAACAATTGGACTGTGGAGGAGATCCCTGTAACTTTTAGAATTAATTCAGAGTAATATTCAAAACACACTTATTGTTTTAAGCCTAGGAGCAACAAGAAACTTTTCTTAAATAGGCATATGTCCAAATATCTTTATTTCAATAAAATACATCTTGGTGTCTCATTCTGAGCAAGTATTCTTTTATTCTTTTCATTTCATTCATAACCAAAATATTCTTTTATTCTTTCTATTTCATCCATAACCAATCATATGGATATTTATTCTTAGATTGTTTTGCTCTTTGGGTCTTCTTTCATCTCTATAAGAGGTCCCCAAATATCAATGATATAAGTGACGTTGCTACTAACTCAGAGTCTCCTTTTGAGCAAAATGCGGGTATAAAGGATTCTCAGGATTTTGAAGATGATCAAGACTGTAACCTACCTCCTGATTTGTTAACGGTGGTAGAGCAAGATGATATACAAATCCTACTTCACAAAGAGTCAGTGGAAATTATGAGCTTAGGAGAGGGAAAATAGGTCAAGATTGGAACTTGTATCGCTGCAGAGACAAAGCCCGAGTTAAATACTGATACCGTGGTACATCAACTCCTTATAAAGGAAGAGTGTAAGCCAATTCAACAGAAACTCTGAAGGATGAGACTCGATGTTTTGTTGAAGATAAAAGAAGAGGTCAAGAAGCAATTCGATGCTGGTTTCTTACAAGTGGTTAAGTACTCAGAACGGGTAGCTAATATAGTCCCTGTTCTTAAAAAAGATGAGAAAGTACGAATGTGTATGGACTATCGAGATTTGAACAAAGCCAGCCCAAAAGATAATTTCCCATTGCCTCACATTGACACCTTAGTGGATAACACGGTAGGTTACTCACTTTTCTCCTTCATGGACGGTTTCTCAGGATACAACCAAATAAAGATGCATCCTGAAGACATGGAAAGAACCACATTCGTAACGATGTAGGGAACATTTTGCTATAAGGTGATGCCATTTGGGCTAAAAAACGCAGGAGTGACATATCAGAGAGCCATGGTAACCTTGTTCCATGATATGATGCACAAAGAAATCAAAGTTTATGTCAATAATATGATCGCAAAGTTCTGTATAGAAAAAGGAACATGTGCAAGTTCTGAGAAAACTATTCTTAAGGTTAAAAAAGTGCCAGTTAAAGCTTAACCCAGCAAAATGCACCTTCGGGGCTAGGTCAGGAAAGCTGCTAGGATTCATAGTCAGTGAAAAGGGGATAGAGTTTGACCCAGAAAAAGTCAAGGCTATACAAGAATTGCCTCCACTACGCACTCAAAAAGAAGTTCGAGGTTTCCTAGTAAGACTAAATTACATCGCCCCGTTCATTTTAAAGCTAACTGAGAAATGTGACCCCATATTTCGTCTCCTTAAGAAACACAATCCAGGTGCATAGGATGAGGAGTGCCAGGAAACTTTTGATAAGGTCAAGCATTACTTGTCCAATGCCACAGTACTAATGCCACCTTGCCCAAATAAGCCACTGATATTGTACTTGGCAGTATTCGAAAATTCTATGGGACGCGTGCTAGGCCAACATGATGAGTCAGGAAGAAAAGAAAGAGTGATATACTATCTCAGCAAGAAGTTCATTGAATGTGAGACAAGATATTCACCAATTGAAAAGTTGTGTTGTGCCTTAATTTAGACGACCCGGAGACTGAGACAGTACATGTTGTACCACGCAACTTGGCTCATCTCAAAATTAGACCCTTTGAAGTACATGGTGGGGTCAACTGCTTTGAATGGAAGAATAGCTCGTTGGAAAATTTTACTTTCTGAATTTGACATAGTCTACGTGAATCAGAAGGCTGTAAAGGGGAGTGCAATAGCAGATTTTCTGGCCAGTAGAGCTTTAGAAGATTATGAGCCTTTGAGCTTTGATTTCCCGAATGAAGATCTAATGTATGTTGCAACCACTGAAGAAAACTCTATAACACCCCTATACCATATTCGACTCAAGGAACCTGATATAGGAATATTACATTTGGTGCCAAAGTAATTCTTGGCTAATCACTAATATATTAGAACATAAAAATGGACACTTGGAACATACTTAATATTTTTCCTAAGTACATGCCATTCTATTCAAAATTTTAAAACATACCCTGTTGTTGCTTGAAGATATGATGAGATGAAAGCTTGCAATCTCAAAATTCAACTCTTCAAAAATTCCTGTACCTAATCTGCGCACAGAAACAAACCGTACACTGAGTATACACCCAGCGGTATTACTATAATTCAAATACTTAAGGTAAAACAATATATATACATTAAATCTTACCACTATT
Organism: Gossypium hirsutum; assembly: GCF_007990345.1. Classification (NCBI taxonomy): domain Eukaryota; kingdom Viridiplantae; phylum Streptophyta; class Magnoliopsida; order Malvales; family Malvaceae; genus Gossypium; species Gossypium hirsutum. The sequence continues at coordinate 17,766,392 of NC_053433.1, forward strand.
TTACCTTTAATAAATCATTCATGCATTTAAACTTTATTTTTAATTTAATAATATGTATTTTAAATAGCTTTTCTTCATTTTAATTTATATATCTTCTTACTATATCAATATCCATTTCATGCATTTCATCAATAACCATTTCATAAATCATTATTTCATAAATTTCATTTCTATATCTCAATTCAATAACTTATTCTCAAGAAAATATTCATCTCTATTCATAATCAATCAATAACAATCAGTTGTTCAGTACTTTAATATAATCATTCAGTAATCATCAGTTATTCAGTAACATTAGTCTTTTAATAATTATTTAAACCAACATTTTTCAATAAAAATAATTATAATTAATTCATATGATTATATTCAATTAAATCATACACTATTTCATTATTTCCTATTCATTCTATTTTCACTTCTTATTTTGATATTTCAATTTCAATTCATATTTCAATCCATAATTTCACTTTCTCATACTTTCAATAGTTCAATCGATTAAATTCATTCGGTTTTCTCATTTCATTTATTCAACTGATTTCAATATTGATAATTCGATATTTAACAATTTCATGAACCTTAAGTTCATGCTTCAAATCTCATGTCTCAATTCAATTCACAATTCAACTCATAATTTCTTTCTCATATTTTTAATAGTACGATTAATCAAATTTATTTAATTTTTCTCATTTCAGTTTTTCACCTTATTAACAAACCCAGACCTTGGCGGATACATGGATCCAACCAACACACCAATACGGCACTCAGTGCCTCATCAGCTTTGCCGAAGTAAACAGTAACAGTACAGTACTCAGTACCTCATCGGATTAAACCGAAGTAACATTAACAGTAAGACACACAAGGTGTCTCATTGACTTAAAGTCGAAGTAACAGTACGAAACTTATAGTGCATCATCGACTCAAGGTCGAAGTATCTCTGAACACTTCCAATCCTATGGCATGCCAACTATATCCGACTCAGCCCGACTAGTTAATAGAGTATTCAAATCATTTTTCTATTTCAAATTCACTTTCAATTCAATCACAATTCAATTCAAATTCACTTTTTCACTTTTTCACTTTCTAATCAATATACAATTCAATACCAATACATATTTCAGATAAGCACATATAATCATACTTTGATTCAATTCAATCCACTTTTCAATCAATACACAATTCACATATTCACCATATTTATAATTTAATTTACTTTTATTCAATTCATATTTTCGATTTATTTTCCAATCAAGTTCAAATCATTAATCACTTTTCAATTAATATACATTTCAAATAATCACATATTTTCTTCATTCAATTCATTTTGATTCAATTCAAATCACTTTTAATTTCCAATTTGTTCACATTTAATTTCAATAGCCATAAACACTTTTAAATCAATTTCATTCAAATCAATATCATTATTTCAATTACTTTCCTAAATTTATCTACCATGCATTTTAATTAAAATATAACAATTAATAATAAATAGATTTGAATTATAGTAATACAAACCCGGATTTATTCGATTACTCCTCGACAACTTTTTCTTTTCCTTTCGGTGCCGATGCCTCGGGTTCTTTGCTAGCTACTAAAATTAAAATCATTATACTATTAATTACAACACTAATTATAATAAATAATTGAATTTCTAATCAATTCGTACCTTATTCCCAATTTAATCCTAACTAATTTTAGTTACTTTTCTAATTCAATTCACACTTTATTTCTATTCAAATTTCATCCATACTCAAATTTAACTATTAATTTTTCAGCATATTTTCTTAATTTCGAATTTTCCTCAATTTAGTCCCTACAACATAAAACTTATAGCTTACTTCACAATTTAATCCCTTTTATCAATTCTAACTTGAATTTTTTTCAATTAAATCCCTAATTCCATAATTTGTCCAACATGAACCCTACTTGAAAACCTATGAACTCTCAAAATATCAACTTAACTTCATCAAAACCTTGTTTTAAAGCTTTTAAAACATCAAATTTGAGTAAAAAGAGACTAATTGACTTACCAATTTAAACTTCAAGCTTCAAATCCCTAGTTTTTTCTTTTTCTTTTCTTTCTTTCCTTTCCCATGTTTCGAATGATTTATATTCTTTCTCCTTTCTTTTTCTTTTGTTTTATTCTTTTATACCTTATATATATATATACTTTATTTTATTTTATCTATTACTTAACATATATTATAATATATTTATTCTAAATATCTATTAAGTATTTAATCATATATATACAAATGTACACAATCAATATCATACAATTGTCATCATTTATTTTATTTTTCACACAACAATCTTATAATTTAATTATTTAATTAACAATAATATAATTTAATCTAATTATCTATTACTTTAATATTAAGTAAATAAATTATTTTATAACAAGTGTACATATATCTATTTATTACAAATGTACCAATATTTTTATTACAATTGTCATTATTCAATTTGTTTATTATACAAAAATCTCATAATTTAATTATTTATCTAATAAATATCTTTTAATTTACTAATGATAAATAATAAATAATAAATAATAAATATCTTATGCTTAATAAATAAGCAAATTAAATCTGTAATTTACAATTGTATGCTTATTTTTAATTACACATGTATATCATTATTATCACACATTTGGCTTCATTTTAATTTATTTAATAATAATAATAATAATAATTAAATCTACTTGCCGCCTCAACCATTGAGAAATGGTTTGTTTGCCATTATGATCCCCCTTTCTTTTTATTAATCTATAATTAAACTTTTACCCTTAATTCAATTTAATCCTTTTTCCTAATTACTCTTAATTAAGCTAAATTCACCTAATTAGAACCTAATTAGGCAAACCACTAGTTTAATAAATCTTTCTAATAATTATTTACGAATTCATTTCACTAAAACGGAGGCCCGATATTGCACTTTTTCGATGCCCATGAATTTTGGGTCATTACAGACTCTCAAGAAGGCCATCCTTGGAAACTGAATTTTGATGGAGCCTCAAATGCTGTGGGTAACGGAATTGGGGCGGTCCTTTTACTAGTAAATTGGATTTTGATTGCACAAATAACATGGCGGAATACAAAGCATGCATCATGGGTATCCGTGCAGCCATTGAACACAAAATCAAAGTGTTAGAAGTATATAGGGATTCTACACTAGTGATCTATCAGCTCAAAGGCGAATGGGAAACGAGACCCCAAATTGATCAATTACCAAAGGCTAGTTTTGGAGCTAATTGAGGAGTTTAACGACATCACTTTCTATTACCTCCCGCAAGATGAGAACCAAATGGCTGACATCTTGGCTACCTTAGCTTCTATGATCAGAGTAAATAAGCAAGAAGATGTGAAGCCTATCCAAATGAGTATTTATTAGGCTCTAGCTCATTGCTACAACATCGACGAAGAAGAAGAAAAAGATGATCACCCTTGGTATCATGATATATTGCGATATGTGAGGAATTGTGACTACCAGACCAAGCAACTGAGAATGATAAAAGGACATTGAGAAGACTGGCCGATGATTATGTTTTAGATGGGGAGATCTTATATAAAAGGAGAAAATATCAGGTGCTACTAAGATGTGTGGATGTTGTTGAGGCTAAAAAAATCTTGGAGGAGGTCCATGAGGGTGTCTACGGAGTACACGCTAATGGTTTCACAATAGCTAGACAAATCATGAGATTCGGATATTATTGGTCCACCATGGAAGGGGATTGAATCAGCTATGTCAAGAAGTGTCATAAACGCCAAATTTATGGAGATAAAATCCATGTACCTCCTTCACCTCTTCATGTCATGACTTCTCCATGGCCTTTCTCCATGTGAGGCATAGATGTCATCAGGCCGATCTCACTAAAAGTATCTAATGGGCATCAATTCATCTTCGTAGTCATTAATTACTTTACCAATTGGGTAGAGGTCACAAAGTCAGCAGTCAGTAAATTCTTGGAAAAAGAAATCATATGTCGATATGGGATGCCAGAGAGGATCATATCAGACAGTGCACTGAACTTGAACAATAGTACGATAGCGGAGATCTGCAGTCAATTCAAAATTAAACACCACAACTTATCACCATATCGCTCAAAAATGAATGGTGCGGTCGAAGCGGCCAATAAGAACATCAAGAAGATCGTGGGAAAAATTACTGAGACTTATAAAGATTGGCATGAGAAATTACCATTCGCACTCTATGCCTACCGAACATCAATTAGAACCTTTACCGGGGCAACGCCTTTTTCTTTGGTTTATGGGATGGAAGCAATTTTACCCATTGAAGTTGAGATTCCTTCTCTTCAAGTTTTATCAGAGTTAAAGTTGAATGAAGCTGAGTGGATCCAATCCTGATATAATCAGCTGAACTTGATCGAAGAAAAAAGGCTAAAGGCTATCCACTAGGGTCAAATGTTTCAAAAGCGAATTATGCGAGCTTATAATAAGAAGGTTCGCCCTAGCGAAATCCATAAAGGAAACCTTATTTTGAAAAGGATCCTCCCCATACAAAAAGACTTTAAAGGAATGGATGCCAAATTGGGAGAAACCTTATGTGGTGAAGAAGGTCTTTTCTAGAGAAGCTCTGATTTTGACCGAGATGGATGGCAAAAGTCTGCCCAATCTTGTGAATTCAGATTCAATTAAGAAATACTTCACCTAAAAAAAATGAGAGGCCAAGGCAAAAACCCGCAAAGGGCATCTTGAGACCAAAGGGGTTTTGAATTGAAAACCCAGGAAAAGGGCAATTCAAAGTTTTGACCAAAGAGGGGGCATGCAGTAGTCTCACTATTCCTGAATTAACGAGAAGGAAGGATGCTACATTTTGGGGAATCAACGAAGTACTCTAGATCTCTTAAACACGCATCAAGTTTAAAAGGTCCTCAAGAAGTTTGTGCGGAGAAACTAGTGCTGTGATATTTAGGGCACCTATTCTCATTTTATTCATTTTGTATCTTAGCAAAATTTCCTATCTTGATTAATTTATTCATTTCAGGTTTTAATATCAATAAAATTCCATCTTGTTCATTGTGATCATCTTTTTCAAGCATTTTTCATTGAAATAACGATTAATGGACTAATAATATTCAAGTAAAAGGGGTTTTGCATTTTACTTTGAGAAGTTCAAAATAGTACAAAGACTTGAAGCAGGACCACTAGTCAGAACTAACCAAATTCAAGGATTGGAAACATTTGGGAAAGAATAGTCTAAATTGTGACTATTTCTTTAGATTTTCTGTCAAAGATACCAGCTAAACAAGAAGGCATGGTAACACATCAGCGATAGAATATTGATAAATAGCGAGCAATGACAACCTAAACATTAAAAACGGAACATTCTCGAAAAATGACATTCTGCATTCATGCAAACATCATTCATACATATCTAGTTAGGAGCATTTGATTTATTCTAATCATAACATCCTAACCACTAGGTAAAGATAGGCCCATGAGATGGATTCTACAGGTCATGTTCCCCAAAGAGCGGTGCAACAGATTAGTGAAACCACAAATCCTCTACCCCCGAAGTTACAGTGGGGCGAATTTAAGTCATCATGGTAAATCTTATCTCCCTGAAGTTGTAGTGGAACAGATTAGAGCCACAAACCTTACCTCCCTAAAGTTGCAGTGGAGCAGGTTAAAGTTACTAGTCTCATCTCCCTGAAGTTGCAATGGAGCAAATTAAAGTCACAAACCTTATCCCCCTGAAGTTGCGATGGAGCAAGTTGAAGTTACAAATCTCATCTCCCTGAAGTTGCAGTGGAGCAGATAGCAATTCTCATTTCCCTGAAGTTACAATGGAACAGATTAAAGCTACAAGTCACAAATCCTATACCTCTGAAGATGCAGTAGGTCAGATCAAATCTACCATGGAAAATCTTATCTCCCTGAAGTGTCAGTGGAATAGATTGAAACCACTAGTCTTATTTCCCTGAAGTTGTAGAGGAGCAGATTGAAGATAACAAATCTTATCTCTCTGAAGTTGCAGTAGAGCAAATTAACGCTACAAACCACAAATCTTATTTTCCTGAAGTTGCAGTGAAGAGGATTAAAGCTACAGGTTTAATCTCCCTGAAGTTTCAGTGGAGTGGATCAAAGCACTAATTCCTATACCCCTGAGGATGCAATGGGATGGAATCAGGCTACTTGAAGAAAGGAAGCATCAAAAGTCAAGATTCAGTAAGACCAGGCAAAATTGGCCCTTTCTGAAGTCTTTGCTCCATTCAGGTTACACATCAACGAACAAAAAATGGCAGCTGTAATAGACCAATTTTGGCCTGGGCCAGAGATAAAATAAAACCCAAAAAATAAACATAAATAAATAAAATTCCAAAAGTTTTAACAGTCCTATTTACAAATTAAAACCCAAAACCAATAGCCCAAATCAAAAACTACCCAAACCCAATAACCAAAAACCCTAGTAGCCCAAAATAGCCCAAAACTAAACCAGTTTTAAGCCAAACAAAAAGAAAAAGGGAAACCCTAGTCATTCCTCCCACGTGCGCCACCACCGCCGCACACCATCCTCCACGCGTTTGACACCTGCAAAAATTGAATGCAACAGTAGAAAGGAACACGCGAGCAACAGTGGTAGTAAATAGCAAAGAGACAAAACAATAGAAGCTAACAGTCTGTAACTCGGTTTTAAAAACCAAAATATTTCCTTTGTAAATTTTTTTACGCACACAAGCAAATAAAAAAAATGAAGTTTAAAAGGTGTTTGTTGGTTCTTTTATCATTTTCTTTTATTTTCTTTTTTTTATTTTATTTTTTTTGCAAATCGATTTTAACAAAAAAAACATAAATTAAAAAAAGGAAAGAGCCTAAAATGGCGTAACTGAGGACTGGTGCTCCACCATTGTGGGTGACTGAGGTAACCACCTCCGATGAAATCTGGCCGAAAGTCGAAGGGTCTTCCGTTTGTTCAAAGAATTTTTGTTCGAATATTAGAATTTTGGCCTCAAATCAGACTTAGAGAGGTCAAAACGGCCATAAAGACCTCTTTTTTAAAATTCGGCCACCGTATACGATGGCCACCGTCACCAGCGACTGACGGCCGGAAAGGACCAACGGTGGCCCGATTGGCCTGAGAAAAGGAGAGGTTGAGAGAGGCTGAGACTTTTTTTTTTCATTTTTTTAAGAGAATGGGCTGCAAATGAAATTTTAAAAGAATTTTGGGCTTAAATATGCAGCATGAAACGGCACTGTTTCATTCCCTCCCCCCAGATGCCAAAATGGCGTTGTTTTGTTGGGGGAACCCCCGCGACCCGACCCGTTTAGCGAAAGATCCGCGTGTTCTCAAGGCCTCATCGTCCTTTTTTATTTTTAAATTTTCCATTTCATTTTATTTCTTGCGCGATCTGGTCCTTTGATTTGTTGAAGAAATGGCGTGTTTAATCGGGGCTTGGGGATATTTTCCCATTTAATCCCTACGCTTCTTCGCGCATTCCATTTTAATCTTTGGTTCTGTTATAATTATTTTATTATTTATAATTTCTCCCCTTTAACTGCATTTTAATTCCAATTGAGTCCTCTTTTATTTAATTTCAACTTTATAAACTTTTATATATTATTCATTTTAAAATTGTATTATATAGTATTCATTTCAAACTATTTTATTGTACATTATTTTAATTTATTTTATATTTTTATTTTAAGTTTTTTTGCATTATCTATTTTAAATTGTTTTACATATTATTTATTTTGAATATTTATTTATATATTATTTGTTTTAAACCATTTCATATATATATTATCTATTTTAAATTTTTATATGTTATTTAGTTTATACTGTTTTATATGTTAACTGTTTTAAATTCTTCTTTATTATTTATTTTAAACTATTTTATTTTTATTTATTTTAAGATTTCATATATTATTTATATTTAACTGTTTTATATATTTTTTTATATATATCATTTATTTTAAATTTCTTTTTTTTCACATACTATTTACTTTAAATTGCTTTTTATAGTCTATTTTAAACTTGTTTTTTATGTATTATTTATTTAAAATTGTCTTGTTATTTATTTTAAATTGTTTTATATTATTTATTTTATTTTTCTTTGATTATTAATGTTGGTATTTAAACGATGTATGTTGTGTGATCATTGCCATGGTGTACTATAATTCGTTTATTTATATTTTCATATTATTGTCATTCATTAGCATTCATATTTTATTCCTCCGTGTTCCACATTACCTTTTTAGCTATTTCATTTAAATCACGTCGTGGATTAAGCTCTAATGTATTTATCCAATATATATCGTTTCATTTTACTCCAAACAAAATAAACGCACATCGTTAAGTGTTGTACACGTTATTATTCAAAAAAGGAAAATTTTCAAATAAGGCAATATTTTGCGTTTTGGGAATTCGAGAAATCGTACCCTAACTTACGGGGTTTCAATTGTCTTGTTAAACCTAAATAGCCAAATATCCTTTTAGATTTCAAAATACATGAAGTTTTGATAAAAAAATTTAAGGCAAACTTGTTCTCGAAGGTTCAAATGTTGCATCCTAACTTACGGGATATGGTATATTGTTATCGCAGGATGAGTAGGCCTTTGATGCTCGTTTCAATTTAATTCAAGCGTTTTTAAAAAAATTAACATTAATAACAAAGGATCATATGTTAAAATCTTTTCAAAATTTCAACTCTCGACATTGAGACGTTAATTAATCAATTAAGTACTAATTTTGGGCGTGACGAGGGTGCTAATCCTTCCTCACACATAACCGACTCCCGAACCCGTTTTCTCAAATTTCATAGACCAAAATCATTGTTTTAGTAAATCAAAATATTTTATTAAAACGACCAAATTACAAGGTGATCCGATCACACCTCAAAAAATTGGTGGTGACTCCATTTTCGTTTTTAAATAAAAGTCAACGACCTTTCGAAAAAATGGTTTCCACAATAGTAATATAAAGCACGGCTATCAGCAATAGTGAAACACTCATACCAATGAGAATAGAAAACCACACATGAAATCAACTAAGCTAACCAACATGAAAAATGAGACAAAGCAATGAATCACAGCAAACACATTAAACAAAACAAATTAACTTATTGAATGCAGTAATCAAAGGACTTAGATAGGAAATAAAGTAAAGTAAATAAATAAAAATACTAATAATAAGAAGAACACAAGAAATACTAATAATATGGTGGTGAATGACGATAGATTGACGTGTGCAATGAGAAAAATAAAAGAGGATGGGCATATGAGGAACAGTGTCACGAGTGGTGTACCAACGACGAAAGTCGCGATGACGGTGGGAATGTGGATGGTGGTAGAAAAGCAATCGGCAGTGGGCAAGGTAATCGATTGTAGGGAAAACAGCGTGAGAGTGGTTGTGTCGGCGAAGAGGAACGGCAACGTCAGTGTATGAGAAGGAAAGAGGATGGTTGAGGAGACAAATGGCAATGAGGAATGAAGGAGGAGGAGGAAGTAATGGGAAAAAAGGATGAAAAGAGGGAAATTGGCGATGTGAGTGGACGGCGGGGTTGAGCAAATGATGAAATGGGAAGGCGAACGGCAGACGATGAGGGCGTAAAGGTGTTTGGAAGCAGAAAATTGGGAAAAGGCTAAAAAGAAATAAAAGAAAAAATTAAAACCCTAACTTTAAAAAAGGTACATGGTTGTACAGCCAAGTCGTATATCTCTCTGGGCCTGTGTGAAATGGTTTAGCTCGTGTGGCTCTTTCAACTTGCTCTGACGTTTCGTTTTTCCCTCATTTTGCTCCCAATTGCTCTATTAAGCATTAAAACATTAATTTAAAGGCTTAAGAGCATAAATTCACAATTAACATCGGATAATCACCGAAAAACGCGTTAAGAATGAGGTTAAAGTATATTACTTTTAGCACTTATCATATATCATCCATATAAACCACTAGATAGAAGCACTTGCCATAATTGGTATGACAATAAAAGACTAAGTGATCTGTTTCAATCCTTTTCATCCCAAATTCTTGAATAACAATACTAAACTGATCTAGCCAAGCCCTTAGAGATTGTTTTAGGCCATAAAGAGATTTTTTGCAGTTAACATGCTAATTTAGACTCCATTTAGGCAATAAAACCTAACATTACTCATTCTAAACTTCTTCAATCAATGTACCATAAAAAATATATTTTTAATATCCAATTGAGGAATAGTTCAATGATTTATTGCAGTAAGAAAAGTCAAGAGCCAAACAATGGCAATTTTGGCAACTAAAGAGATGGTTTCTCCATAATAAAGGCTAGAGAAATTCATGCAAACCCTTTTACAAATAAATGTGCCTTCAAATAATCTATTTTTTTTCTTTTTTGTTAAAATATCTGCATAGCATGTTTGTGTTATTTTCTCCAAATCGATGATTATATTATTTTATTAAAATCGAAATATGCTTTGGGTTCTTTGTATTTGATTTGGGAATTTTGAGATTTATACATAATTTTTATGTATTAGGTGGTTGTATGTTGATTATTGTGATATTTGTATAATTTTCAGCTATTATTAGATATTTTTCAAATTTAGGTAATTAAAGGAATGGCCAAAATTCATAGTTTGTATCATTAAATATGCGGAAAATTCGTATTTTCAGAAAATCAAATCAAACTTTGAAAATTTTACCCTTTTTCAACCAAATTGAAATATTCATAGGACCATCATTTTCAGTCAAAAATTGAAATTTTTATTCTCTTAGTTGAGGCTTTCAGTATGATTGGGGTACTCACCCTTTGTTAGGGACAATGATTTTAGATGCATCATCGTCAAGACCAACTGTTATGCTCTTACAACTAAATTAAATATCCATACTTTGAATTTGTTGTTGTATGATTGAAGCATTGAGGATAGGGGTGAGTGTTCGATCGAATTGAGTGAAAAGATTTTGAGTTAATCAAGTTGACGAGTCCTATTTTATTATTTTAATTATATTTGAAATTTTTTCGAATCGAGTGAAATTATTTGAATTAAATTAAAATCTTGTTACAATATAATTAATTTCATGTTAGAGCACATAAAGTTGAAACCATATGTATTTTAATTTTTTTTAAAGCAAAATAAGAATAAGAAATATTTTAGTATGGTAAACTTGAATTATTAATTAACTTATTTAGGTCCCAAAAAATTTATTTTAGAAATTTTTTAAAATTTTAACTTTCTTTACATATTTTTTAGAATTATAAAAAAATTATAGTTTTTTTTAAAAAATATGTAAAAATTTTAGAATTTTTATAAAAATTTAAATTTTAAAAATTATTTTGATTTTTTTTTTAAAATTTTGTTGAAAAAGACTAATTTGTTCATTTTAAAAATTGATAGGAACCAAAGGAGTAATTACACTAACCTATTATCCAAATTATTCGAGTTATTCCAAATATAAATTTTAACTCAGGTCGAACTCGAAACTCGAATTATTTATTTAAATTAACATGCATAACTCGATTTAATTAATTTAAAATTTTATTTTATTTTTTATTTTTTCGAATTAAATAAAATTTTGGTTAGGGAGAAAATCCATGGACTTGACTCCTTTTTATTTGGTTGTTTTCTAAGACGTTGATAGAGTTGTACATAAGCTGACCCCAACTGATCTCGTCATAAGGATGTTTATTGTGTACTTGTTGTGGACTACCTTCATATGTTGGATAACGCCTTAAGTTGTTAATTATGGTTTGCCTTTTTTTCTTTCAAAAAGAAAACCCCATAGAACACCATTTATTCAACTCCAACCAAATTACATCAGCCCAATTTTTTAAAAGAAGCCCAAACCTATAACCCAACCCATAACCAAGTCAATTTATAGCAAATTGGATTGAACCAGGCCGACTTGAGTCAAAGTGGGTCGGGTCAAAGGGTTTAATTGATGGAAGACATGAATTAATGTATAAATATATAATTTATAATTAAATGAAAATGATATTTTAATGTTTAAATTCTTTATTTTATAATGAAATTATATGTATCAAATGAAATAAAATCGTGAGGAATTTGTTTAAAAAAAAAAACCTTTTACAATTTCTTACAAATTTTGAAATTCTCCATTATGTAGTGGCAAAGTTAAGATGTTAATCTTAGGGCAGGTTAAATGTAATAACCGATTTAAACATATAAATAATCGACTCAAAAGAAGTAGTATTCCAACATGACAATCAATTTAAATATAAAAGCAGTCGATCCAAAAAAAGCAATATTTTTGAGAAATTAAAAAAATTTTAAATCTTGGAGGCCGACTTATATTTTTGAGAGGTCCATAGTATATCAATAAAGAACTAAATTACAAAAATTTTAAACTTTGGGGAGATCATGGCACCCTTGAACCTTTATTAGGCTCCGTCATCTTCATAATGTTTAATAGAATAAGTAGTTTTTTTTTTAAAATTTAAAAACCTCAATAAAAATGGAATTATAACTCTCGTCCTATTGTGTCATCCAAGCACACCCTAATTTTAATGATAATAATATGCGTAATGATAAATCTCCCAAAATCAATGCATCACATTAAAATGATTTCATCAAAATGTATGATTGATATATTAAAGAAATAATGTTAGAAAATATAGTTTAAGAGTAGGATGAATTGTGATAGAATAAAATCATTGATCTCTCTACTACTAAAAATCAAACTTAAAATGATGCAAGGAGAGTTCGAAGTTTAAAACTTGCTTTGAATTGGATTTCTATAAGATTCACCATAAATTATATTTTATGAAATGTATTATGATTTATGTACACTAACTTGAAAAAATTTATACTTGTGATAATATAAATTTCTTGAAAAAGAGGCTCTTTTCTTATTGTTGGCGTGTGTGATAATAAATTGAACAGTTCAAAATGTTGAATCTGAAGGTGGCCAAAGGAGTTCCCACCTAACGTGTTTGATGACTCTTTGAACAATATTGTTCCTTGCCTTTGACTTTGACTTTGACTTTCAATTATATTTCTAAACTTATTCTTAAGTCATACAACATAATAGTATTATTATATAATTATCACCCAAAGTGTTATTCTTTATTAATGATACCCTAAAATAACACTTGTAATATGATATGTAGCTTGAGTTTGAGTCGTGCTAGTTGTACTGTTATTAAGATTTTATCATCTTCTTATTTATATAATTAATATTTTAATAATTTAATGATTTTAAAAGGGCAGGTAAAGGCTTTGCCCCCAAATAGAAAAATTACTATACATGCCTTTTAAGAAATTAATATATGATTAAATTGCACATTGCCCCCTTAAAATAATTTTTTTTATTAAGTACTTTTAGACAATAATAAAATCATAAATTAATACATGATAAAATTATATTTTAACTTCTAAAAAATTTATAGTTCAATTTCAACCCTCTTAACAAAAATTTTGGATTCGCCCCTGCTCTATCTTATAGATCTAGAATACTCTATATATTAATATATATTTAACAGTTGAAATTTTTTCATATAAAACCAATAATTAAAAGTTCTAAATTTACATTAAAATTGATATGCATGGTCTATATAAATAGACCATAGAATATAACATTTGAATTGTTAAAATTTTAACAATATAAATAATTATGGAAATATATAAAAACTACTTTTAACATTATATATTTTTATTGATAAGGTTAAATTAGTTAACAAGAATTTGAAACCTAAAATAATTCAGGAATTTGAGATCAATTGTTCCAATAGAATGCGATCATTGAAGAGTTTTTAGTAGGTCGAGATTTGATATTAATGAATGAGTCGGATTAGATTTTATTTTAAATTTTATTTTATTTTTACTTAAATGGATTTAAGCCTTAGATTTAAATTTTATTAGGCATGTTTTTATATTTTATATAAAATACAAAATGATAAGAATTATTATTACTATAAATGTTTGTTATTTTATAAAAAAAATTAAGTTTTTGATAATTTCTTAATGGAGTTGAGATTTGATTTATGAGCGACATAATTTAATCGGTCTTTTAAATAATAGTATATATATAATATATAGATAGGAATTCACTTATATCAGTGTACATAATTTTTTATAGGATTAATATTACTATTTATTTTATAAAAAGAACTCTGAGTTGATATTATTGAGATATAGGGTTAATTCGAAAATTTATATGCCTGATAAACACATTTAGATTGATATTGTAAAATATTAATCCTATAAAAAAGGTTAAGTTCTAAGGATAGTCCCTATACTTATAAATTTGTGTGGATTTAGTCCTTCTACTTTTATTTGTTCAAAATTAGTCTCTCTACTTTTCAAATCACTTATTTTCATTCTTTTTGTTAAATTTTGGCCTAATATATATTTTAAAAATAGGTATAATCACAAATTTAACTCTCAACCTTTACAATTTTTATTAATTTAGTCCCTACATTTTAAAATTCTTTTATACTTTTATAATTATTTTATGGGATAAGCTTCATTTTGGTCCTTGAACTCGATTTTTTTTCTCATGCTGGTACCTAATTTTTTTTGTACAAATTGATACATAAATTAGTAGTGTCACACGTTTTACTCCATTTTTTCTTTTTGTAATAATGTTAAATGTGATGAGATGTTACTCTAAAATTATTTCACAGCATAACATTAAAATTTAAATATAAAATATATAAAAAAAGCTAAAAGATGATACAAAATCTAAAAACATGGATATAAAAATTTAGAAAATTTAAAAAGTATATACACTTAGCTTCTTCTTCAAAGTAAAAAAATAAAATAAAAATCATTAACAAACTCTTCTTCTTCAACATCAAATATTTCTTTAAAATTTTCAAATTTGTTGGTGGACTTTGGTATGGGTTTATTTTTTTCATCTTTTTATAGTGGAGAAATTTTTGAGGATGAAGAAATTTTAATAAAGAAATTTGTTTGTTTTAGCTGGAAATGGATGCTTTCAACAGTAATAGAAATAATAAGGTTAAGAAATATGAGATCATTTTGGTCCAATCTTAACAAACTAAAGAAGAAATGTGAAGTGTCCCATAAAAATTAAAAATAAAAAATATATTTAATTTTCAGACAAAAATCATTGAAAATGAATAATTTTAAAAAATAGAAATAAATAATTATCTTTAAGGAAAAGTTTTTAATTTTAAGTTAGGTTTACACTACTCACAATGAATCCTCTCATCCATTTTATATTTAACTTCTTGATTGGGTAAATATCAACGCTATTAAAAAAATTAAAAATAATTTAAATTCTAAATAAATCAACCAACCAAAATGTTAATATTTTATAAATATAATTACATAATTTTCTTCGCCCTTACTTTGTTTTGAAAGCACGCCCTATTCTAATATTTAAAATATGGTGGATATTTAAGTCCAATGCAAGACAACCTTAGTTTCTAACTTATTGGACCACCGGTTTAGGTTTTGAACCACATTGTTGACCGTTGATTTTTTTCCCATATTGGAAACTACGTATACCTTTTTTACTTTCTAGAAACTATTTATTAGAAAACGTAACTAATAAATTTCTCATAGACTTCACTGCTTTTTTCTCTTTCTAACATTGTAATTTAATTATTATTAGAAAATAGTTAATATCATATTAATAAATACATTATTTTTATCTTTGTTAAGGGTATCAATAAAAAAAAGAGAACGTGATGGTACTGAAAAAAGTCAAGAGCCAAAGAAAGTATATAAGTAAAGAGACTAAGTACATAAAAGAGAAGGTTGAGGGTTATAAGGTAGCAGTGAATGCTTAAGGGTTGATCCTTTCTTTATAGTGTTGATGTGGTAAACTTGCTACTAATGAACAGTCATTGTAGAGCACATAGGGAGATGATCGTGATGGGGTTCATTTTGTCATTTTTTCTGAGTTATGGTACGAGGTTGTTATGTTCAAGTGTGGTTTGATGGCTTAAATGGCATGTCCACAATAGGAGTGTTTACACTAAGAAAGCAATTGCATTGCGGAGCGAGCAACTTGTTCACAAGAACGGTAGATAAGACCCTTCTGAAGGTAACAGGTAGTCTGCTCACAAGAACTAATAACTTGATGACCAGAATCCTTCTAGAGGAGTCAGGAGATTGGATAGAAGTAGGTCTTCTGAGACGCTAGTCATTCGGTAACCACCTGGACAATGGAGAGCAGCGGATTGCTTATGGGAGTTTTTCAGGTGGCTTGTTATGTTGCAACATGTCTAAAGCCGGAGGGTGTGTTACAGTCTTGATATTGGTACATAAAAGTACCGATATGTTTTTAAATATTTTTCATATATATTTATAGTATACTTTTTAGTTTCTTGATAAATCATATATAAATTTAAATATTTTTCACGCATATATTTATAGTCTATTTTTTAATTTATTAATAAATTATATATTTTCTAAAAATAAATTATATATTATATATACATGCAAATATATCTCAATTACATTCATAAATATGTTTATATGTAATATAAGTTTTAAAATTATTAATTAAGTACAATAATTTAATTTAATAACTATTAATTTTAAATGTAATTATAGAAAAATTGAAATAATTAAAATAAAAAATTTAAAAGTTGGTCTAAATGTCAAAATTCTTTATCAATTAGTACGAACTAGTACACATTAATACAAGTCAATATTAGCTAAAATGGGTCGAAGCATATCGAGATGGTCGAAATGTACCGAAATTTTAACTAAAACGAAACCTAAAATACTTGATACTAATTTAGAACTAAAATAATATATACCAGCTAATACAAATGGTATTGATACAATATCAACTACTATCATGTCATCTCAAACAAGTGACAATATATATATACATTATTAACAAAATAACGCAAAAATAAATAGTTATTGCCATTAAGTAATATTAATTTTTTTATTAAATAAGTAATATTGAAATTTTTTGAAATTAATGAATAAATTTTTGTATTAAAATTATGTTGTGTATTTGATCTAATAGATTGAAGTAATCCCTCAAATTGAGGGATTGCTAGGTTAATTTTTAGTGAAATGATAATTTATTTATTTTTATCATTGTTTATTTTATATAATATTGTTTGAAGTTATAATTAACTTTAAAGTGCATATGCTGATTATTTTAAAAAAATAGTTAATGAAAATTGTTTTTACTGCTAACTTTTTTCTTCTTTAAAAATAAAATTTTACGTTGAATTTGTTTGAAGGTAAATTTTTATACGGAAAGTATTTTCAATCTTTTTTTTTTTTACGTAAAACAGGATGATTAGCATAAAAAAAATTTGTCAACATAAAATTATCTCTTTATTCTTATAAAATACGTTACCAAATTTTTTTCATAAGATATTTTTCAAATTGATAGGACTCTGTTCACTATAACACCCTCATGCACTACCTAAATATTAGGTTAAAGCACTGGGATGTTCCATTCTTTATTACATTCTTTACTTATCAAATATTTTCTTATAAACTTTAATAACTTTTCAATTTAGTCTCTCTTTGTTATAAAGGTTCGATATTCATTAATTAATCATATTAAATCAATATTCTTTTTTGTTACACTTTAATAACATAATTTGTCTCAATATATTGTTTCACATATCAAATTTCTATGTGATTCACTTCTATTATTTCATCCATATATTTTCTTAAGTTTAACAATTTAGTCCATGTCATCATAAAAATTCCATATTTTTCCAAAATTTCACTTTTACAATACTTTATACATATTTTATCATCTCATAACATATTCATTAAACTTTTATCATAATTTCCTTATTCACATATTAAATTGTTTCACAGTTAAACTTTTGTACATTTTTCAATTTAGTCTCTGTTGTCATGTAATTTATTTTTTCACGACATAAGCACTTCAATCAAATAATTCATTATAATATCTTATTCCACATAACAAATTTTCATACATATCACTTCTCTTGTTTCAATTATAAATTTCATAAAATTTACAATTTAATCCTTAACATCATGAAGACTCTTTATTTACTATAATTTCACCTTAACATCACTTTGTAATCAATTTACCTTTTATCATAAACCTCAAATTTATGTTTGTTTCATTGAAAACAATTTTTAAGAAATATTTTCATGAAATCTAGAAAAGAATAGAAAATATTTTACACATATTCATCCAAACACTAGAAAACATTAATTTTTTTTAAAAATTATTTTCGATAAAACAAAGAAAGCTATGATAAAATGTTAAAATCCAAAACCATATTTCTACATTCTCAAGAGGAGCTATACCATTTTTTTTATTTAAATTTTTTGTTTCAATCAAGTAGAAGCATACATATGCGTGGTTGGTGATTCGAGAAATTTGGTTACAATATATTATTAATCCTTGTATTTTTTAAAATTTGAGATTTAATTTCTATATTTTAAAAGTTAAAAATTTAATCTTTTTATGTTTTCAATTTAAAAATTTTAATCTAACAATTTACATCAAAATATTTATTTTCTATTAATTATATACAATGTCATATAAGGACGGTTTAATCAACTTGTTAAATTGATAAAATTTGTCGATAACACTAACGATGTTGATGATAGGATTGATATTTTTAAATTAAAAAAATAAAACTTTTTTTAAGTATATAGACTAAAGTATAGAGAAATTTTTATATTTTTATATTTATTTCAATTTTAAACTAGATGAAATGAGCCTGTAAACAATTATGGTGAAGTTTGAAGAACTGAATTTATTGAGTTAAATGCGAATTGCTATGCGCACCTAAAATGGAAGAAAAGGAAATGGGGGGTTTAATTTAAAATAATGGATGTTTAGTCAGCCATGGTGATTGCGACGAGACAAGCACCACGCCCCATTTGACGGGGCCAAATTCATGTATATTATATACCCCACTTTTCAACCCACCCTTATAATTTCTCTCCCAAACACATTTCCCAAACCTAATTTCAAAGAAGAAAAAAAAAAAAAAAAAGCTATTCTCTCTGTGTTTGCTTTCTGTCGCTGGCGCCTATACTGCACCCGCCACAATGGGTCAATCTCCTTCCGCCGCTTTAGACAGGGAAAGCTCCTTCAGCCACCGTTTTGGCTTTTTATCTTCTTCTAGTTTGGGTTCCAGCGATGGATTTTCCGATGAGATTTTGGCGAATCGGGATTACACCGCTGAGATTCCCGACGAGTGTTTAGCTTATGTTTTTCAATTCCTCGGCCATGGTGATCGGAACCGTTGTTCGCTTGTCTGCAAGCGGTGGCTGTGCGTTGACGGTTGGAGCCGCCACCGTTTGTCTCTCGACGCTCAATCTGAGATCGAAGCTTCTTTGCCTTCTATCTTTATGCGCTTCGATTCCGTAACCAAACTCACTCTACGTTGTAGCCGTAGATCAATCAGCTTAAGCGACCGCGCTTTGGTTGCTATCTCAATCCGTTGCCAAAACCTCACACGGCTTAAGCTCCGCGGTTGCCGCGAAATCAGCGATGAAGGGATGTCGGCTTTTGCTAAGAATTCTAAGAACCTAAGGAAACTTTCTTGTGGTTCTTGTACGTTCGGTGCCAAAGCTTTGAACGCTGTCCTTGATTATTGCTCGAATTTAGAAGAGTTATCGGTGAAAAGGCTCAGAGGAATCCACGACGGAGCTGAGGCGATCGGGCCTGGAGCGGCAGCTTCTTCGCTGAAAACGATTTGCTTGAAGGAGCTCGTTAACGGTCAGTCTTTTGAACCGCTTGTGGTTGGAGCAAAAAACCTTAAGGCTTTGAAAATTATACATTGTTTGGGTGATTGGGACAGAGTCCTTCAATTAATTGGGAATCGAAATCGAAACGGAAAAGAAAATATCCATCTTAATAACTATAATAGCAAAGGTAACAATGATGCTTTGATGGAAATTCACCTTGAGAGGCTTCAAGTAAGTGATATTGGCCTATCTGCTATTTCCAAATGCACCAAAATTGAAAATTTGCATATTGTGAAAACCCCAGATTGTTCAAATTATGGGCTTATTAGTGTAGCTGAGCATTGTAAGTTGTTAAAGAAGCTTCATGTTGATGGTTGGAGGACTAATAGGATTGGAGATGAGGGTTTGGTTGCTGTAGCCAAACACTGTCCTAATTTAGAAGAACTTGTTCTGGTTGGCGTTAATGCTACCCATTTGAGCTTGGGAGCCATTGCTTCTAATTGCTCGAAACTTGAAAGATTAGCACTTTGTGGAAGTGGGACTATTGGTAATACAGAGATTGCGTGCATTGCAGCAAAATGTATGGCTTTGAAGAAACTTTGCATCAAGGGATGTCCTATTTCGGATATTGCCATTGAAGCACTGGGTTCTGGTTGTCCCAGTTTGGTGAAAATTAAGTTGAGGAAATGTAGGGGAGTGAGTTGTGAGGCTGGTGAATGGTTGCGCGAACAAAGGGGATCTCTAGTGATCAATATGGATGCTTGTGAGATAGATGGTGGTTTTGAGGCTAGTGTCAGTAATGGTGGAATACATGAAGTTGGGGTGGATTTTCCGCAGGTGGTTAGCCAAGTAACTGACAGAGATGCTTCGACGAGCAGCAATGGCAGGTTAGCATTGTTAAGGTCAAAGTTTGGGCTTTTTGCTAGTAGGAATTTTGTGGCATGCACATTTAGAAGGTGGTCTAACAATGATGATAGTTTTAATAGCAACTTGTGAATGATCCTTTTTAAGAGTTGGAACAATATTCTTGATTTGATCACAATGCAACTTTGTGAGACGAATCATTTTCTTCATGCTTTTTGTAGTTCTTGATTACATTTTTTCTTGGGAATGTGCAAATTTGGAAGGAAAAAGCATGGGAAATAATTGGCCACGTATTTTCTGATGATTTTTTGTAGTCGTATTGTATATCCCCTTTCTACAATGTGTTATTTTTTTATATCTGTGCATAGATATTTGCACTTTGTATAAGAGGTGGCATTTTGTAGGTCTGAAATTAGATTCCATTCCCATGCCCATGGATTACGACCTTTTGAAATTCGAATCTCAATTCTAAACATATGTCCTTTCCTTCTACAACTCAATGTTTTGAATGGTCATGTTGATTTTCTAGAATCATTGGACGTACTTGGTAAGCCTTTTCTTTCATCTCGACTTTGATAAAGAAATTTCTTCTTAATTCTTGGTCTGAAATCGCATGCCTGATTTTTTTCAACCCTTTCACTGTGTTTAAACTTTAAACAGCCTTTGCAATTTTCTTTGAAATCTAAATTTTAAAGCTAGAACAGGCATTAATTCAACTTCCGGGGGAAATATCCTCTTATATTTACTTTCATTAAAAAGAAAACAAACTAAAACCAAGTCAAATTGTATTTTACTTTATTTATTAAAAAACGGACAAATGCGCATTCAAGTTTGGTCATCGAGATTGACATGAGGGTTAGGGAAGGCAAACTCTAAGTGAATATGAATTAAATGGATACAAAAACAATTAGACATGTAAGGTGACTATATTTTAAAAAAAATAAAAATCTTAAAAATAAATAATATTTTTTTATAATTATTTTAAAAACCACATTTAGGATGAACATGGAAAAATAGTTGGTCTCAAATTTTGTGTTGCACATAAATATATTTATATTTAATAAAATAATTTATTTTAGATCATATAACTAATGTAAGTAATTATTATTAAAATAATTAAAATATATAATACTAATCATAATTAATCTATAACATAATACTAATTAAGTAATAATTAATTTTAAAAAATATTTATTATTAATATTGAATTATTATTTCATGTTAAAATGTAAAATTCAACTCAAACTCAATTAACAATATTATTCATATAATTTTATCTAATACAAAATTAATGAACTTATTTTACAAATGCCCCTGCCAAAAATAAAAGCAACTTCAGCATAACAGACTATTACTCCTGAAATCTTACTCTACATATATCGAATAATAATAGGACTTTAATAATACTAAAAGTTTGTTCAGTGATTCTTTAAATGCTGTTTGAATACTAATGCATATTTCTATAAGGCTAAATCTTAGCTTTAATTTATATATAATTATAACACTATTTAAGTTATAATCTATTTATAAGGCTAAATATTATTTTAATTCATATATAACCATAACCTTAATAAAGTGATAATCAATTTAAAATAATACATATAACTTAATATAGATCTAAAGTTTAATTACATAATAATAATTGTGACACTATTAATAAAATAAATAAAATAAAAATTATTTCATATTTTATATTAAAACTCTATTAATAAAATAATTATAATTTTTATATTATATCAATAATATTTTAGTATGCTTATTTGAAAAGAATTGTGAATTCATGGTTAAATTATTTTGTTATTGTTATATAATAATTAATAATATATGCATTAACTAAATTGTGATTATTCAAAAAAACAATGGAAATCTTGTCTCCACGTTCTTCGCCGATGGCTATGTTGGAGGATAAAACTACCAAGAAAGTTCGCATGCCAAAGGATGATCTGGGGGTTGATCAACATCTTATGGTTGTCGATGAATATGGGAGTCCCAATGGGATTGATAGGCACTTTAACTCACGGGCGTCTTTCAAAGACATGCTACTTGGGGCTTCGAGGGCTACAGAATGGGTATTGCACAAACAAAATAATGATGATGTACAATTGCTTGATGAAGATGTGACTATTAAATGCAGCAAAATTGACTTTTAGCGGCGTTTTTTAAGGTTTTTAGCAGCGCTTTAACAAACACCGCAAAAAACGCCGCTATAGATGGTGCCACTAAAGTTTGCGGCGTTTATTTGAAAAAAACGCCGCTAAAGATCATAACTTTTAGCGGCGCTTTTCTCAAAAACGCCGCTAAAAGTCATGAAATTCAAAAAATATATATTACAAAATATTATAAAAGTCATGAAAAACATAAAAATTTTAAAATTCATTATCAAATTAAATTTTCTATTAAAATTTTAACTTTAAAACTAAATACAAAAATTAATGAATTTAAATTTAGAATTTAAAATAATAAATTAATAACACAATTAAAATCAAAAGTTAGAACTCAAGTTATCTTAAATATTAAAATAAAAGTAAAAATTTAGAATCAAAACTAAAATAAATAATAAAAATTAGATTAAATATAAAGATATCAATAAAATAAGATATTATAATGAAGTTCCTTAAATGAAATAAGGACTTAATTCCCATGTGAAATATCAACATTGATTATTTAAATTGATTAACTAAGTCAAAATTGCAATTTGTGTTTTTCTTCTTTCAACTCAAATAAAAATAAAATGTTGAAACAAAACAATTAAATAAAAAATTAGAATAATTAGTTGACACGAGATTATTAGTAAGTATATGCAAATACGCAAGTAGACGATTACAAAATAGGGTGTAGAAGGACAACAACAAAATTAACATAGTTACTCACAGCATCTTTTGCCTGTTGAACCAAGGCTGTACCTTCAGCAGTAACATGCTGCAACAAGGAAGTACTTTAGGTTTAGTTTTTAGGGACATGAGAAAGAAGATCAATTGGTTTGCAGAACAGAGAAAACAGAATATTCAGACCTGCTTGAATACATTAGCAACAAGCTCCAAGCCTCGAGGTATTTTACAATAAAGCCTGTACATCCTAGAAAGATCCTCCACCTACAGAGTGTAAAGAAGGCCAAGTTAATATCTAACGCATACATTTGCTGGAGCTAATAGCAAAGTAAGCATTGCTAGAAAAGAAAAAGATTGAACAATACCTTGTCATCTCTAAGCAAGGCCCTGCATCCTGAATGCTCCTTTTCAAGTAGCCAATTTGCATATGTGACCAACAACTCATGTTGCACTTTCTAGATAAAGAACAAACAGTAATAAATAGAATGCTCTAGGAATTATAGAACTATCTTTATAAGAACTTATTGTTAATTCTTATCACATAATTCCATGTCAATTCATACGTCAAAAACATGCAATCTCAATGCCTAGGTAGCTAGAAGGAAACATATAAAACAGCAACCAGATCTTTCCACTCAGAGAGAATTCACCCAGCTTCTATTGTTACATCTAAGTGACTACTTTCATTCATCAAACACTATTCATCTGAGTGACTGTCTTTGAGCAAAGAATTAACGAAATTCACTAAGAAAAAGAAAATCACCATCAAGCCAAAAGTAAGCTCACAGAAAAAAGGCTCTTCATTAACCTATTCCAGCCATTTCACTCACCTCTAACAATTTTGTCTCACTGCTTGAATGCAGGTAATGAGACACTCTCTCCCTTTCCTTTCTCAAGCATTCTTCAGACTGCATTAACATTAAAGTAAATAAAACAATTAGAACCATCTCAATTAATCAGAGTAAAAAACTTAAAACCTATAAAAAAACAAAAGCAGGAAAACTTAAGCACTTGCCTTCAACATGTATTCCGGACAAGAATCTTCCTCAATCCAGCTCAATGCCTTCCGTGAATAGTAAGCACTAGTATCTTGAAGCAAATCTTCTTCAAAGAATTTTTGGGTACACATGTTGTATATGGTGCTGTGATAGTCCAATAAAAGAATAATGATGAGAACCAAAATAAAACAAACAACTAAAAATAATAACTAACGGCTCAAAAGAAATCAGCAAAACTGAATCAACTACCAGGCTATACCATGTGGGCTAGATCGCAACTTACCTCAACCCCCACTCCCTCACCCTTTGCTGAAAGATGTGATTCAGTCCTACATCCTTATGCATAACCAAACAATTTTACCAGCTAAATTAAGTCCAGAAACTCTGATAACAAGCTTGAAATGTTTATTAGGGCATTAGATTTTTACTAGCTGCTTATTTGTTCAGCAATTTCAATTTTTAAATTATTTTGAAGCATCAATCAAAATACACTAATGTCTAACTACAATAACTAGAAAAGTACTGAGTTAGCTGTCAGACTCATCATAGTTAAAAGAAATTTATAAAATTTATGAGATTTGTAAGCTAAAGAAATCTCAGCCTCTAAGGGATCAATATAAGATGTAACCTGGAGCTAATGCTAAAAGCCCTTAGCATCCAATTGTAGCAGACACTGATCATTGAACCACGTCAAAAGTGAAAGATTTGAAAATTTGGGTATTCCAAGAATGAGCCCATTGAGAGTTAAAAGGAGTTCTACGAGAAAAAATCTAATAGCTACAAACTAGACGTGAAGAATATCAGACATTGGGCATTTGGTCCAGTGGGCATTTGTGTCCAAGTATAGGCATAGAGATATAGTTCTCCAATTATACGGGAAAACTCGAAAAATTTAACACACACTTACTTAGACCCGGGTTACGGGTTTTGTTATTAAGAGAATCCTTCCTAGTTCTTACCAATTAAAAGATGCCTCAGTGAAGGATGCTAATGCCACTCCACCAACAACTGGTATGAGGGAGAACACTATCCAAAATGTAGGCCACTGCAAAAATGAAATTGTTAAAAACAAAGTCAATGACATGATAGTATTAATTTATCAGATTTCAGAGCCAAGTGTAGATGACACACAAGTATATTTGAGTTATTAAAATTTTGTTCGATATATTTTAAGAAATCTTAAGCATCATATCTCCATATTCATATTTGAAATATAATTACAAACAAGCTCCTCATTTCTATAAAAACTGGAGAGCTGAAAGAATTGGAACCTCAAACATTCAGAAAAAGAAAAAAATACTTGTTGCTTTCAAACAGTAACCAAATCAAACAGTACATAAACTCATACCTCTCCAAGAAAAAGAACAGAGAATAAGACTATGAAAAAGGGCTCCATTGCTTTAATGGTGTGAGTGAAGGAGACATTAACTCTCCCAATACTAACATTTGTCAAAAGGTTGCCAAGAGTGTGAACTATAGCCAATGGAATGATTACTGCAAGCTGAAAATTGCTTCGTAAAAAAAACACTTTACTTTCAGAATTGAAACAGAACTATGTGATTGAAATTTATGAAAAATACCTGAGAACGAGTAAGCTTTGGTCGATGGTAAAGATTTGAAGCCCACATTATAAGGATCATCAAAGTCCCACACCCAAAGTGGAAAGCTGTAACTGTTGCTGGAAACGTATACACCTTTAAAACCTTCATAAACAACAAGAATGCACTTGATATTCTACCACTTTTAACCATCAAAAGCTAACTTCAAGTTCTACCCATTGCTTTAAATTGCATTTTAATCTCAATGGGAGCTTGGTTTCCAAGAAAACAGACAAGACTAGAGGAAAATGAAAAAAAGCTACATCTTTAGCTTCAAGATGTGACTAGTGGTCTAATGAAAGACCCAGTTTATTATTACACAAACAGAAAGAGAGATGAAATTGGATTTATAACCTGCTTGTTGAAAATGTTGAAGTAGATATTCAAAATATACCAAATGGCAAACATGGCTCCAAGTTGCATGCTCGTAGCTAAACCACTAGAGTCATTTGTGTCGCCTATGTTTCCAGGAACCGGTGTAGCCCTGACCTTGAAGCCATCACATCTTCCATCTGAAATGAGGAATGACTCGTTGATTCGACGAGCATTGAAGCGGGAACAAGAAAAAAGATGAGAAGCTTTTTGAAATGAAAGTCCATTGATGGATCTGAGGAGACCTAATGGCTTTAATGAAGACAAGTTCCAGAGTGAACCAGAGGGCTGCCGATTTGGGGAAATTGGGGGAAAAAATAAAGGGAATCGGGGTAGGGGAGAAATGGTTTGGGAAAAATAAAATGGGAAAGAAAATAGAAGAAATTTCAAGTGAAATTTTAGGATTTCTTTGGTAGGGAACCGATTTTGGGAAAAGAAAGGAGGGAAGAAAAAAAGATTTCTTGTCAAATTTTGGGATTTCGGGGGGAAGGGGGGAATGAAAAAGTCTAATGCATTTTGGGTAACAAGATGGCACCGTTTTGTGTAAAAAATTTTGCGGCCTTTTTTTTTATAAAAAAAGTCACTATTGTTTACTTTTTGCGGTATTTTTAATAAAAACACCACAAAAAGTCATTTTCTCACTTTTTGCTCTGTTAAAAAATTTTTATTTTGTTTTAATATATATAAATTTTATCATTATCTCTTAAATAATTTAAATTATATTTAATTATATGTATACACTTAAATTTTGATAGAGATACATCTTAGAATTATATATGAATTTCGGTTTAATGTGTAATTGCAGACTTAAAATTTTAATTGTGGTTTAAATGTATAGTTAAAACTTTAATTTTGATTTACTCATACACGTTTTAAATAATTAGATAAAATTTGAATTTTTTTATATATTTTTATATATCAAATTGTTTAGATTAAATATTTTTAAATATAAAAGCATTAATTGATTACATAAAATTTTATCATTTAACAAATCTCAAGTTAAATCCTAAATATATATAAAGTTTAACTATTATCTCTTAAATAAATTAAACTATAATCATAATTTTAATATCTTAAATTTAATATATATTATCTCTTTTACGAATATATAATAAATTATTTAATATATAAATTAAAAAATACTAATTAATCTAAACCTAAACCCCTAACTTTTATCCCCTAAACCCTAAATCATACAACATAACCCCTAAACCCATAACCCATAACACATAACCCCTAACCCCTAAACCTTAAACCCCAACCCTTAAACCATAAACTATAAACCATAATCCATAAACCCATAATCCATAATCCATAATCTATAAACCTTAAAATAGTAACTCTTAAATTTTAAACCTTAAATCATATACCCTAAGCCATAAATCTTAAACTATAATGATAATTAATTCAATATTTTAAAATTAAGACTATCTCTTTTACTATTATATAAGAATTTATTTAATATATAAATTAAAAAACAATAAGTCATATACCCAAAAAACTTTAAATTATTTTAAATAATAGTATTTTAATTTTTTTCATTTTTAACAAATATTTTTCTATAATAAAAATTCAAAACACAATTAACTTTATGATTATAACCAAAATAACAATTAATTTTTATATAGACTTTTAAATTAATTTTTATATAAACTTTTAATAAATATACGAGTTAAATAATATCTTTTCACATAGGAGTGTTAAATCTTAAAAAAGAAAAAGTAATTCTAAACCACCTAATCTTTAAAAGCTAAAATATGAGATAAGTATTTGTACTTTTCGTAAAATTAAAATTTAGTCATTATATTTCTATTCTTAAGAATTTAATTCCTCTATGTTTCAAATTTCTAAATTTAAGTTTAATTGTTAAAATTAATTTTTTATTAATATTAAATTCGTTAGGGATTTGGATGTCGAATTTGGGAATGGGTGATAATACTTTAGGGATTTAGGATGAGGAAGAAGGGGGAAATAGAACTGGGGAAAAATGGGGAAAATGTTAAGTGTATCAGGTGTGGGTAAAAAATAAGACAGCTAAACGACGAAGTTTTGAACAAAATAATTTAACATTAGCGGCGTTTATAACCTAGCGCCGCTAAAAATGCACCTATTACGGTGTTTAGGGTTTTAGGGGTTATAATTTAGTATTTAGGGTTTGTTAAGATTTAGGGTTTACTATTTTAGGGGTTATAAAGTAGTGTTTATGATTTTTGGGGGTTTAAGATTTTAAGAGTTATATGTCTTTTAGCGGCGTTTTACCAAAAGCGCTGGTAATGCCTTGTCTTTTAGCGGCGTTTTACCAAAAGCGCCGATAATGCCCTGGTTTTTAGCGGCGTTTTTGGTAAACGCCGCTATTGCTCTGTGTTTTACAATTTTTGCTGCATTTTTTGATAAAACGCCGCTAAAAACGCCGCTAATTGGAACAGAAGATGGTTACGTTCGATTTGATTTCTGAAAGGGCCTATCAAATTTTGTACAAGAGTATGGCTCAAGTGGTTTTGGTCAAGCTTTTGGGAAGGAAGATAAGTTTCCAGATTCTTTCTAATAAAATTTATCACCTATGAAAGTCATCCACTTCTGTTAAAATCATGGATTTGGAGAACGATTATTTCAGGGTGAAGATCCAGATAGGAATGGAATATGTTCAGGCTCTCACAAAAGGACTGTGGTTGTCTTTGGGCAATATTTAACGTTTCAACCATGGTAGAAGTTCTTCTCTACTAGTCAACCTTATCCGTCGAATGTAGTGGCCTAGATCCGCCTTCCTGGTCTCCTGAGTTTTTTTGTATCGGAAGAGTGTCTTAACAAGCATTGGAAAGACTATTGGGCATGTCATTAAACTGAATGATAATACTTGTAATGCGATAGGGGTCGGTTCATCAGTATGGCTATTCTCCTTGATCTTAACAAGCCTTTGGTCTCTAGAATTAAAGTGGATGGTCGCCTTCAATGTGTGGAATATGAGTCCTTCCCCAACATTTGTTTTTCTTGTAGGCGTTGTGGGCATTTGAGAGATTCCTGCTCTTGTGTTTCTGCACATGAAATACATAATGAAGAGTTGGCTGTGCAAATGGTAGATTGAGGGAACCATGAAGCTCCTGTTATGGTCGAGAAGGAATATGATTCGGATATGTTTAGACCTTAGATGTTAGTAGATCGTCAGAGTAGTAAGATCAATTAGAAATAGACGACTGCTCGGGATGGAAGGAAATGGTCAGTTTCATCGAGATTATGCTTCAATGCTCTATAGAATTTACGAGATAAGAATCATGAGGGATTCTAGGAGTCTGTCTCCGTTGATTCAGCCAAATTAAAAGGCAAAGGGGTTGCCATTTATAATAACCCCTTAGGAGAAGACATGTCAACACACAAGATGGCTTTTACTCAGGTGCTTCGTTACTCTGATTCAGGCTTGGATTTTGGGGCGGTCGTTATGGAATCGGGCCTAGAGGCGAGATGGGCTGCTAAAGAGACGGGTTTGGCTGATAGTTAGGCCTCAAGATAAACAAGCTCGGATGGATGTTGGACTTTCTAAGTCGGGTTCTAAGGATTGCTGAACTAAATGGGTGTCATACTATAAAGCATTTTAAATACTTGACCCAAATCCCAACTCCTCTTCGTTCAACTTGCGGGTTATTAATCACAGGGAAATTTCAAAGTTGTAGGCGGTGGAAAATTCCAGTACGATTATTGTTTCGTTGGTACAAGGACCGCATTAGGAATTTGTAGAAAAGATAGGTGCGACGATTTTGAACTTGAAATGTCATTCGGTTATTAATTTTGTTGAGAATCGGAACCCTAACATTCCCATGGGCAATGTGATTTTTATTGATTCATTACCAAAACAAGTTGTGCATACTATTGGTTGGATCTCGTTGAAAGTTAATGAACCTAAACGTTTGAGGAAAGCTTCCCACATTTTTCGAGGTAAATGAAGTAAATTTAAGGTGAGGGCTTATGTTCATGAGCCTGTAGCTGAAGCGATAATAAAGGTTGTAGACAGAACCGGGTCTGAAAGCTTGATTATGGACTCAGGTTGTTTACAAGAGGCTTCAGCGGTTTCTGATGAGGCGACCACCTTGGATGCTTAGGGTGGGTTTATTGCATGTTTCTTTTCTTTTCTTTTCATTAACTATATGATGTTACCAAGTCTGTTTGTTTGGAACTGTCAAGGGTGTGCGCCTCCTAAATTTGTTTGGATTGTTAGAGATTATTTTGCAAATTTTGAGGTTGATATTATTGCTTTTCTTGAGACACGAGTTAGTGGTCCGAAGGCTGACGAAATCATCTCGAAGATTGGTTTGGACTGTTCCCATAGGATAAAAGCTCGAGGCTTTGCTGGGGGTTTATGGACTTGTTGGAAAAATAGTGTCCAGGTCCATGTTCTCTTCAATGATCCACAGTTTGTTCATTGTTGTTTGGGAAAGAAGATGGGTTCAACAAATATTCTGGTGATGTTTGTTTATAGTTACGCGGATAAGCAAAAACGTAAAGTCTTGTGGGATCTATTGGATCAGGTTGCACAATCTGTTAACGAGCCTTGGGTTTTGATGGGGGATTTCAACTTTCTTCTTACCCCAGATGAAAAGAGAAGGGGTCACCCAATTATTTCTGGATGTAAATTATTCCAGAATTGTTTTCATAGCAATGGCTTGAGGGACCTTGGTTTCAAAGGTCCTCAATTTACTTGGAGAAGATAGGCTATTTTTGAAAGACTTGATCGAAAAATTGGGAATAGTGAGTGGTGTCGTTTCTTCTCTAATGCGACAGTCTTTCATCTCCCTTGTCTCAAATCTGATCATAGTCCCATTTTGTTATCCATGAATTCTCCTAGCCACGCCCTTTGAGTTAGGCCTTTTCGCTTTTTAACTTCTTGGGTGTATCATCCTACGTTTTCTCAATTTGTTCAGGATAATTTGAGACATGGGTCAAAAATATCTGGTAATCTTATTTCTCTTACTACTAATATTAAAAAAATAGAATTTTGAGGTTTATGGTCACATCTATCGAAGATGGTCCATGTATCTTCTGAATCTTGAAGTTGAGTTGCAAGTCAAGTATGAGAAGGTTCTGGATGAGGAAGAATTACTTTGGAAGCAAAATTTGAGATTGGATTGGATTCAGTTTGGAAACCGCAATAGGAAGTTTTTCCATAATAAAGCTCTCGTAAGGCAGAATTCTAACAAAAATTCTGCTTTGAAGTTTGGGGATTGTTGGTGCTATAATAATGAGGTTCTCATTCCTAAGATCAAGAATCCTGAATTTTTGTCCCATTATCGTCTAATAAATCTATGTAATGTTCTGTACAAGATTGTTACTAAGGTTATTGCCAACCGTCCAAGCCAATTTTCCATTCCCTCATCGTTCAAAATCAAGTCAGTTTCGTGGCAGGGAGACAAATCAAAGACAACAATATTATTGCCCAAGAGACTGTGCATTTGATGCGCAGCAAAAAAGGGAAAACCTGGATGGCTATAAAAGTGGACCTGGAGAAAGCATACGATAACTCTATTGGAATTTTATTGAAGACACCTTATTGGATGTTGGTTTTCCTTCGACTTTATCTAGTGTTATCATAGAATGTATCTCGTCGATTTCCATGCAGATAGTATGGAATAGAAGGCTTTCGGATAAGTTCTTTCCTAAGAGGGGTATTAGGCAAGGCTGCCCACTGTCTCCTTACATTTTCGTTCTTTGTATGGAGATATTAGGTCAGTTAATCTAGAGAGGGGTTGAAGATAAGACTTGGAAACCAATTACTTTTGGGTAAAGATAGCCCATTTCACATATTTTCTTCGCGGATGATCTTTTCTTATTTGTTGAAGCAAATGTTGATCATGCACATAGAATAAAATATGCTCTTAATACATTTAAAGTGGTTTCAGGACACAAAGTTAATGGGCAGAAAACTACGGTGTTCTTATCGAAAGATACAAATGTAACAATACTCTCACTATTTGTAGCATCTTTAGGTTATATCATTCTGATGATTTAGAGACGTATTTGGGTCTGCCATTGTTTTATAAGTGAGTCATAACGAATACTTTTAATTTTATTGTGAATAAAGTCCGACGTAAGTTGGATAGCTGAAATGCCAATATGCTTATGATGGCAGGACGGGATACTTTAGCAAGGTTAGTTCTGTTGCTGATATGTAATTATTTTATGCAAACTGTGAAAATCTTTTATGGTATTTGCATAGAAATTGAAAAGATTGCCTGGGGTTTTATCTGGGGGAGTTCTGATTCTAACAAGAGATTTCTTTGGTTAAATATGGGGATTGTTGCCAGCCTTTGTCTAATGGAAGTTGTAGTAGCCCAATTTTGCCCGGCCCAATACAAAAAAATAAACCCAAACAAAGATAGAACAAAAACAAAATAAATAAAGCCTAATTTACCTTTTTATTTTTTTTAAAACGAAGATGGAGTGGCCACTGATCCTTTTTATTAAGTGTAATCGGATCACCTCAAAATTTAATCATCTAAACAAAAGATTAGATTTTACTAAAATGATAATTTTTAGCCTACGAAATCTAAGAATATAAGTTCGAGAGTCTATTACGTATGAAGAAGGATTAGCATCCTCATAAGGCCAAAAATTGGTACCTAGATGGTTACTTGATATTTTGATGTCAAAAATTAAAAATTCGAAGAGAATTTAAAATACGATCCCTCCTTGCATGATTTTTTGATTAAAATATTGCTTAACTAAATTAATTTTCATAAAAAAAACTTTATTTTAAGTTAATAGAGAAGAAAAGATCATATCCTATAAGTTAGGATACAATGCTAAAGCATATCGGTTTTAAAATGGATATTCAATTCTAAAAAGTAATGAACATTGCCTTGGTTTCAAATATTTCTCATTCATTAGGTAAAACAAAAGCAACTCTTAAAACGATATGCTTTAGCATTGTGTCCTAACTTACAGGGCATGATCTTTTTTTCTCGATTAACTTGAAATAAGGAATTTTTTGTGAAAATTAATTTAGTTAAGCAATATTTTAATCAAAAAATCATGCAAAGAGGGATCGTATTTTAAATTCTCTTTGAATTTTTAATTTTCGACATCAAAACATCGATTAACCAACTATGCTACGTATAAGGAAGGATCAACACCCTCATAGCGTCTAAATAAGGGTGTTGATCCTTCCTTATACGTAGCAGACTCCTGAACCTATATTCTTAGATTTTGTAAGCTAAAAATTATCATTTTAGTAAAATCTAATCTTTTGTTAAGATGATAGAATTTTGAGGTGACCCAATTACACCTAATAAAAAAGATCAGTGGCGACTCCATCTTTGTTTTAAAAAAAATAAAAAGTCAATTTCAAAAAAGAGGTTTCGACACAAGTATTGGTTTATGATGCCTTAAAGAACAAAATGATTCTTTTATACTCAATTTGGGTTTCAATATCCTTACAAATAAGCAAGCTTTATGGGTTAGAGTTCTCTGAGCCAAATATAAGATTTTAGAAGTTTTCTCGGATGATATTTCATGAAGTAAATGCTCATTTGTTTGGAGATCGCTTGCTAAGGATTGGCCTCTGTTGCACCAAAGTCTTCTCTGGTCTGTTGGAGATGGTAACCTTGTAAAATTTTGGACTGATAATGTAACACCCCCACGCCCGAAACCGTCACCGGAGTCAAGCTTGAGGTGTTACTAAACTTATCTTACCTTTTAAACAACTCTAAACCACTTATTTTAATTTTTGGAATAAACTATTTTTCTGCGTCATGGTTGGTTAAAAATTCATTTCTCGAGTTTCAAAACTCAAAATTAAGATCCGTAAATTTTTCCTGAAACTAGACTCATATATCTATCTACTAATTTTTTTTCTAGAATTTTTGACTTGGCCAATTAGTACAGTTTATTAGTTAAAGTTTCCCCTGTTTCAAAACTCAACTACACTGACCTCTTCTTACTACGAGCCATGTTTCTTCCTGTAAAAAATTTCATATGACTAAGCCGTTTGTTTCTCTCAAAACTAGATTCAACAAGGATTCTAACCATATAAATTACACCTTCTAATTAGTTTTGTACAATTTATGGTGAATTTCCAAAGTTGAAACAGGGGATCCAGAAATCGCTCTGACCCTGTTTCACTAAAACTCAGATATCTCATAAAATATAATACATTTACCTGTTTTGCTTATTCCATAAGAAAATATACATAATAAGATTTAATTTCATATATTATTCATCTTCAAACTATGTTTCTACAATTTTTAGTGATTTTTCAAAGTTACGTCATTTCTGTTACTTGAATCTGTTTTTAGGTTACTTTCACATTTTTCATAATTTTCATGTGATAATCATCAATCAATCATACATATTAATAAATATGTATATCATCGGCTATTTTATTAGCTAATCACTAGCAAGTATTTACACATCATTCATTGTTCATATTATACCAAAAGTAGCTAAGTTTCTATACATGCCATACCCAAAACAAAACGTCTAGTTATACTGAGTTATTTCTTTGATAGTGTGATCGGCCTCCGACGTTTCCTTCGATCCCCGAGTGACTAGATAAGTACTATAAAAAGAAGAAAATAAAGAGATTAAGCACTAGGCTTAGTAAGCTTACAAGCAAATAAATCACAACATTCAACATAATGGATAATTATGCATAATATCATCTAACATCATAAATTTCTTTACTTCTCAATTTCTATCTTCTTCTTTATTCCCTTACCTTCTTTCTTACCTGACCTTTCCTTTTTAATAAGTATAATCTACTTTTCCTTTGCTGTTAATTCACTGTAATTTAACTCGTATCCTGACCCGTTGAACCACTCGGAATACTAAGGATACTAGGGTCGTTCCTGTCTATCAATATCCTGCCAATGCCATGTCTTTGACATAGACTTACATGAATTATTCCTGTCTCCAATGCCATATATAATATGGACTTACATGGCTCAATCCTGTCTCCAAAGTCATATTTCTAATATGGACTTACATGGCTCATTTCTGTTCTGTCCTGTCAACCCTAATATCCTAACATTCCTAGGGTTCAACCGAGGCTTTCTAACACTTTTCCTCTGTCACTCCACCTTAAATTCGACTTTACATATTTTCATAACATAAGTATATAAATGCTGGAAATTGACAATAATAATGTAAAATAAAAGAATATTGCATTTATTTACTGTAACTTACCTTGATACAAAATGTGACTAAACTTTACAATTTAGTCCTTTACTTTTTCTTTTCCCCGATCTACTCCCGAATTTCGTTCTTCTTGATCTATAATAGCAAATTTAACTTATTTAATATTCACATTTATTAAAACAGTCCTTGACCCAAACTTTTGCAAAATTATATTTTTACCCCTAAACTTTCACATATTTGCACTTTTGCCCCAAGGCTCGTAAATTAAACTTCATCCTATTTTCTTATGTTTTATGACATGCTGATCATTTTTCCCTTTCTGGCAATATCAAAATCACACTCTAACATATACTTATGACTATTGGTATTTTTTTCCAATTTAAGCCATTTTACTCGTTTTCACTTAAAACCGAGTAGCATAAGTTGTTTAACATAATTTAAAACCTCATATTCTATCATAAAACACCAAAATACACAAATTTCAGCCATGGGTATTTTTCCAAATATGAACCCTAGGCTGAATTATTGCTAGAATAAGCTTTTAATCAAGTTACCGGGACTCCAAAAACGTAAAGATCATTAAAAACGGGGCTTGGAATCACTTACTATGAAGCTTGAAAGTTGAAGAAACCCCAGCTATGGAGGAGAGCAAAAATCGGCAGAAACTAATTGAGAAGATAACCATTTTTGTGTTATTTTTCCCTATTTAATTCAGTTAATATCCAAATGACCAAATTACCCCTCCTTACTAAACTTTCAAAAATTCCTTCCATGTCCTAATTTTTGTCCATGAACTTAAAATTGGTCAAATTGTTATTTAAACCCTCCTAATTAATATTCCAAAGTAATTTCATACTAAAAACTTCTAGAATGCAAGTTTGACAAATTATTCAATTTAGTCCCTAACCTCAACTTAAGCACTTTATGCATGGAATTTCATCACGAAATTTTCGCACAATCATGCAATCATACCATGAACCTTAAAATAATAATAAAATAAAATTTTCTACCTCGGATTTGTGGTTTCGCAACCACTATTCCGTTTAGGCCCTATTTTGGGATGTTACATTTCTCCCCTCTTTTAGGGATTTTCGTCCCGAAAATCTTACCTGTGAAGAGATTTGGGTACTGTTTTCGCATAGCCTCTTCGGGTTCCCATGTAGCCTCATCTACCCCGTGTCTATTCCATAGTACTTTCACAAGTGCAATACTTTTATTCCTTAATTACTTTACCTCTCGAGCTAGAATCTTTACCGGTTCTTCACCGTAAGTCATGTCTGGCTGAATCTCAACCTCTGTCTGAGAAATCACATGTGACGGATCTAAACGATAACGACGTAGCATAGACATATGAAATACATTATGAATCTTCTCTCACTCAATCGGCAAAGCTAACCGATATGCTAATGGTCCGACTCTCTCAATTACTTCAAACGGTCCAATAAAACGTGGACTTAGTTTGCCTTTCTTGCCAAATCTGAGAACTTTCTTCCACGGGGATACTTTCAAAAAAACTTTGTCACCAACTTGATATTCGATCTCTTTTCTTTTTAAATCTGCATACGACTTCTGCCTGTCTGAAGCTGCTTTTAAACAATTTCTGATAACTTTCACTTTTTCTTCTATTTCTTTAACTAGATCAACCCCGTAAATCTGGCTTTCTTTAAGCTCTGTCCAATATAAAGGTGTACGGCACTTACGTCCATACAAAGCTTCATAAGGTGTCATCTTCAAACTTGACTGGTAACTATTATTATAGGCAAACTCTATCAATGGTAAGTATTTTTCCCAACTATCTTGAAATTCTAATACACAACATCTAAGCATATCTTCAAGTACCTGAATAACTCTCTCTAACTGACCGTCGGTTTGAGGATGGAAAGTTGTACTAAAACTCAACTTTGTGCCCAAAGCCTCTTATAATTTCTTTCAAAACCGTGAAGTAAATCTTGGATCTCTGTCTGAAATGATCGATAATGGTACCCCATGTAGCCTGACTATCTCTGAAATATACAACTCCGCCAACTTGTCAAGTGAATAATCCATACGAACTGGGATAAAATGAGCCGACTTCGTTAACTTATCAATCACAACCCATACTGCATCTTTCTTTCTCGGTGTAAACGGTAATCCTGTCACAAAATCCATAGTAACTCGATCCCATTTCCATTTCGGAACTAGCACATGCTGCAATAATCCTGAGGGTACCTGATGTTCGGCCTTTACCTGTTGACAAATCAAGCATCTAGAAACAAACTCTGAAATATCTCTTTTCATTCCTACCCACCAATACAATTTTTTCAAATCATTATACTTTTTTGTACTGCCTGGATGAATAGATAAAGGACTGCTATGTGCTTCCTGTAAAATCTTCCGAATAAGCTCATCATTCTTTGGTACACATATTCTGTCTCTAAACATCAAACAACCATCAGAACCAATCCAGAAATCTGATTCTATGCCTGACTCACATTGAGCTCTTTTAGCTTGTAACTCATTATCATCTTTCTGAGCTTCACAAATCTCTTCAAGAAATACCGGTTTAGCTCTCAATTCAGCTAAAATAGAACCATCATCTGACATGGCTAAATTGGTATTCAAAGCTCGCAATGTAAATAAAAGTTTCCTACTTAAAGCCTCAGCAACTACATTTGCCTTACCTGGGTGATAATCAATCACTAACTCATAATCTTTAAGCAATTCCAACCATCTTCTTTGCCTCAAATTCAAATCTTTTTGAGTCATCAAGTATTTCAAGCTTTTATGATCGGTAAATATCCGGCACCTTTCACCATACAAATAATGTCTCCAAATCTTCAATGCAAATACAATAGCAGCTAGCTCTAAATCATGTGTCGGATAATTTTTTTCATGTGGCTTCAATTGTCTAGAGGCATAAGCAATTACCTTGCCTTCCTGCATGAGTACACAACCGAGCCCATTCAAGGATGCATCACTGTAAATCACAAATTCTTTATTCGGTTCCGGCTGTACTAAGATAGGAGCTTCCGTCAACAATGCCTTTAACTTGTCAAAACTTTGTTGGCACTTCTCAGTCCATTCAAACTTAACATCCTTCCGTAGCAGTCTCGTCAACGGGGTAGCTATCATGGAAAATCCCTCCACAAATCGTCTATAATATCGGTAAGACCAAGAAAACTTCTAACTTCTGATACATTTCTAGGAGGCTTCCAATCAACAATGGCTAAAATCTTGCTCGTATCAACCTTAATACCTTCACCTGAGACAATATGTCCAAGAAAATCAACTTCTCGTAACCAGAACTCACTTTTGCTGAACTTGGCATACAACTGATTATCTCTCAGAATTTGTAAAACTGTTCTCAAATGCTCTACATGCTCAGTCTCATCATGAGAATAAATCAAAATATCATCAATGAACACAACTACAAACTTATCTAAATACGATCTGAAAATTCGGTTCATTAAGTCCATGAAAATGGCAGGAGCAGTAGTCAAGCCAAATGGCATCACAAGGAACTCATAATGACCATACCTAGTCCGAAAAGCAGTCTTCAGGACATCTGACTCTTTAACTCACAACTAATAGTATCCGGATCTCAAATCTATCTTGGAAAACACAGTAGCTCCCTTCAATTGATCAAACAGATCATCAATTCTAGGCAATGGATACTTGTTCTTTACTGTTACCTTGTTAAGTTGCCGATAATCTATGCATAATCTCATCGATCCGTCTTTCTTTTTCACAAATAGCACTGGTGCACCCCATGGTGAACTACTGGGTCTTACCAAGCCTTTATCTGTTAATTCCTGCAACTGAGCTTTCAATTCTTTCAATTCCAATGGAGCCATTCTATAAGGAGCAATAGAAATGGGCGTGGTACCTGGAATCAACTCAATATCAAACTCAACTTCTCTAACAGGAGGCAAACCTGGTAGTTCTTCCGGAAACACATCGGAAAACTCACATACCACAGGCACTGATTCAATTTTCAATTCTGGATCTTTAGTGTTTAACACAAAAGCAAGATAAGCTTCATACCCTTTTCTCAAACATTTCTGAGCAGACATAACAGAAATTATGGGAAATAAACTATCTGACTCTTCTGAATTAACCCAAAGAATTTCACCATTTTCACACTTCAACTCAATGAATTTCTTTCCACAATTCACTATCACATCATGTGTAGTCAACCAATCCATACCAAGAATAACATCACACTCATCAAATGGCAATAGCATGAGATCAGCCGGAAAACAGTAGCCTCTAATCATTAAAGGACAATTTCTACATATTTTATCTACTAATACATGCTTGCCTAATGGATTCGATACTTTAATCACAAATTCTGTAGATTCTATAGGCATACTTATACTAGGCATCAATTTCATACAAACATAAGAATGAGTCGAACCCGGATCAATCAGAGCAATTGCATTAATATCATGTAGAGAAAATGTACCCGTAATCACATCGGGAGACGATGCCTCTTCGCGTGCACGAATAGCATAAGTCCTTGCAGGGGTTCTAACATCTGGTCTCACAGCCGAATCTCTAAAGGTACCTCTGTTACTTGCTCCTACTCCCGGTTTCCTCGGTGATCTGCCTCTGGTAGGAGCATTTCCGGATCTAGCACTCTGTGTTACTTCTCGGCTAGCCACTTCTGGACATTCTCGTACAAAATGATCTGGAGCACCACATTTATAGCAAACATTTTTGCCTGCCCGACAAGGACCATAATGAAGTCTACCACACCGTGGACACCCTGATCTACCCTGTCTGACATTACCTACACTCGTAGTCGAGGTGGTCTGAGCCTTCGGATCCTTAAATCTGCTACCTCTATTCTGACTAGATGGCCCTGCCGAAAAGCTAGATCTGGTAGAAAACTCTTTGGGCCTCTTGGATGTAGCCTGAAATGATCTGCTCATCTGTCTCTTCTTTGTATCTTGTGTCTCTATCTCAACTTTGCATTTTCTTTTTAACAGCTCCTCTACCTTAGAGGCTCTCTCAACTAAAATAACGAACTCTTTTATTTCTAGGACACCCACTGACAGTCGGATATCATCATTTAACCCATCCTCAAACCTTTTACACATGATAGCTTCTGTGGATACACATTCTTGAGCATATTTACTAAGCCTGACAAATTCGCGCTCATAATCGGTCACTGTCATAGTACCTTGTTTCAATTCCAGGAATTCCTTTCTCTTCTGGTCAATAAACCTCTGACTGATGTACTTTTTACGAAATTCCTCTTGAAAGAAATCCCAAGTGACCCTCTCCTTTGGTACAACTGATACAAGTGTCTTCCACCAGTAGTAGGCTGAGTCTCTAAGAAGTGATACTACACATTTCATACATTCCTCGGGTGTACAAGATAATTCGTCAAAGACTCTGATAGTATTTTCTAACCAAAATTCTGCTCTTTCTGCATCATCATCTTTTGTTGCTCGGAACTCTTCTGCCCCTTGTTTCTTGATTCTATCAACTGGTGGCTTTTCTCTTACCACTGTACCTGTGACTGGGAAGCTTGAGCTACATGGGTAGCCTGAGAATCATGAGGGGGTGGAGGTCTAACTGCCGGATTCGTACGAACGAACTCGGCAAACAAATCATTCAAAGCTCGGAAGAGAGCTTCTCGAGTCACTCCTCCCTGATCAACTATTACTGGCCTATTCTCAGATGGCGCTGCCCCTTATGTGGGAGCAAGCGCATTACTTTCTACATCATCATCACCAGCTCGTCCGGGATCCATTACTATAAAACAAAATATTTAAAAATCGCCAGGAGTCGTCACACTATCAAAATACAAGTATGGCATGTATAGCTAGACTTTTTCTCACACTAACTGTTCCGAGAATCGACTAAACCTGCTCTGATACCAATAATGTAACACCCCCACGCCCGAAACCGTCACCGGAGTCAAGCTTGAGGTGTTACTAAACTTATCTTACCTTTTAAACAACTCTAAACCACTTATTTTAATTTTTGGAATAAACTATTTTTCTGCGTCATGGTTGGTTAAAAATTCATTTCTCGAGTTTCAAAACTCAAAATTAAGATCCGTAAATTTTTCCTGAAACTAGACTCATATATCTATCTACTAATTTTTTTTCTAGAATTTTTGACTTGGCCAATTAGTACAGTTTATTAGTTAAAGTTTCCCCTGTTTCAAAACTCAACTACACTGACCTCTTCTTACTACGAGCCATGTTTCTTCCTGTAAAAAATTTCATATGACTAAGCCATTTGTTTCTCTCAAAACTAGATTCAACAAGGATTCTAACCATATAAATTACACCTTCTAATTAGTTTTGTACAATTTATGGTGAATTTCCAAAGTTGAAACAGGGGATCCAGAAATCGCTCTGACCCTGTTTCACTAAAACTCAGATATCTCATAAAATATAATACATTTACCTGTTTTGCTTATTCCATAAGAAAATATACATAATAAGATTTAATTTCATATATTATTCATCTTCAAACTATGTTTCTACAATTTTTAGTGATTTTTCAAAGTTACGTCATTTCTGTTACTTGAATCTGTTTTTAGGTTACTTTCACATTTTTCATAATTTTCATGTGATAATCATCAATCAATCATACATATTAATAAATATGTATATCATCGGCTATTTTATTAGCTAATCACTAGCAAGTATTTACACATCATTCATTGTTCATATTATACCAAAAGTAGCTAAGTTTCTATACATGCCATACCCAAAACAAAACGTCTAGTTATACTGAGTTATTTCTTTGATAGTGTGATCGGCCTCCGACGTTTCCTTCGATCCCCGAGTGACTAGATAAGTACTATAAAAAGAAGAAAATAAAGAGATTAAGCACTAGGCTTAGTAAGCTTACAAGCAAATAAATCACAACATTCAACATAATGGATAATTATGCATAATATCATCTAACATCATAAATTTCTTTACTTCTCAATTTCTATCTTCTTCTTTATTCCCTTACCTTCTTTCTTACCTGACCTTTCCTTTTTAATAAGTATAATCTACTTTTCCTTTGCTGTTAATTCACTGTAATTTAACTCGTATCCTGACCCGTTGAACCACTCGGAATACTAAGGATACTAGGGTCGTTCCTGTCTATCAATATCCTGCCAATGCCATGTCTTTGACATAGACTTACATGAATTATTCCTGTCTCCAATGCCATATATAATATGGACTTACATGGCTCAATCCTGTCTCCAAAGTCATATTTCTAATATGGACTTACATGGCTCATTTCTGTTCTGTCCTGTCAACCCTAATATCCTAACATTCCTAGGGTTCAACCGAGGCTTTCTAACACTTTTCCTCTGTCACTCCACCTTAAATTCGACTTTACATATTTTCATAACATAAGTATATAAATGCTGGAAATTGACAATAATAATGTAAAATAAAAGAATATTGCATTTATTTACTGTAACTTACCTTGATACAAAATGTGACTAAACTTTACAATTTAGTCCTTTACTTTTTCTTTTCCCCGATCTACTCCCGAATTTCGTTCTTCTTGATCTATAATAGCAAATTTAACTTATTTAATATTCACATTTATTAAAACAGTCCTTGACCCAAACTTTTGCAAAATTATATTTTTACCCCTAAACTTTCACATATTTGCACTTTTGCCCCAAGGCTCGTAAATTAAACTTCATCCTATTTTCTTATGTTTTATGACATGCTGATCATTTTTCCCTTTCTGGCAATATCAAAATCACACTCTAACATATACTTATGACTATTGGTATTTTTTTCCAATTTAAGCCCTTTTACTCGTTTTCACTTAAAACCGAGTAGCATAAGTTGTTTAACATAATTTAAAACCTCATATTCTATCATAAAACACCAAAATACACAAATTTCAGCCATGGGTATTTTTCCAAATATGAACCCTAGGCTGAATTATTGCTAGAATAAGCTTTTAATCAAGTTACCGGGACTCCAAAAACGTAAAGATCATTAAAAACGGGGCTTGGAATCACTTACTATGAAGCTTGAAAGTTGAAGAAACCCCAGCTATGGAGGAGAGCAAAAATCGGCAGAAACTAATTGAGAAGATAACCATTTTTGTGTTATTTTT
Source organism: Gossypium hirsutum (assembly GCF_007990345.1). Classification (NCBI taxonomy): domain Eukaryota; kingdom Viridiplantae; phylum Streptophyta; class Magnoliopsida; order Malvales; family Malvaceae; genus Gossypium; species Gossypium hirsutum. The sequence continues at coordinate 17,809,834 of NC_053433.1, forward strand.
CCCTATTTAATTCAGTTAATATCCAAATGACCAAATTACCCCTCCTTACTAAACTTTTAAAAATTCCTTCCATGTCCTAATTTTTGTCCATGAACTTAAAATTGGTCAAATTGTTATTTAAACCCTCCTAATTAATATTCCAAAGTAATTTCATACTAAAAACTTCTAGAATGCAAGTTTGGCAAATTATTCAATTTAGTCCCTAACCTCAACTTAAGCACTTTATGCATGGAATTTCATCACGAAATTTTCGCACAATCATGCAATCATACCATGAACCTTAAAATAATAATAAAATAAATTTTTCTACCTCGGATTTGTGGTTTCGCAACCACTATTCCGTTTAGGCCCTATTTTGGGATGTTACAGATAATTGGATAATGGATATAGGTCCCATTCTTAATTACTTTCAGAGTCATTCTCGTATCGATAATTCTATCACTCTAAGAGAGGTTGTAACTATGGATGAAAATTGGAATTGGGGTTATCTGCGATGTTTTTTAGATAATAATATTCTTTCTTATATTGCGGGAATTCCGGTGCCAAATCCCTTGATTGGACAAGATGCACTTATCTCTATATGGTCTCCTAATGGTGATTTTACAGTCAAATTTGCTTATAGTATGCTTTTGAAGCCCTTAAACCCATCGGATGATAAATGGAAGATTGTTTGATAATTGGAATTGGGGTTATCTGCGATGTTTTTTAGATAATAATATTCTTTCTTATATTGCGGGAATTCCGGTGCCAAATCCCTTGATTGGACAAGATGCACTTATCTCTATATGGTCTCCTAATGGTGATTTTACAGTCAAATTTGCTTATAGTATGCTTTTGAAGCCCTTAAACCCATCGGATGATAAATGGATGGTCCTCAGTGAGTTCGTCAATTTCTTTGGTTGGTCTTCAAGGAACGCCTAATGACTAGTGAGGAACGTTGCAAAAGAGGAGTTTCGGAGAACCCTTCCTATGTGTTCCGTGAGAGTATTGCAAAAGAGCAATCTTGCGGGAGGTTTGGAAGCAGATTATCCCTTCCGAACTATCGATTCAATTTTTTTCAAATGCTATGCAAGATTGGCTTCGGCGAATTTGAGGAAATTTTTGGCCTCGTGTTCTAGGATGTGGTTTGGCAATCTTTTTTTGGTATTGTTTGTTGGAAGCTTTGGAAACAAAGAAATTTCATGGTGTTCAAATGAGTCTCTTTCAACTTTGTCAATGCCATTCAGCCTTCTTACTGTTGGGCGAGATATATTAAGCAAAGGCCTAGCAGGTTTGGTGGAACTACTAGCAACCAGAGCAGGAATTGTAGGTGAAGTCCACCATCTATTGGTTCTTTTAAATTAAATGTTGATGGTTCTCGCATCTTTGGCAACAGTGGCAAGAGATGAGCAAGGTAGATGGATGTAGGGGATCGGGAGAAATATTGTAAGATGCAGTGTTGAACAAGCTAAGCTTTGGGCTATTTATGATGGTCTTTAACTAGCATAGGATGCTAAGTGGAAGGATGTTATTGTTGAGACTGACCATGCTTTAGTCGCCAAAGGTATCCATGGTGGCCTCAAAGGACATGTGAATAGAGATTTGATTTAAGAACCAAGAACTGTGCAAACATGAGTGGCGAGTGGGCATTAAGCAAATTCCAAGGGAAGTGAATTTCGCTTCCCATATTTTGGCAGGATTAATGAGAAAGTAACCGATTGGCACTCGAGTGTTCCATGTCACTCATGCTAAGGTTGCTGACCAGATTCAGTTAGATAGTAGTTTCTTGCTGTCTAATCCTAATGTTGTTTCTGTTAATTTGTAATTAATTCTCTCCAATATTTTACTACTAATATATATATATATATATGTATTATCTATCTATCATTTATTTAAGGGATTTTCCTTATTTTTGTTATTATAACCTAGTAGTTAATAATCTAATGTCAATTTAGTTATATAATGAATAATATATAGTAAAAGAAATATTATTGTCCGTTCAAAAGGTTTTCCAAACTCATGCTTATATATATATTATATTATAAAATTATTTATAAAAACAAAAATTATTTAAAATTATTAAGACTTATAAGAATTGTTGATTGAGTCTTAGATTAATTAGTATGGACGTTGTTGTCAATGCAGGAGTATGTAGATTCAAGTGCGATGAAACACAATGTATTTATGAGTTGAGAAGAGGTTATAAATAATCTAAGTTTTGTGTATTTCGAAGGTTTTTAGAGAATTATATATTTTATTTGTCTGGACAGTAATCGAGGATAATTACTTTGAAGAAATAAATGTTAAATGTAACTTGGATCGTATCATTACGTACTTTTAACACTACAGTGTAGCTTAGAGAAACCCAAGTTGCTAGCAAAGAAATGCTCTGCATGGAAGTGTTAGAGGACATGTAACATTTCTTGTCAGCTGTGCTTTCCTATGTATTTACAGAAAGATGTTACACTAATATGATTATGTATTAAGAAGTAAGAAGCGAGGAAATGTGTTAAAAGGTTGAGTGCTGAAGATTGAATTATTAGATTAAATCACAGACCAAGTTTGAACAATTAGGTTCATCTCAACCTTCATCGCTGCATTTTGAGACAACAAGAGTATGAAAAGTTTTGCACATTCAAACTCCAACTCCTATGTTACGAAGTTCGTTTGAACTTTGCTAACTAAATGTTCTCCGTAGACAGCATTTTCGAACTTCCGAATTCCACTGCTCTTCCGTACACAGACTTCCAAAGGCTCAACTGCTGCATCGTAATTTGGCTGTTCAGAAAAACAATAATATTCAGGAAGGTCAAAACTGACATACAATTCTACTTGTAAATATTAACCTCGCAAATCAACTAGCCACGGTGTAGTGGCAAATGACTTGCGTTGCTCAAGTCTTTGATGACATTAGGTCTCATGCTCAAACCCGGATAACCCCTTTCCCTACCCCTTGATCAAATCATAATAAATATTAACCTCATAAAAAAAGGCAACACAGACACGATATGTCGGAGATTTATTGATAACTCGATGTAGAGTTGACTCATATAAACCATTGGATAGTATCTGCAATTAAACCAAACCTTTTAGCAAGATATAATAGACATAACATTTGAAATCACTTTTAGCTTCATGTTAATGTACCTTCAACATATCACCAATGTTACAGACAAACGTTCCGGGAATCGGAGGAGCTGAGATCCACTCACCAGCTTGGTTTCTCACCTGCAACACTTTGATTAGATTTAATTGTTGTCAACAACTAAAGGAGCAGTATGATACAAAGGAGAGGACAAAAACTAGAAGTCGGGAAAGTTGAAACCATACAGCATAAACTCTTAGTTCTCGAGAATGAAATGGAAAACCCTAGGACAAGGAAGCTCTCACATTTGGTTAAAAAATCAAAGATGGAGAAAAATCAAGCAAGCAATGCTTTGGTCAAACAAGAAAAAAGTGCTATCTATAGCCACGGTAATCTTCAGAATTATAAACAAAGAAAAGTTTTGCAGAACTAAAAAAGAAACATCTAAACATGCTGTTTCATTAATAACTACTTCCCTTCTAACAAGAGAATCGATAGCAATAGATCAGTTTTGTCAATTCCTTAAAACAGGAAACTAAGAGGATCATACCTGAAGTGCAGTAATATTTTCATCTTGATTCACCAATGTTAACAAACCTGTTCAAATATTGTAAAATTTAAAATGGCAGTCTAAATCTTTTAAATCACTCGTCTCAAGTTAAGAGAAAACTTTACCATTGTCCGTGTGTGCTCCACTGAATTGTTTGGCCAAAAGACATGGATAAAGCAAGTGAAGAAAAGTAAGGAAATACTAAAAGAACAGCAGCTTAGGCAAAGGGAAAACCAGCAACATTCACATTCATTACCATCCAATGTCATTTTCAGACGTGCATTTTCCATTTGCAGTTGATGCTCCTGGGTAACCAATAAGGCGCATCACCCAAAATGCATCACCGCCTCTTTCACCTTCGAATTCATCTGGTGATCCACCCAATGCAAGAGCAATTCCCCGCATAATTTTTCTTGACACTTCTGTAAGCAACAAAAATACAAAGGTTGCCATCAATTTCCAGCCAGAAAAATTATTAAAGGAGAAAATAAACTGACAAAAGACAAGCATACCTGTACAGAGGCTAATATACTTCTCCATGAGTTCTTTGAAGTTTGGAGGATAATGTGGCCTGTCAAATACAATATTGCAAGACAAAAGAACATCAACTCCAAAACTCAACCTAACTTTCAGATCAGCCACTAGATGCAAAATTGACAGTACTAGTATTCCCATGAAAATGGCAAATCCATGACGTTGTGAGACAGATGTAACTTATAACCTTTTTGCAATGGCTTAGGTCAATTAATTAAATTATCAAGAATTTTGTGTACACCTGGAAAATTTCAGGTCCCTGGATGAAAAAAAAATTTAATCTCTAACGTTGCATTAACGCCCTTCCAAAGTTGATCAATCTCATTTACGGCCATACTGCATAAGAAAATATTGTAAAATGGATACAGTTGAGAAACCACTAATTCTTATAATGTACCATTGGTTGCATCCTTCCATGGGTTTTCCAAGAGCTCCATACATCCCTTGTTTTAGTTCTTTATAGCACTGTAATCCAGAAAAGCATACAAACTGGAATTATATATATACAGAAGCAAACAATATGTGCTTACTTATTAGAATACTTTCCTACAATGGAACTGTTAAAGTTAATCCCAACCATAAGGAAAAAACGATATAATTGAGATAATTAAAAGGATAATCTAACATCGGAAACACCTCTTTTTCAGGGCTGCACGGAGATGATTCATGCAAAGCACCTCTCCAAGCATTGGAAGTTTCCACTACACTACCCAAGAGTGAATAATGCATTTTCAACTAAATCTATGACTGAAACTTTAAAGAATTAAAATAGAACATGATGATAAAGAAAAAATAATCAAAAAAGAAATATGATTTGCACAAATATAAACCTTAGAGTTCAGTTGGAAGTGCATTAATCACCCTTGTATATAAAGTAGCGGAAAGGTAGTGGAGAGAATCCTTTATCGATGATTAACTGGAACTAGCAATATGGCACCAGCAGAGAACTTATGTCAAAAGTCCTTGTATATTCGATTATAACAATTTCAGATTGAAGAAAATACATTAAAAATTCCCACTGGCACCTTGCAATAGCAGTGCAATGAAAATGAAATGGTAGAACATAAAGTAGCTGTTAGTAACACCCACATCAATAGCTTCATGCATATCAGGCACGCCTTTGGTTATGTTTTCTCCGATTCTCTGGTATCCCCTGCATTTGAATGTCACCTTACCCAGTCAACAATATCCATATCCATATACACTAATCATTAATCTTAAACCAGTAAACCACTAATATTCACATATAGGTTCTACTTCACCAAACAAACCTGTATCCAGCAGCTGGTGTCATCTTGATCTTGAGTTTTTCTTCATAAGGAAGATCGAAGAATTTGTGTGTGATATTTCTAACCTCTTTAACCATGGTCTCAGGGATACCATGACCCTTCTAATGAATCCGAAAGTATACCAAAAAAAGAAAACCGGGCGACAAGTTAGGCTATCAACAAGATATAAAGAAAATTTTCAGTTTTTATGCATAAAAATCAAACTCCATCTTTCAGCTATGAAAAATAGCATGAGAAAATTTCCAAATGAGAATCAGATTTTATGCTCTAAGATTCTTTGACTATTAGCAAAATACTAATATAAACCTATTCTGGTTCAATCTTTTATGTTTCTTTAAGCACCCGTATCTAACATTCATATCCAATGCATATCGAGATACGAGCATTAAGATATGACCCTCCAAGATCCTCCAATATATCTAAAAACTTAGACAAAATTGAATATATCCGTGCCGGATAAGTACTTATATCTAACACTTACAACAAAGTTTCAGTATCATAGGTGTAAAATTACCTTAGAGATTAGAAGAACATAGAAATAAAATAATAACTAGAAGTGAAAATTTTACCGCATAGAAGAACCCAGCCTCACGGCAAGCCTGATCCAATTGCTTAACAACTTCACGTACACCAGGGTCTTGAACCATTTTTGGATCATTGCATTTGGCGAACAAAGGAGCAACATCTATATCACGATTTATAAATAAGAAAAACAAGGACGGCTAAAATCCCAAAAATAATCACAACTTGACAATCTTCAGATTTTCAGAGATACAAACTTAAGCTTTGTTTGGATGTGTGATTAACTGCAGTGCGGTGTGTTTAGCTTACTTTTTGTCCCACACTATAGTATCACTACAGTATCTAATCTCACCGCCACCGCTATTTTTACACTAAACGTAGCTAAACGCAGCTCCCATCAAAACTCACCCTTAATCAAAATCCTTTAATTCAATTAACAAATTACACTGCTTCATTGACCATTTTCCTTATGCTTTCAGTTTAAATTAATCAAACCCTTCTTTCTTTTGCTTCAAACCCAGACTCAACATTTAAGATGGAGGTTCAAATTTCAATCAAACTTAGAACTTGAATTCGAATCAAAACCCAATAGTTTCTGAAAGGAAAAATTGTATTAATCGAAAGAAGGGCATGCAAAATTAATCAGATATATATATTGGATAGATAATTTCGGAAAAATAATGGGATAATATATAATTTACAGATGACTGGGATGGATTTGAAATCGGTGGCCATGGCGTTGAGGAACTTCTTTTTGTTTCTTCACCTTTCTCTATAAGATGGACAAAGATTCGATGAATTATTAGTAAGAAATTAAATTTGATTTTGGTACATGGAAAGACGAGAAACCTGTCATGTATTTTTTTTTGGGTCCTGTGTCATCTACTCAGTTTTGTCGCAATAAGAATCCACTAGCACAAAAAGAGCTTAAAAAATTTTCTCAATTGGAGATACTTCACCATACTATTTTCTTTTTAACCAACTATAAAAATTGGTAAATGAGATTAATCGAGTTTTAATTATATTTTAAATTAAACTCAAGTTTAAAAATAGATATTAAATCGAACTTGAATTGAATGTCAAGCTTTAAATATTGAGTTAAACTCGAACTTGATAGTATTTGGGCTTAATTTTATTTATTTAAATATATAATATAAGTTTAGTTGAATATATAAATCATAAATTTATCTTTTTACAATTAAGATCATATATGGAACTTTTAGATTATAATTGGAGAAATTCATTTTTTTTTAATTCCTTATAAAAGGGAATGTCGACTGCTTCTCAAGGGAAGATTGAAAAACTACATTAAATCAAAGTGTGAATCAATCTTATAAGATGGGGTTTGTAAGCTTTAACTAGAGTCACTAAAAATAACTATGCTCAAGTAAAACATGGGTGTTTTATAATATATATATATATATAAAAGAAAAGTATACATGAACAACAACAAAAATCTTAAGATAAAATAATTAAGGTAGTGAAATGAGATTAAATGCAAAGTACATATATGCAAACTTTTACTTAACACGACATATTTTATTTATATGCTCAAAAAATTTGTTAAAGAATAATATAAGTAATTTGCAAAAATAATGTCAAAAGAATCTAATTATTTTATTAGAAAGGTAAATATTAATTCAAACATTAAAAATGAAAATAGAAATCTTTTATAAAATTAATGTTATTTCTAATCATTTTAAAAGATTAATATTAATTATCATCTCCTAAACTACTTTAAATAATTAAATTAAAATTATCAATTAAAATTTGAATTCAGACTCAAAGATAAATTTATAGTTTTTTTTTGTTATTTGGATTAAAAACTTAATTTTTTGCATTTTAGTAATAGAAAAAAAATATTTTCACCAACAAATGATTGAAAGAAATGATAGTGAACTTTTTACCTTAACCATTTGTATTAGTTTGAATTTTGGAGTCATCATTATTGAAAGGGTTTTACTTGAATTTCACTCTTGACCTGAATAGGATTAGACTCAAACCATATATGGATGATGATACCTATGATTATACAAAAAAATATTATTTTTAAATAATATAATTTTCAAGTGAAAATTTTTATTTAAGTTTTGAAAAATAAAGCTTAATAGATTATATAATTTTAAAATTCAAGACATATTGTTTTTTTTAAGTATATAAATATAAATAATTTAAAATTTACACAAAAATATATAGTTGATGGTAAATTCAATATCATGAAATGCCCGTGTAGACTAGTCTTGAACTTCGTGGATATAGTTGGTATGTCATAGGAACCCGAACGCTCTTGTGTTAATCATGACATGCACTTTGGTGCTACTCTGTTATGTTCTGATATTGCATTTTGATACTTGTATTTTTAACACTTATGTGCTTCATGTATTGTGATATGTTCCGTCTATCCAAGGGCGAATTTAGGGGGGCTGATAGGGGCCCCAGCCCTCCTAAAATAGAAAAATTTTCATGTTGGCCCTTTAAATTTTTAAAATTTTAAATTAGCACTATAGCAATACAGGTTTTTAGCAGCGCTTGGACAAAAAACGCCGTTATAGATTGAGCATTAGCGCCTTTTTCAGCTATGGATCGAATATTAGCGGTGCTTTCTAAAAAACACCGCTATAGATCAAGCATTAGCGGCGCTTTTCTAAAAACGCTGCTATAAGTCAACCATTAGTGGCGCTTTTTGAAAAACGCTGCAAAAAATTAAGCACAACGCTGTGTTTTATGTTGAGCTTTAGTGTCATTAGCGGTGCTTTTTGAAAAACGCCGCTATAGATCAAACATTAGCAGCGCTTTTCTAAAAACGCCGCTATAGATTGACCATAGCGTCGCTTTTTGAAAAACGTCGCAAAAAATTAAGCACAACGCTTTAGTGTCATTAGCGGTGATCGAGCATTAGCTGCGCTTTCTGAAAAATGCCACTATAGATCAAGCATTAGCTGCGCTTTTTGAAAAACACCGCTATAGATCGATCATTATCAGCGCTTTGTCAAAAACGCCGCAAAAAACATTTTATCTGTCTATTTATCATTTAAATGGTTTATTATATTAATTAAAATATAATTTATTTTTAATTAAATATTTAAATTCTTTAGAAAAAATAATGACACGTAGAAAAAAATTTGAAAGTAAAAACATAGAAAAATATATGTTAAAAATGAAAAAATTAAAATACTATTATATAAAATAATTTTAAAGTTTTTTGGGTATATGACTGATTGTTTGTCAATTTATATATTAAATAAATTCTTATATAATCGTAAAAGAGATAATATTAATTTTAAAATATTAAATTAATTATCATTATGGTTTAGGGTTTATGGTTTAGGGTATATAGTTAGGGTTTAAGGTTTATGAGTTATTATTTTAAGGTTTATGGATTATGGGTTTAGAGGTTATGGTTTATGGTTTAAGGTTTGGGGGTTAGTGGTTAGGGATTAGGGGTTAATGGGACAAGGGTTAGGGGTTTAGGGTTTAGGGTAATTAGTGTGAAAAATATATGTTAAAAATTTGAAATACTATTATTTAAAATAATTTTAAAGTTTTTTGGGTATATGACTGATTGTTTTTTAATTTATATATTAAATAATTTCAAATTTTAAAGATTTCAAATTTTAAATAATTTTCAAGATTTCAAAATTTATCTAATTCTTTTAAATATTATTTAAATTTTAAAAAATTATTTATTTAAATAAAAAAATAAAATACTATTATTTAAAATAATTTTAAATTTTTTTAAGTATATGACTAATTGTTTTTTGATTTATATTGATTTTAATTTATATATTAAATAATTTTAAATTTTAAAGGCATTAGCGGCATTTTTTCATAAACGCCGCAAAAGGTATGCAATAGCAACTCGTTTTTGAAAAAGCGCCACAAAAAATCATTACGTTTTAAACAAAACAACGCCATTTTATTGGATTTCTTAGTGGCGTCTTTTGTAAAATGCCGCAATAGGTTAGGATTTAGCGGGGCTAAGGTATAAACGCCGCTGAAGGTTATTTTATTAATAAAAACGGCGCCGTTTTATTGGATTGTTAGTGGCGTTTTCGGTAAAATGGAGCAATAGGTTTTCCTTTTAACGACGCTAGGATAAAGACGCCGCAAAGGTTAATTTATTTTGGGCAAAATAGCGTCCTAAAAATTACACTTTGGCCTCCTAAAAATGATAAAATTTTGATTTAACCCTTTAAAAATTACAATTAAATTTTGCCCCCTAAAAAATTTTTTTGGCATCACCCTTGCGTGTATTCATCTAGTTCAAACATGTCTAGCATGGGCTACAAGTCATGGTAAGTAAGTTCTAATAAAAAGTTCTTGTTATATCGTAAAATGACAAGTAGTGAATCAAAGTATTAGTGAATTTTATAAATATTGAATAAATTTATTATTAATATGATAAATTCATTGAAATATAATAGTATTATGATTGTAGAATAAACTAAGTTATGGTAAGATTAGAATTCATGAGTACTTACTTAAGTTACAATAGTTTAACCCGTTATTGCTTAACACATAGGTGAAAGTTCGGATTGAAGTGCTTGTGTAAAGTAGTGACATCTAACACATCTCATCAAATCACCAATGTTTGAAAAATAGTATGAAATTAATCTTTTGGTTTTAGATGATGGCATGTGCATAGGTTTAATAATGAAGTAAGTAGCAAGTGTTTAGTTGTTTTAATATTCAAGTTAATGGTGTTTTGAATAGAAAATACAATGTATTATATATTATATAGATTCTTTTTACTATGTTGGAATGGTTGTGGACAATTTTGATATAATTCGGAAGTGTTTGAAAACAAATTTTTTAGGTCCCTTGTCCTAGGTCTCAAGACATACGAAATATGTCTCAAGACACAAGAACTTCGAAGCTAAAAAGCTATAGTATCAGGGTTATATCTCGAGACATAAACTCATTTGTCTCAAGACATGAGAATTTTGAAGCTAAAGTTTTATAGTAACGTGACATTGTCTCGAGACATATAGACATAAAACTGAAAATTTTTAGTTGAGCCAAAAGAGATCAGGGATGAGTTTGAAATGGAATTAAGCTTTATTGTTAGTCTAATTAAATTTTAAAAAGGGTAGTGTGACCTTAATAAAGGTCCAAATTATAAGTATTTGATATAGAAAAGAATGTTTAGTGCTAAATATAACATTCATTACTCGAGTTTCTCGAGTAAGGGGTGTTACAATCATCCCTTCTCTTTTAAATGGGAAATTCTTGGGTTGTTTCTCTTTGGGAAATGTTTAGAACATCTTCCTTCAATCATGTATGGAGATATAATATTAGCATTTTCACATGGATTGTGTATCATGCATTAAAGGCTATAGGATCACATTCCTCATCATGCAATTCTGCTAAAATTATTCGATCCACTAAAGACACTTCAATGATTTATCATTAGGATCAAGGAATAGAGCAATGTGGGAATGAGGTAATCCTCCTTTTTGGAATTCAATGGTATAAACTACTGCAATTTGCATATGTTTAATATTAGTGAGATGCTAAAAGGACATATAGAATTTTATTTAATTAAAAATAATTTTCTAAAGTTTTCTTACTTGCTCAAGCATGTTTAAAATGTTTCCCTGATCTAGTTTAATTTTAAAAATTAACACTACTAATAATATTTGGTCTATCTTCTGACCTCTGTCCAGGTATTAACTTTAAGAACTCTTTAATCTTAGGACACTTCGGATTACATGTGAAGGTATGAAACAAATCAGAAGGACCAGCCCATCTACAGATAGTTTTATATCATATATCGTGGACTACCAGTTACTGATGATGGTAAGATTATTCACTTTCCTACGAATAATGATAATGTATCTCCTCTAATAACAACATCTTGTAACCCTTGAAGATTAATATTTGCACACAACTTTGTTTGATTCCTCAAAAGCCAGTCAAACCTTTCAGCTTTTATACTTGTGAAACGGTCACAAATATATTGTTGTGTCAAACGACAAAAGTGTAGTACAGTGTGACATTCATGATGTCTATGTTGAAGGCGGAAATCATGGTATTGATGCTGAGCAAATCTCTTCCTAGCAAAAGTACTTGTTTAGCTCCCTTATACAATCTCTCTGTGTCATATCCATCCTCGCCTTAAGGAAACAGTAAAGGATATTGCATTACCATGAAGCTTGGATGCGATTCGCTGATACAACGCAAACCAAATCTTCGATCTTGAACTATAACATCTCTCACTGTTGCTGCTTCACCGGTGTTGCCAACAATTAAAGCTGCAAATTCAGACACAGTTGGTCCTTATTCCTAGTGCCAAAGAATTATTGATATAAGGAGTCCCCATTCTACCAATTTTATTGTTGACCTTATTATATGTTTCGTGCAAATTTAGGTTGTACTCCAATTGTGGGCAGCAAAGATCCAATCCAATGGTGCTTTTGACCACTGATTCTAAAAAAGTAAGGACCGTTGTTATTGTTTATTTTGTTGTCTATAACATATCCAGTAGAAGTGATGAAAAAATAGAGTTGTATGCACGTATGTTGTCTCTGAACTTTGATGATCGTGGATCACTATTATGTTGCAATAAACATTTTAGAAAATCAGGTGCTTCTTGCAACAATGGCAATTGAGCTTTTCCATTCATACAGCTGATGAGAATTTTGGATCTCTGCTATTCTTGCTTTTGTCCATCTTTTCTTCATACCACATGATGGCTCAGCAACTCCCACAAACTGAACTTGGATAGCCAAGTTCCAAGCTTCGTAACAAGTTCCTAAGAAGAAATATATTAGGAAATTATTACATTGTGTATTAGTATTTTTGTGATAGTTTTGTAATATAACTGATTTACTTACTTCCATGTATTAGAAATGAGTGATTTCATTTAAACCGTTGAATTGGTTAATTAAAAGCGGACCCTAATTCATAAGGTTGTTGATGAATTAAGTCTTATAAATGTCTATTAATATTGTTGGACGGACAATAATTAATTATTGAATTGTTGAAATTTACAAAGTAAGAAAAGATTAGTAGGTTCTTCTATTTCTTTGACTAGCCTATCATTAAATAATAAAATATCTATAATACCGAAATTTATATTGTCGAAATCATTTTTATTTTGAAAAACGGGGATCGACTTTAAAACAAGGTATGGAGTCGCCACCAATCCTTTTTGTTTAGGTGTGATTGGGTCACCCTGTGGTCGATCATTTTAATAAAATGTTTTGGTTTATTAAAACAACGTTTTTGGTCTACGAAAAACTAGAAGACGGATTCGGGAGTCGATTACACCCGAGGAAGGGTTAAGACCCTCACAACGCCCAAAATTGGTACCGTATTGATCGATTAACGTCCTAATGTTGAAAATTTGAAAAGATTTTAAAATACAATCTTTAAAAACGTTTGGATAACTTGAATTGGATATTGAGATTCTCTCGCTTAGAAGGAATAAAATAATACGTCAGCACGATTGGATACAATATTTCGAACCCTCGACACAAGATCATCTCAGGATTTCCAAAACACATGCACTTAAAACTTTTAAAAATGATATTTGGCTATTCGGCCCAAACGGTAAATCGAAACCCAGCACGATTGGGCACGATTTTTCGAATTTCTAAATACGAAACATTGCCTCATTTTAATTTGAGAAAACATGGATGAAATTTCAAAAGGATATTCTGTATTTTAGTCGAATGGAAAATCGAAGCCCAGCACGATTAGGCACGGCCTCCCAAACAAAAAATATTTCCTTATGTTGAGAGGGTTCTTTGAAACGCGGGTGATTATAAAAGCGATCTAAAGTATATAAAATAATTCAAGATAAAATAATATATAAACAATTCAAAATATAAAATGTGTAAAAAAAAGTTTGAAATACATAATATATGAAAATATTAAAGTAAATAATGTGTAAAAATTTGAAATGAGCGTTGTATAAAAAGTTAAAATAGATAATAAAAAATGTAAAATAAATAAATAAATAAATAGAATGTTAATAACAAGAGTAAAAAACATATATAAGAAAAAAAGTAATAATAAAAATAATATTAGTATATAAATAGAAATAAAAATATAATAAATAGAAATATAATAATAGTAGAAATATAAATAGATAAATAAAAATTAGATAAATAATAATAGTATTAGAATAACAAAATAAATATAAATAGAAACATAAAAATAATAGGAATAATATATTAAATTAGTTAATTTGATAATAAAATAGCGAAAATAAAAGAGGATTAAATCGAACCTTAAAGCAAAATTCTGGGGCAAATCAAAAATAAATGAAAGGAAATGGACCAATTTGAACGTGCGAATAACAATGAGGGACCAAAAGGGAAATAATCCTCACCCTCCAAAACACACAGTTTCAAGGAAGACCAAAGTGTAGTCAAAACAAATTTTAGGGCCAAAATTAAGAATAATGAAAGCTTAATTGCAAAACAATAAAAAAAAAGGAAGGGCTAAAAGCAATTGGACGAATTTAGAAAAAACAAAGAAATTGAAATGAAATGGACAAAATTCCTACGTAATTGAAAGAGAAAAGAAAATAATTCAATTCCAATGAAAATAGGAAAAGAGAGAATAATCCAATTCCAAATTGAAGTAGGAATACCAAAAGTAATCGATCAGTAATTCGTCCCCTTTCAAAGAACAAAATACCCCTATTTATATACATGGGGTTTACTAAAAATAGCCTAACTAATTTAATAATAAAATAAAATAAAATAAAATAAAAATAATATCTTTCTATTTTTAGCCTTTTACCAAGTCAACAAAATTTGATAACCCCTTGGCTTTCTCCATCTTTTTTATTTGGCCACAATTTAATGATTGTCTTTCAATTTGACCCTTTTTGGCTTGTTTTCAACCGATTGCATCCTTTGGCTTCGATTATTATTTTTTAGGGCCCAGGCCAAAATTGGCCTATTACATCTGCCCCTCTTTGCTCATTGTCATATAACAAGAATGGAGCAAAAACTATAAAAGGGCCAATTTTGCCTAGACCTACTGAGTCTCGACTTCTTGATGCTTCCTTTCTTCAAGTAGCCTCAATTGCAACTTCAGGAAGGTGGGACTTATATCTTCAACTAAAGTTTCAAGGGGAAGAGACTTGTAGCTTCGATTTACTTCACTGGAACTTAAAGAGGATAAAATCTGTTAATCTTCAGTCTGCTTCACTACTGCTTAGGGAGGTAAGATCTGTAATTTTCAGCCTGTTACCCTACTGCTTAGGGGGTTAAGGCTCACTGTCTTTGATCTGTTCCACTACTGCTTAAGGAGATAAGATCTGTAATTTTCAGCCTGTTACCCTACTGCTTAGGGAGTTAAGGCTTACCATCTTCGATCTGCTCCACTACTGTTTGGGAGATAAGATCTGTAATTTTTAGTCTATTACCCTATTGCTTAGGGGGTTAAGGCTTGCTGTCTTCGATCTGCTCCACTATTGTTTAGGGAAGATCTGTATTTTTCAGTCTACTCCATAGCCGATACATGAAGATAAGACTCGTCATTTCTGATTTGCTCCATAGCCGATACATAGAGATAAGATCTGTAACTTTTCAGTCTGCTTCCTACAACTTCAGAAAGATAAGACTAGTGGCTAAAATCTGCTCCATAGCCCATACATGGAGATAAGACTCGCCATTTCTGATCTGCTCCATAGCCGGTACATGGAGATAAGATCTGTAACTTTTCAGTCAGCTTCCTGCAACTTCTGGAAGATAAGACCTGTATCTTCAACCGGCTCTCTTGCTACCTCAGAGAGATAAGGCTGGTGGCTAAAATCTACTCCATAGCTGATACATGAAGATAAGACTCGCCATTTTCAATCCATAGCCGATACATGGAGATAAGATCTGTAATTTGCAGTCTGCTCCCTGCAACTTCAGGAAGATAAGACTAGTGGCTAAAATCTGCTCCATAGCCGATACATGGAGATAAGACTTGTGATTTCTTATCTGCTCCATAGCCGATACATGGAGATAAGATCTATATATTGCAGTCTGCTCCCTGCAACTTTAGGAAGATAAGACTAGTGGCTAAAATCTGCTCCATAGCCAATACATGGAGATAAGATTCACCATTTCTGATCTGCTCCATAGCCAATACATGAAAATAAGATCTCTAATTTGCAGTCTGCTCCCTGCAACTTCAGAAAGATAAGACTAGTGGCTAAAATCTGCTCCATAGCCAATATATGGAGAAAAGACTCGCCATTTCTGATTTGCTCCATAGCCGATACATGGAGATAAGATCTATAATTTGCAGTCTGCTCCGTGCAACTTCAGGAAGATAATACTAGAGGCTAAAATCTGCTCCATAGCCGATACATGGAGATAAGACCCGCCATTTTCGATCTACTTCATAGCCGATACATGGAGATTATGGGTGAGCATTCGATCGAATCGAGTCAAATCGAATAAAATTTTTTTGAGTTAATCGAGTTTTCGAATCTAATTTTATCATCATAACTTTATTTGAAATTTTCTCGAATCGAGTCGAGTGAGATGAAATTCGAATCGAATCGAATCGAATATATTTGTTCGAGTTAATTTTTTTAAAAAATGATTTTCTTTGAAATTTTTCAAAAAAAATAATTTTCTTTAAAATTTCTAAACATGATCATACAACAAGAAATTGAAATAAATAAGTGAATAAATAAAAACAACACAACATCAACCTAAATAACCAATATGAGTCCAAATAAACAACAAAAACAATACAACAAGATTATAATAAAAACATAAGTAAAAGTCGAAGTAAAGAACATGAGTCAAACTAAACAACAACATTATAATAATAAAAACATAAGTAAAAGTCCAAAATATAATAGAAACCTACACCAGTTCAAACAAATAAACAAAAAAAGAACACAAAAAAAGTCCAATTAACCAACAAAAATAACAAACCAAACCAAACTAATAACAATAACACATCAGTTCAAGAACCATTAGTTTAAGTTTCTTCTTGTGCTTCAAACATCGATGACAATGGCATTGATAATCTTGAAACATCTAGTAAAAGTATTGAATGAGTTAGTTAAATGATGAAAAATGTTCACAAAAAAAATTAAATAAACGTTTAACTTTATAAACTAATACTAAGTATATTACCTTCTTGTTCTTCGGGTATTTGGATAAGTCTAGCAAATTTAAAAACAAAAGTATTAGTTAAATTATGGGAATGATTACTAATATAAATAACACAAAAGCTTATTTTATAAATTAAAATTTATGTATTACCATCTTCCATGGTTTGAAGTTCATCAACATAATCTTCAAGATTGATGGCATCATTAGATTTTCGAAGCCAATCTTGTGTGCAAACCAAAGCCTCGACCATGAGAGGAGTTAGAGAACTTCTAAAACTATCGAGAACACGTCCACCCATGCTAAATGCACTTTCCGAGGCAACCGTTGAAATAGGAGTAACAAGAATATCTCGAGCCATTTGTGCAAGAATAGGGAATCTAGGACTGTTCATTTTCCACCACAACAGTAAATCAAATGAACTTGAATTGTTTACTTCTTCATCCTCACCCAAATATCTATCCAACTCAGATTTTCTTTCTAATCCAACTTGTTTCTTCTTCTTAAGGTATTTTTGTTTGGCCAAGCCCGTTTTCATTTTCGACTGATCTATTTCCATTGAACTACAAAGATTTGTCAAAGAACTAGATCTACCTTCAAACAATTGAATTCTCCCGGCATTAGAAGAATACTCATTGAACAAGCAATGCAATTCTTTATCAATCATTTTCATAATGTCATTAGCAACATTAGGAAAAAACAAGTTGACCCCAAAGTCCAAAAAACTCATTTTACATCGTGGATCAAAGATGACCGCCAAGTAAACTAGCATGTTGATCTTGTTTCCTTCACCCCAATACTTATTATATTTTTCTCTCATTTTGGAAGTCATAGAAATTATTTTTAGATCTCCACAATCTTGCCACCCATCAAAAAGACAATGCACATCTGTCAATACTTCAAAAAGTGAATGAGAGGTAACATGAAAAGATTCGGACACCTTCAGTGTAAGATGATAAAAAGGCTCTAATACTTTTATAACTATTCGAACAATATCCCAATCATCAAATGTAGGAACTCCATCTCCAGCAGTAAGGTCAAGAAAAAAATTATGGTCATCATGTAAATATGATTCAAATGCACGCTCATATTTTTCGGCCATCTTTAACATCTTCCATCTAGTTGGCACATCTAAACACAATTGAGCCTTACTATCTATCATTTCTTCTTTTACCCGTTGGTTGAATTTTGTCAACCTCGATGGTGATGCTCTTATATACCTCACAGCACCTCTAACTTGATCCACAGACACAGAAGCATCCTTAATACCGTATTGCACAATAAGATTAAGAATGTGTGCAACACATCTCATATGAATAAATTTTCCATTTGCAACAGAAGCATTTCGATGATTCAATTTCTTTCTCAAATATTCAATGGCAACACTATTGGCGGATGCATTATCAACTGTAATAGTGAAGACCCTCTCAATCCCCCAATCTCGAAGACATTTTTCAATGGCTTGACCTATGCTTTCACCTCTGTGAGCGGATATTGGGCAAAAATTTATAATTCTTTTTTGCAACCTCCACTCATCATCCACCCAATGTGCTGTTAAAACCATGTAAGATATCCTCTACAATGAAGTCCAAGTGTCTGTCGTCAAACAAACTCTACTTATATCTTTTTCAAAACAATTCTTCATCACACTCTTCATGGAGTTAAATAAATCAAGACAATCCCTTCTAATTGTCCAACGAGATGGAAGACTAAACCGTGGGCATGCTATAGAAAGAAAGTATTTAAAACCCTCTCCCTCTACAATTTTAAAAGGTAGTTCATCCACAATTATCATACGAACCAATTCTTTTCTAATAGCATCTTTATCAAACACCCAAGTTGATAAATCTGTCGTTTCTTGGCTAACCTTCACAAATGATAATTCTGATTGCTTCAGATTAGAAGTATTACCTCGAGGTTTTTTTAGGCATATTTTCAAATGGTTATTCAAATTCGTTGTAGAACCCGAAGTTGATTCCATGGTGTAAGTAACATCACATGCATTGCACCTTCCTCTCTTCTCCCCCTCTTTAGTCACAAATTTGGTGAAATGGCTCCAACAAGTTGCCCTTGGAGTAATCTTTTTTCGAGCATTTTCCTTAGTTGTTGTTTGATCATCTCTACTTGGGGAAGAATTTTGTGAACTTTGAGTTGAACCATCTCGCTTTGGATCATTCATCTACAAGTAAATAAAGAAGTTCATCAACAACAATAAACAAAGTTTATTTATTAATAAATTTCAGATTTAGGATATTGAGTTTAAAAATTTAAGTCTAGGGGTTTAGAGTTTTAGCATTTATTTATAATTAATTATTTAATTTTATTTAAATAAATTTATCAAAATTTATTTATAAGTCTTCTATTATTTTTATGTTTTATTTAATGAAGGGATGTTATGTTATTATTAAGTGAGATTTATATCCCGAGAATATATTAAATAGAGAATATATTAAATATTCTCTTATCTATTTAAAATTATTCAAAGAACATAATAGATTTGCTTAAAAATAAAAGAATATACTTATAAATTACATTGAATGTTTATATTTGAGTTCCAAATAACAAAATTCGTTACTTATATCTAAATCTGAACAAACAGGGATATCGATATTTAGCAAGTTGCAACTTGCAACACCGTTGAGAATGGAGCTGACTTTTTTTATACCTGCCCAATCCAACTTGGAAACCATGGAAATTAATTTAACTTAAAATTTTATACTGATTCTTGAATGAAGCATCCATGTTAAAATAAGCATCCGACAGGAAAAACTTAAAATAAAATATCTAGACCTTAATCAGTACTACTTGGCGGTCATCTTTAAAATTACTATGAAATGCATTACCAACTTGAGTGATATAGCTATGAAATGCATGCATATATTGGTGTTAGCAATCTGTTTCATGTTGGATTAGTAGGCTTTAAAATTACTTTTTATTACGATTGGATTATTTCTTGCAGCAGCAGAATAACCTTTAGGTTCTTTAGAGTTTAGCATGTTGGAATTAAGAATTTATAATATTTAAGATTTTTCTAATTCTAAAATTTATAATATTCAAGTTATAAAGTACCAAATTAATCGTCAAAGCAGCATGATAGTTATATTAAAATTACTAAACACTTCCAATAAACAACAAGAATTCAACTTAAAAATTACTAAAAATAGGTGTAATAAATTACTAAGAAGCAGAGGTAGTCAAGCACTCAAGCAGATGAGGAATACAAAGGAAGACGTTTCAAGATAAATCTTACCTTAAAATGCAACAAATAGGAGTTTAAAATAGAAGAGAACAGCAGCAACTCGATTTTTGAAGGTAAAGATTTTGATGTGAAGAAGAAGAAGAAGAAGAAGAAGAAGAAGAAGAAGAGAGTTTATTTAGGCTTTTTGAGAAAGATAGATTTAGGGTTTCAAAATAAAAATAGATTGGAAAGTGGAGTGGAGACTTGGAGGAGAGAACAGAAAGAAAAAATTGAATGTGGGGTTTGGGTTTTCAAAAATACCGATAGAATTTTAGAATTTGGGTGGGGGTTGACCGGTTGGGGGTTTAATTTGGATTTTTGGGGGAAAAATTTTTGGGCTGATGGGCATGGGCTTAGGGGAATGGTTAAAAAAATAAAAGGTTAATATTTTTTAAAAAATAAAAAATAGTTTATATTCGTTTTATTCGAATTATTCGAGTTATTCGAATTCGAAAAGTTAACTTGACTCGAACTCAGAATTCGAAAAAAAATTCGAGTTGATTCGATTAACTCAATTAACTCGATTCAAATAATTCGAAATTTGAATTTTTTTTCGATTTTTTCGAATCAAATAAAATTTTGCTCACCCCTAATGGAGATAATATCTCTAATTTGCAGTCTGCTCCCTGCAACTTCAGGAAGATAAGACTAGTGGCTAAAATTTGCTCCATAGCCGATACATGAAGATAAGATCTATAATTTACAGTCTGCTCTCTACAACTTCAGGAAGATAAGACTAGAGGCTAAAATCTGCTCCATAGCCGATACATGGAGATAAGACCCGCCATTTTTTATCTGCTCCATAGCCGATGCATGGAGATAATATCTCTAATTTGCAGTCTGCTCCCTGCAACTTCAAGAAGATAAGATTAGTGGCTAAAATCTGCTCCATAGCCAATACATGGAGATAAGACTCGCCATTTCTGATCTGCTCCATAGTCAATAAATGGAGATGAGATCTATAATTTGCAGCCTATTACCCTACTGCTTAGAGAGTTAAGGCTCGCAACTTTACCGATACATTGTACTATCCTCTGAGGAACATAATCTGTAAAATTGGCTTCATGTATATATGCTTATGCCAAACAGTTAGGATGCTATGATTGAAATGAATCAAATGCTCCTAGCTAGATGTGATGCTTATGCCAAATAATTAGGATGCTATGATCAAAATGAATCAAATGCTCCTAACTAGATGTACTATGAATGACATTGGTATGAATATAGAGTGTCATGAGAAATGCTCCTTTTTTATGCTTAAAGTGTTATCACTCATTATTCATCAGGGCCTTATCACTGACGTATTAATTGCCATCTTATTTGGCTAGTATTCTTGACAAACTCAGAAGCAATCCCATTCTGCTCAGCAAGCCTGCCCCAATGTAGTTTCAAAGTCCCTTCCACTGTACCTTCTGGGACATAAAGTTTGTACTTCCCACTGCAACTTTAAGGGAATAACATTTGGTTTCTTCTATCAATCTTGTTGCAACTTAGAGGTATAGGATTCGTACCATCTTCTTCAATCAAATGATCTATTACACCCCTCTCTGAGTAATATGGCCAGATGCGTATGCAGAATATCAATTTTCTTTTTCGAGCTGATCCCATTTAATGCTTGGGTGAACATTGTTCGTCATTTATCGAGGTTGTATCACTGATGCCACATCTTGTATCTGATACTTTTGATAAAAATCTAAAGAGATAGTGACAATTTAGACTCTTCTTTCCAACCCTTAAGTTTGGTAAGTTCTAAATAATAGTCCTATTTTAAGTTCTTGTATTATTTAGAAGCTTCCAGAGTAATATGCAGAACCTCTTTTTGTGAAGGTATTATTAGTCCACTAATCGTTATTTCAATGCAAAAATGCTTAAAAAGGGATCATAACAATGGACCAGAAGGAAATTAGGAGCATAGCTCGAAATAAGTAAGCAAATGCAACTTTAAGAAGGAAATTTATTGGAGTGTATCTTGAAAAGAATAAGATAATCAAAGATATTAAATCCAAAAACTGGTGAAATGAAAAATTAGGTGCCTCAGATATCGCAGCCTGAGCTTCTCTGTACGAACTTCTTGAGGACCATTTTGAGCTTGACATGTGTTTAGGAGATCTATAGTACTTTGTCGATGCCCCAAGACGTAACGTACTTCCTCTTCGTTGATTCTAGCATAGCAAGACTACCATATGCCTCATCTTTGGTCAAAATTTGAATTGCCCTTTTCGGGTTTTCAATTCAAAACCCTTTTGGTCTCAAGGCACCCTTTGCGAGTTTTCGCCTTGGTCTCTCCTTTTTCTGTTCCTTTTTTTATGTTTTTTTTGAAACTATTAACTGTGACTGAATCTGAGTTCACCGGATTGGGTAGGTCATTGCCATCTATTTCGGTCAATATCAATGCTCCTCTAGAACAGGCATTCTTTACTACATAAAGTCCCTCTCAATTTGGCATATTTCTTCCTTTGAAATCCTTTTATATAGGAATGATCTTCTACAATATCAAGTTCCCCTCGTGAAATTCTTTAGGATAAACCTTTCTGTCATAAGCCCGCATCATCTGACTGTGGCGGACATCCTTTAAATTCAACTAAACATATCGAGATTGGATTCATTCTGCCTCATCTCATTTTAATTTTGACAAGACTCGGAGAAAAGGAATCTTGTTTTCAAAACCATTTTTATCCCATAAACAAATGAGCAATATGTTGCCCTAACGAAGGTTCTGGTTAACATTCAATAAGCATAGAGGGAAAATAGTAACTTCTTTATGCCAATCCTTACAAGTCTTGGTCACCTTCTACAATATCTTTTTGTTGTTTTTTTTTGTTTTTTCTTTCCCTTTTTTGTTTTTTTCTTTTTGGCCGCCTTTGCTGTATTAGGATATGACGTCTGATCTTTGAACAAATTGTAAACTTTTGACATTGTGCAATTTATTAGACATGATCTTTTGTGACATTACTTGTCGGTACCATTTTTTTTAAAATTTGACGACTACCGACCTTGTAATATTGGCATATGAAGCGACCCTCACCCTCTTTATGAAGTCATCAAAGACCACTAAGATAAATTGATGTATATTATACGAGAATGGCCTCATAACATCCATGCCCACATATAGAAAATCTATGAAGGAATGGAGATGGCACATAAGTCCTGTCTTCTTTCATTTGGCATTTACGGCATAACTAATACAATCCCTTTCTATGCTGGATCAGTAGCACCTGAACCTTATGATTAACCTGGCTAATGTAAAATCATTAGCATGTGTCCTTCTAACACCTGTACGGACTTTTTGAGCATCTAGATGTCTAAGTAGCCCAGGCATATCTTGATACGATCATGCGAAAACATCTTTGAATTCTTGAAATAACTCAATGATGTCTCGCTTTGCTTTGTGATGATGCTAGTTTCGATCTTTGCCTCTTTCTCTTTTCCTAGGCTCGCAATGTCCATTGACCATTTTTAGAGTAGGATCTGTTTTTTATCTTGTTCTACCACCAGGACATAGGCTACAATCTCTGTCATCTTCAAAGTCCTGAGATCCACTTAAACACATATCTAAACCCAAAAGGGAGTCAGTTACAACGTTGCTCCTATCATTGATATCTGGAGACCTATTGTAGGTATAAAGGTACACTTTCAAAGAATAAATGATTCTAAGGATGATTATTTGTATGGTATAATCATGAATGAAGCATATTTAAAAGACAGTCAAAAGAATATATCAAGAATGAAAGAACATTTACTCAAAAAGATGCATTTGATTGAAATAAAGATTTTAAACACAAGCCTATTTCACAAAAGGATTCTTATTGCCCCTAGGCTTAAAGCAACAAGTGCATTTTGAACATTACTCTAGATCAGCTCTAAAAATACATGGATTTCTTCCATAGTCCCATTATTCAAAACATCCCCAGGTACATAAGGGTTTGGAAATTTCCATTTCCTGGTTCTCTCTTCAAATATATCATTCAGATTCCCCAATATGTCATTCGGATAGATAGCTAATGGTTACTGCCCTTGAGTGGCCTACACTGACCAATTTGGAAGGCATGTTCACGATGTTCACTTCATTTTTATTTCTCTTTTGGGTTGACCTCTTGGCACTTTCTCCTGCATCTATCTTCCCGCTCCTTATTGCGTTTTCAATCAATTCACCAGACATTATCATATCTGAAAAGCTCAGAGTAGTGCTTCCCAACATATGGTTAATGAATGGGGCTTTTAGAGTATTGATGAAAAGTATGGTAGTCTCTTTTTCTAGGAGAGGTGACTGAACTTGCATGGCAACCTCCCTCCACCTTTGGGCGTATTACCGGAAACTCTCATTCGGTTTCTTTTCCATGCTCTGTAAAGTAATCCTATCAAGAGTCATATCCGTCATATGACTATACTGGTTCATGAAAGCTTGTGCTAAATCTTTCCATGAATTGATCTGGGTACGGCTCAATTGGTTGTACCATTTGGATACTGTCCCAACCAGACTTTCTTGGAAACAGTGAATCAATAACTGGTCATTATTGACATACCCAGTCATTCGTCTGCAAAACATGGTGATGTGAGCTTCGGGACAGCTAGTCCAGTTATACTTTTCAAATTCAGGCATCTTGAACTTGTAAGAAAGTATTAAGTCTAGAACGAAGCTTAGGTCCCTAGCGTCAATTCTATGATAATCATCAGCATTTTTCATCGCCTTGAATTTTTTCTCCAACCACCTATACTGATCTTCGAGTTGTTTTGGCAGTTCCATCTTTGCTTTTTCCATTTCGTTCAAACCAGGAACTACAGGGGTAGTTGGATTACCCCATGGATTGAAGTCTGAGCTTATCAGATAATTCACTAGTGCTGAGGTACTGGCCTGATTTTGCTGAGTTTTGATAATTGGTACTCCTTGCGGACATGCCTGTGAATTTGTCAGAGTGAAACTCGGAGGATAGAGAGACTTCTCATTGTCCACCCCAGCATTGACCATGGAGCTTTGGAGCTTTCCCTCTTTTCTAGCCCCTTAGTCAGCGATTGAGACAACTGGTTCATCATATTCTTTTGAGACTCTAGCACTTGGTCTCTCATATCTTGCCGTAACCTCATTAGTTACTCTTGTATTCACATTTGTAACTGGTCATGCATCTCTCTTTGAAGTTGTTTAAGTCTTTCCAATCTTTAGTCCATATCTTTTGCCTTAGCACGGATACCGTAGCGATGCTTGGTTGGTAAGTTTTTATCGGTTTCTAGATTAACTGAAATGATTTCAATTAATTAGGGTCTTTTTGTGAAAATTTAATGCAAATGATGCAATGCTATGCAAATGATGCAATGATATACAAATGCATGGAATGAATGCAAAAGAAAGAAAGGCGTTAATTCTGAATTCAATTTTATTAGAACAACTTTTCTAGAAAACAAATTCCTTTATATAAAAAGGATTACATATGCGGCCTTGCCCTCATGTTCCAAGCGAAGACACTGATTTTTTTTCTTTGTAAAAGCCAAACCTCGCAAGCTTCTAATAGATGCCCGCACTAGCTCATTTTGCTTGATTCGGGCCGACTTAATACTCACTTATCCTCGCAATATTCGTTAGATCCTTTAAGAAAGTTGAAATGTGGCGTCTTTCAGATAATTTTTATTGATTTGAATCCTCAGGTAAAGTCTTATTTTTCTCCGCGAACTATCAGCCTTCTTCCGTTGTGTTTACTTGGACCATATTCAGACAACCGTATTATAATTCACTTTATCAAGAAATTCATTTTCTGATGACAAACTATTCTACTTAGCAATCAAATATGAATCAACACCTCCTTTCTATGATGATGTAATGCAATGCAATCATAAACAAAACAAACAAAATACGTTAGTACAGAAGAAATAAGTAGCAAGTAGAGCACTTACTTGGGTAACCACTAGGGTTTGGAGTGGCTCTACCTAGGGTGGGCTCTTAAGGCTCGCTATATGCGGTTTAGTTCTAAAGACAAGGTACCTGAACCAACAGATTCCTCAATCCCCACCTATTATAGGCTCATGTGGATCGAGTTCAGTTCAGGGGAATACATTTCCCTATGGCCATGCAGAGGTGAAAACCTCACGAAGACATAGGTACGGATATATCCCGGAAGCAGTCCACTAGCCCATGCGGAGGTGAAAACCTCACGAAGACATAGCTTCTCACTCCCACTTAAATGGTGTGACCACAACGGTCATGCAATATGCAATGCAAGAGTATTCTATGGGACTTGAGCCAAAATGAATGCAGTAAAAGGATCGTATGCCAAAAATTAAATTTTAAATTTTTGACAAAAGGACAAAAAATAATCAATTTTACGGCTTGACTCTTTTATTGGTCCCCAGTGGAGTCACCAAGTTGTCGAAACCATTTTTATTTTGAAAAACGGGGATCGACTTTAAAACAAGGTATGGAGTTGCCACCAATCCTTTTTATTTAGGTGTGATCGGGTCACCCTGTGGTCGATCATGTTAATAAAACATTTTGGTTTATTAAAACAACGTTTTTGGTTTATGAAAAACTAGAAGATGGATTCGGGAGTCGGTTACGTGCGAGGAAGGATTAGCACCCTCGCAACGCTTAAAATTGGTACCGTATTGATCGATTAACATCCTAATGTTGAAAATTTGAAAAGATTTTAAAATACAATCTTTAAAAACGTTTGGATAACTTGAATTGGATATTGAGATTCTCTCGCTTAGAAGGAATAAAATATTACGTCCAGCACGATTGGATACAATATTTCGAACCCTCGGCACAAGATCATCTCAGGATTTCCAAAACACATGCACTTAAAACTTTTAAAAAGAATATTTGGCTATTCGGCCCAAACGGTAAATCGAAACCCAGCGCGATTGGGCACGATTTATCGAATTTCCAAATACGAAACATCGCCTCATTTTAATTTGAGAAAACATGGATGAAATTTCAAAAGGATATTCTGTATTTTAGTCGAATGGAAAATCGAAGCCAAACATGATTGGGCACGACCTCCCAAACAAAAAATATTTCTTTATGTTGGAGGGTTCTTTGAAACGCGGGTGATTATAAAAGCGATCTAAAGTATATAAAATAATTCAAGATAAAATAATATATAAACAATTCAAAATATATAATGTGTAAAAAAAGTTTGAAATACATAATATATGAAAATATTAAAGTAAATAATGTGTAAAAATTTGAAATGAGCGTTGTATAAAAAATTAAAATAGATAATAACAAAAAATGTAAAATAAATAAATAAATAGAATGTTAATAACAAGAGTAAAAAACATATATAAGAAAAAAAGTAATAATGAAAATAATATTAGTATATAAATAGAAATAAAAATATAATAAATAGAAATATAATAATAGTAGAAATATAAATAGATAAATAATAATAATATTAGAATAACAAAATAAATATAAATAGAAACATAAAAATAATAGGAATAATATATTAAATTAGTTAATTCGATAATAAAATAGCGAAAATAAAAGAGGATTAAATCGAACCTTAAAGCAAAATTCTGGGGCAAATTAGAAATAAATGAAAGGAAATAGACCAATTTGAACGTGCGAATAACAAGAAGGGACCAAAAGGGAAATAATCCCCACCCTCCAAAACACATAGCTTCAAGGAAGACCAAAATGTAGTCAAAACAAATTTTAGGGCCAAAATTAAGAATAATGAAAGCTTAATTGCAAAACAAAAAAAAACGGAAGGGCTAAAAACAATTGAACGAATTTAGAAAAAAAAATTTGAAATGAAATGGAAAAAATTTCTACGTAATTGAAAGAGAAAAGAAAATAATTCAATTCCAATGAAAATAGGAAAAGAGAGAATAATCTAATTCCAAATTGAAGTAGGAATACCAAAAGTAATCGATCAGTAATCCGTCCCCTTTCAAAGAACAAAATACTCCTATTTATATAAATAGGGTTTACTAAAAATAACCTAACTAATTTAATAATAAAATAAAATAAAATAAAATAAAAATAATATCTTTCTATTTTTAGCATTTTACCAAGTCAACAAAATTTGATAACCTCTTAGCTTTCTTCATCTTTTTGATTTGGCCATAATTTAATGATTGTCTTTTAATTTGGTCCTTTTTAGCTTGTTTTCGACCGATTGTATCATTTGACTTCGGTTATTATTTTTTCGGGCCCAGGCCAAAATTGGCCTATTACATACATCACACTTGAAGTTGGAATTTTCTAGCATATTAGTTTATTCTTTATTATTTCAAATTATTATTATTTATGTTTTATTTTATTTAATTCATTTTATATTTTTGAATATTGAAAATTTTAATTTTTCTTTACTTTTTCACAAATCATTTAGTCGTATCTACGATTTAACCTTAATCACAATAAATTTTTTTTTATCCAGTCTGTATGGGAGTCAATCCTTCTGCCTTATCAACGAATTTATTCAAGTTTTAAAATTAGTGAATTTGTGACCTATCACTTGTCCTATATCCTAAGTTAAATATTTAGGAATTAATGCAAAGCTTGAACAATAATTTATAATTAAAACCAATTCGGCTGAAATTTAAATAGGGTGAGGCTAAGGGCTCCATTTAATTTTATAGGCTAGTCTAGTACTAAAATAAGCCCAATTTGTACCATCCTTATGGGCATGGCTACCCAAGTTTGACCAGACCAATTTATGGTGCTAGCCTTTTTTTTTTCTAGTGATAATAATTTTTTTGACCCTTCAATTTTACAAAAAAAATTATTTTAGTTATTTATTTAATTTTTTTTGTCTCTTTTAGCTCTTGAACTTGTATTTTTTATCAAATCACTCTAAAATAGATGTAAAAGTTACCCTTTGTTTACTTTGCTGATATGACTGTCACTTGGATGAAGTGTTAGTATTTAATTAATTTTTTACAAATATTTAAACTATTTCTTTTATCATTTTTATAATTTTTAAAATAAATTTAATGATTTTAAATTTTTAAAAATATTTTTAAAATTTTTAAATTTTAAAAAATTAATTAAATGTTGAAGTGTCATACTATGAAAATCCACATCTATACAACGTCAACAAAGTTAAAAAACGTTAACTTTTCTATTAATTTTGAGATGATTTAAAAAAAAACAATTTTAAAGACTAAAAAAAATAAAAAAATAAATAGAAAACTAAAATGATTTTTTTTTATAAAATTAAAGGATGAACCTATAATATAAAATCTCAAATTCTGTAACCATCTTAAAAGGCCTATTATGGAATTAACATAAAAATCTTATCCTATAAATCAAATAAATATAGGTTTTAGGAGTAGCAATGAAACGTGGTAACGGTAGGGTTAGGGCCAAATATTATTTTATCGACTATAGATTGCCAAGTTAACCTAAATTGTGCCAACTGCAAATTATGTTGTCTTTGGTAATTTTATCCTAAAATTAAGTTTGTCGCTAAAGCTTAATTCCAAATTTTCATAATTCAATTTTTGTGTTTTTTTTATTGAATCACATGCAAAGTTGTAAAGAATTTGTGTTGAAATCTTTAATTAATATTAATTAAAACTTTGATCTTTAGAACAAAATTAAAATATGTCATAAATTTTAAAAATAAAAATATAAGGATTAAATTTTAAAATATTAAAAAAGTAAACAACCTGGACTCATTAAAAAAAAGTAAACAACCGGCTGTGAACCTAACTTCTTCGGCCAAATTGCTTTATAGCATTGTGCCCACTTCATTTTATTATTTTATTTTTTGTCCTACATCTAAAGGCCAGATAGGTTGGATTGGGATTTTCTGATTTTAGGATATTTAATTTAAATTCTAAATACAGAAAATATAAAAACCAGATTTCCAAGGTTAATTTGAATAATGGTAAGCAAAATAAAAGATTGTATCAAAGGAAATAGCCCCAATTATTGAAATGCATACTTCCATTAATGCTAACTTTACCCACGGAATAAATGAGATTACTAGTGACGAATTCTACAAGTATACGCAAGTAAGGTCTCGAGTGTGTGGGTAACAGTAATAAATCCCTATCCCTCTTGTTGAGTCCTTTTCTTCTTTTTTGTAGAAAGGAGACAAGACAAGGTGAGGAATGGTCCAGACATTAGGCGACGTTGTTCTTTTATAAAGAAACTATCTCAATCACCACGAATTGCCATTCTAGGAATCTTTCTAAAACAAGCCGCTACAACAAAAACAGGTTTTTAGCGACAATTTTTATTTAGAGGTTTGTATAAATGTCGTCACTAAAAAAGACATGCATCCACCCCTAATCATGTAACCGAATTTTTAAGTCTGTATCTTTTTTATTTATTTATATTAAATCATCTGGTAAGTGAATAATGAACATTGCCATTAATTTCTGCCATAAAAGGGACGGTTAGGTATTTAAAAGGTGGCGGAATAATGATGTTAATTAAGCCAAAGGACAAAGGCGACGGCCCCATATTTACTTTTTTCTCTCGTATATTTATGGCTTATCTCCTTTAGGGCAACACAACAGATTACTTCATATGACTAAGATCTTGTGTATATACGAAACATGACTCCAATTAGTAAATATCAAGTTCCATACAAATATGACACATTTAATGAACATAAATCTAAGATTTTTAATTCTGTGTATACAATCATTTTAATGTCACACCATGAATTTAGGCAAAATGATCCAATTTCTGATTTCATATCATTTTATAACCCAATTTTATGTAAACAAATAGTTTTTTTTAAAACTCAAGCTCAAAAACTGGACACCCCAAGTTTTCTACAAACTATACGGGTTCTCTTTTAATTATTAAAAACAAATTAATGTTTGCAATAGCAAAATCTTATTTCATTTGTGATTTTAATTTGAAAATGTAATTTCCAGTTTTTAAGTAACTTTATGTTTATACAATAAATGGGTTATTTGTTAAGGTTCTATGGTTAGGCGTAGTAAAAAAGGGGTTGTACAGGGAAGAAATCCGAATTTGATGGGTTTTGATTTGATCTATTCTTTTAGGGTTAAATTTTTTTTGAAAAATCGGGTAGAATTAAGAAAAATTAATCAAGTCGAGTTGAAGTCAAGTTTGAGGTAAATCCATCTCACCCCACCCAGAAATATTAACAAAAATGCCCCTAATATACATATAAATTAAGTTTTTACTTTTAATAAATAAATATATAAATATATAAAGTTTTAAGTCTAAATTCAAAGTTAAGTTTATATGCTTCAAAATAAAAAATAAAAAAAAGTAAATTAAATTCAGATTGGAGTTGTGTCTCCTATTATAATTTGAGTTGGGTTTGGATAATTTTTTAATAGTTCGAAACAGAATGAATTAATCAAATTTCGAGTGAAAATTAGAGTATGGAGAAATATCACTCTAAATCATTATTTCACCAAAAAGAAACATTAGACCTAAATTAAGTAGTTGATTGGGATTTCCATTAAAAAAGAAGAAGAATCTTATATATTATGGAGATTTCGAAGAGACGTTCAATTTACCACTAATATTATTATGATTTCCTTTCTGAAAGGATGATGATTTACA
This sequence comes from Gossypium hirsutum, assembly GCF_007990345.1. Taxonomy (NCBI): domain Eukaryota; kingdom Viridiplantae; phylum Streptophyta; class Magnoliopsida; order Malvales; family Malvaceae; genus Gossypium; species Gossypium hirsutum. The sequence continues at coordinate 17,841,603 of NC_053433.1, forward strand.
ACCAACCATATATTATTTTGTTTTAGTCTCTAATCAAATGCGAGCAAATTTTCTTTGATATTACGTCCACCCAATTTTGATAAACAACCAAGACAAGTGCTTGACATCATACTAAAAATTAGAATCATGTCCAAAACTCTAACGTTGCCTTTACCTAATTATGAATTTACACATAAGTTGTCTAGATAATTAAAACTATTTGTTGTCCAAATGATAATTTTAAGTTGAATTAGAAGTCCATTTTCGTACAAAATCAGTCCACGTCTAGAAAGAAATATAAAATAATAATAGGGTAAATTACATAAATGGGTCAATAAACTAAAATTAAAATTATATTTTTGTCACCTAGCTATAAAAAATTATATTATGATCACCTATGTTATCAAGTTGTTACATTTTTCTCATTCCTTCGTTAATTATCCCCTTAATGAAATGAATTATGAAAAAGTAAATTATGAATTTTCAAGAATTTTAGATTTTTTTTAGGATTATTGCTATTTTTTTTTAAAAGTACCAAACTGGAAAACTTAATTATAGTTTAAGGGCTAATTTAGTTATTAACCTTTGGATTAGCATATCACATCATCATTAATTAAGGAAGTAATATAAATTAATGGATTAGTGACCAAAATATAACAACTCGATAACGTAAATGATCATAATGTAATTTTTGATAGTTAAGAAATTAAAACATAATTTTAACCTTACCATTTATGTAGCTTACCCAAAATAATGTGTGGGAAAGCAAACTCCAAATTTGTAATGATCTATCTCTTAAAAAAAGTTGATGAGTTTTTTCTGTTTTTAGTATAAATGCTACTTTAGTATGGATATTTGAGTTCAAACCTATTGAATGCCATTTAACTGATAATATAAATGAAAATAGTATGATTTTAATATATAAAAGAGCTAAACCTTGAACTTATGGATGAGCTTCATTTTTAAGCGTACTTCTCATCATAGCATTTAATGAAGTCCTTACAACTGAATATACACAAATAATAACATTTCAATATGCTCCTATATTATCTTATCGCTTCTGATTAGATTACATAAAATTTATATATATATAAAAAAGAAAAACCCCTTTCTTGAGTTGATGGTTGTTACCAATGCTACCACAAACCCTAATTCACATCCAAATGTCCAACCGAATTTGATTGTATATATACTTTTGTTTGTTAAATATAAATTTTACTGAAAGTTGGTTGAATTTGTTTCCCAATTACTAGTTTAGTTGCAATTAGACTTATTAATTAATAGAGTAAAAACTTAAGATGAGCATAAAAGTTTAGTTATGCAGTACTAAAATTTTATACATCTATAAGACATTTGTTAAAGAGTAATTTATTATAATCTGCTTATAAAAGACTTGATTTAAGTTCAACCCACACACTAATAAAGAAACTCGATTGCATTAAGAGTCTTCAAAAGATCCACACTTACTTTATTTTCTTAACAATAGAGTGCTATTAAGAATGATGTGCTTTTATAAAATTCAAAATTTTTTTTAATGAAAAGATGTCAACCAATTAAGGCAAGTTAAGTGAAGTTGTAACTAAAGTTATATCTAGATAATATGTTTGATGCTAACATTTATCATTGTTTGTCATTCAAGACATTATTATATTCCCCAACATATAATACCTATATCCACCATCCAACTTTGCAAAAAAAAAAAAAAAAAAAAACTTGTGGCTTAAATTTGCACTAACTATAATTGGAAAGAGGGAACCCCTGAAATCCGATGACAAATAAAACACAAATCAAAGTCCCCCAAAAGAAAAAGGCAAAACTAAGAGTTAGGTTTTAGAATATGGAGCAATGGGTCTCTAACCTGTACAATTCAATAGAGAGAATAGGAAGAACAGAAGACATAATTTAGTTTTGGACATGAAACAGAAGTAATGCATACAGTTGACACTTTTCAATATAATTAAGACACGATTAATATACTATATTTATATATTAATGCCAATATTCACTGTGAATGGTCTACTATTGTAGATGTGTAGTGTCATACATTTAATTATTTCTATTTGATTGAATTTAAATTTCAAATATTTCATATAATAAACATATTTTAAATTTTTTTAATTAATTTAATATTAGTTTTCTTTTAATTAATTTTCAAGCTAATTTAATTATCATAAACTTATTTGCATTACTTCTTTCTGTTAATAGATACCCGATTTAGAGAGGTTTATCCTAATAAATTCCCAAAGAGGTTACTGCTTGACACGATGATTATTATTATTTTTATGTTGGTTTTTTCATTTATGCATTTTAACTTAATTTTTTTTAGTTTTAATAATTATTTACTCTTTAGAGTTTAGATAGTATTTTAAAGGCATTGTTTTCATGACTTATGAGTTAATTAGGATTTACACGCCGAAAAAATTAAAAATAACCTATTAATTAATTCTAATGATGTATTTAAAAATAACCTATTAATTTATATATAAACTTGATCTACAAAGGAAATAGATTTTATGAATTATTTCAAAATTTTAAGAATCCATTTTTTAAATGTTATATTGTCGATTTGTATATGATAGAACGAACTGTATCTATTATATGTTTCAACAATGTGTTTAGTAGTTGACTTACATAATTATAACTTACTACTCAATTTAGAGGTTAGAGAAATAAAGGAAAAATATTTTATTAATTATTTTAAAAATTTTAATTTGAGTCATTTGTATTTTACATTAAAATCTATTAGATTATTTACCTTTTTTAAGAGCACTCCTTGTAAGGGGATTAATCATTGTTCCCAATGATAGATGCACTGAAAATCATCATTTAATTTGTATTAATTTTTTTCATCCATAATTTACTTATTCACATTTTATAAAATAAATGTTTGTTTATTTTTTACATCAATAATATACTTATTTATAATTTACAAAAAAAAATGAAAATATTGTTTGTATTGTATTTTATTGTATTTTTACATTAATAATATATTTAGTTACAATTTACCCAAAAATGAAAATGTTGTTTGTATTATAATCTATTGTATTTTACATCAATAATAGAATTATTTACAATTTACCCAAAAATGAAAAAATATTTTTTTTGTATGTTTATAATTTTTTTTATTCGATCCTCTCCTCAATGTTTCCCCCAAATGTAGACATGTTGTCTACCTATACTCAAGGTTTCTACAATAATTGCATAGTTACGGGTTGATCTATCTTCTCCCGAATATTCACATTGTTGCGTATCCGACTACATTTCGATTGACCTTTTGGCTTGCAACGTAACATAATATCCAGTAGCAACTTGAATGGAGCGCTTGAAATAGGCAGCAAAATATTTCATTTGAGACCGGTGGGAATTCAGATTTCCATACTTTATATATTCATTTTAGTTTGTACATTTCATCAGCATGGCTCATGCTATCCAAATGTGTCGAGGCTCATGCAGTAATTGCATGTGTACATGGAAAATAAAGTGTTTGAAATCTTCCATAGTCTTAGGCCCTGTGTCTCAGGTATACAGGATACCATCCCTTGATAATACCTGTCGAAACCATTTTCAAATCGGGTTTTGGAAAATGGGAATCGATTTTAAAAAACGAAAACGGGAGTCGCCACCAATCTTTTTAGGTGTGATTGGATCACCTTTAAAACATTTTGTTTTAAAATCATTAGTTTTGGTCCACGAAATAAAAGAACGGGTTCGGGAGTCGGTTACGTACGAGGAAGGATTAGCACCCTCGTAACGCCCAAAAATTGGTACCTAATTGATTATCAAATGTCTTTAATGTCGGAAATTTAAAAAAATTTTGAGATGTAGTCCTCTTTAAAATATTTTAACTTTGAAAATTGGGATTCACTCGCGTCAAAGTATTGACATTAAGTTAACCTTTTTTGAAATTCCTATCTCGAAACAGCAAAACGCTATATCCAATAAGTTAGGACATATTGCTTTGAAATTCCAAGATAGTGGCTTGCATTTAGAAAACCTAAAAAACTTAGAAGGGTACTTAATTATTCAAATTCAACGAGAAAAGTGGCAACCCAATAAGTTAGGGCACTACTTTCTCGAAATTTCTAAACACCAAGCATTGCCTTATTTGCAAAAAAAAAATCTTATCTCGAGGTAATAAGATGTCATATCCAGTGAGTTAGGACACAACACCTCAAATATCAGAGAGTAAGTATTTTATTTAACACTCGTATTATGATTTAAAAGAATATGCTGTTATTTAGGTTAAACGCGGAAAAAAAATCGAAACCCAGTAAGTTAGGGCGCGATTGTCTCGGATTACCAAATACGAAATATTTACTTTTGTGAAAGAATTACTATCGAGTTGGATAAAACCTAAATTCGTAATGAAACGGGATAATAAAGAATGCATAACAAATAAAAATTGATAACCATAACAGGATAAACATAAACACAAATGGGAATGATAACGATAAAAACGAAGATAAAATAAATGCGTCAAACGAATAATAAGAAAGGGAAATAACAAATAAGCTAAATGTTTGAAATTATTTAAAAAAACTATAAATAAAATAGATGATGAAATAATAATAATAAGAGTAAATGATATCTAAATAAAATAAATGTGCTAAAATACATATATATTAAATTAGTTAATGTAAGAAAATAATAACGTATAAGTAAATACAACAAAAGGAAAATATAATAATAATAATAATAATAATAATAATAATAATAATAATAAAAATAAAGAGGTATTATAATATAATAATAATGATGATAACAGTGATAATAAAAATAGTTTAATATGAATAATATATATATAATAAAATAAAATGTATCAAAGAGCTTAAATGAAAAGTTATATATAGATATAATACAAAGTAAAATTAAAAAAAAAAGTAATATATAGAAAGTTCAAAACAAATAACAATAAAAGAATTTAAAATCGTTAACGTATAAAAGATGTATACAAAAGCTTAATAACATATGAAGTTTTAAAATGAATAATAGCAGAAAAGTTTATAACAAATAATACAAAGAATTTAACTCAATTATTATATAAAATGATATAACTAAATAACATATAAGAATATTGAGATAAATAATATATACGTATATATACATAATAATTTAAAATACAAAGATGTATATAAAAATTTTAAAATAAATAATACGTATAAAAGTTTAAAAGAAACAACATATGTAAAATATTTAAAATTGATAATAATATAAAATATATGATATGTTCAGTAATAATAATAATAATAATAATAATAATAATAATAATATATACAAAAAGAAAAAAAGAAATATATATAATGTGACAGAATCGATATAAAATTAATTAACTTAATAATATGATGATAGCAATAGTAACAATATAATAATAATATAAATAAATAAAATAAGTAATTTATGGGAAGTTTAAAATAAATAACAATAAAAAGCATGTGAAATGATTAACATATAAACTAGTATAACTAAATATTATATAAGAAATTTTAAAATACGTATTATATGTATAAACTAATTTTAAACAAAAGGGACATATAAGACTTCGTAATAGTATGTATGATAGATTAAAATAAATAATCCTAAAAAATAAAAAAAAAAAAATAGTTTAAAATGAGTAGAATAAGCTTAAGATACCTAATAATAACATAGTACTAATTGTAATAGAGACAATAGGTATAAAATATATGGAGAAGGTGATGAATAAATGAATGATTATAAAATGATGACAAGTAATAAGGTGATAATAATAAAATAAAAGAATGGAAGAACAACTAATAATTGAGTACAATAACATATACAAACAAATAAATAAATGAATGAACCAATGAATTAAAATAAAATAAAATAAAAGGTTAATTGAAATTTAAATCGAATTGAAAGGAAATAAAGAACAAAAAGGGTTGAAATGAAATATGCAAAGGAAATGGAGGGTTAATTAGGAAAATACCCCCCAATCCTCAAGAATATAAAGCCCTCTTTAACAGATCAATCAACCCTGCCCTTTTTGATATTAACCCTAGCCGTTTTCATCCATTCAAACCCCAAAGAAGACAAGCCCAAGCTGCCATGTAGCCACCGCCAACGGTGGCCGACGGAGGGTGGTCCATTCGGATTCTAACCCCGTTCAGACTTGCGATCAAGAATCTAACCTCTATGATAGCAAGGAATCAAAAAGATAGTATCACCCTCTTTATTAGATTTGGTTTCAACAGAGAAGAAACTCCGATATATACCAACGGTCTACGATTCAGGTGAGTTACCCGCTTTTATCCTTTTCTTTTCTTTTTATAAACAGTCCAAAAAAAATGAAAAAAGAAAGAAGAACCACGCAAAAAAAAAACAGTGAAATATTGGGTCGAATCGAAAGAGAAAAAAAAAGGAACAATCACCTCTTTGCTTTGAAAATTTTTGATTAATATTCTGTAACCTCTTTTTTGTATTTCAAATCTCTTTTTTGTATTCAAAATAAAGAACAAAACCCCCAAAATACCAAATCGTTTTCCCCGTTCCAAATGATAGATTCAGGCTTTTTAAAGCCGATCTACCAAACATTCATTCCATATTTTTTTTGTTTTTTGTTCCTTTGTTTATTTTTTTCCCATCATTCGCATGCTTTCTCTTGCCCTTGTATTCGTTTCTGTTACAGGTGCCATGCGACGCGTGGAAGAGGCGACAGTCAGGGGCGTGGTGGCCGAGGCGGCATGCGTGGGAAAGCCAATGGTGGAAGCGGTGGCTGAAGAAGGGGGAGCGGCTGGAGGCTTGGGGCTTGCTAAAAATTTTTAAGATTAGCTGGGTTAGGGTTTAGTTTTAGGCCTATTGGGTTTGGGCTTGTAAAATTATTTGCTGGGCTATTATATTTTATTTGTTTATGGGCCCGGGCAACATTGGGCTTGTACAATACCCTCATCGAGTCTATGTAACTCCGTAACCTGAAATATTTCATTTGGGCACGAGTGACACACTGCAGACATAAAGTTCGCTCTTTGTGCATTTTTTGTAATATCTTTCATCATTTCCTCACACCAAATGTGATCACCCTTTATCTGTCCAACATATTTTTCCACTCATTTTGGAAACAAGGCTAATAACCAAAAATATGTTTCTTTGACAACCAACATTATCGACAAATATCGCATCCTCTTCAATATGGAATTTATGCATTCCGCTAGGTTCATTGTCATGTGCTCATATTGTAGACCTCCATCGTATAGTTGAGTCCATTAATCCTTCGGTATCCCATTGAGGTATTCCGCACCGCTTTTGTTTATAGCAAGCAAGTTCTCCAACATTTCATGGACTTGATATTGGACGTGTTGGAAAAAACTCCAGTTCCAAAATGATGTTCCTACACAACGAAAAATTAAAATTTTGAAAATCGAGCCAGTTTGTGATATTTATAGAAATAAACCCTTTACCAAAATCGCACTAGTGTTTTTGGTTAGATAAATCCTTATTATTCTCGACTTTCAATCAAACAACCTTCTCTGCTATTTTCGTATCATGAATTGCTTCTAGTGTGGGCTCAAACAAATTCAAATCAAACACAAAACCAAAAAATATTTACTTTACATTCAATGAGAAAGTAAAATTCTCTCTTTAATAGAAATCGACAAAATTGTTATTCCGAAAAATAAAATTTATACTTAGAAAATAAATTCTTATTATTTTTAGGCAGAATAATCTCAAAGTTGTATGTTTAGCCTTACCGATGTTATCTATTTATAGGGAGGAGAAGTGAAACCCTTGTGGAATTAGAAGTTTATTTCAATAAAAAAACAAAATCTTAATCTAACTAGGATTGGGGGAGGGTGGTTCACAAAAATGTGCAAGTGTACATAATCGTTAACAAGTAATAAAATGGTAAGTATCGAGTATTGTCTCCACAGAGACTGTATAGGCAAATACTGTGGAATAAGCCTTAGCAAATTGGTAGTGAAAAATAATTAAGGGTGATTTAGACTAACTACTTTGTTTAACTAAAAATTACTAAATGACAGGAAAACATAGAAAAAAACAACAATTCACAAAACTAATCTCAATGACATAAATGTGTTAGATTAATTATCTTATTTAAATGTGAATTACTAAAACCAAGTAATGATGTTACGAAAATCCATGACAACTTTACTATTCATCAACCCATGAAATCATACTTATTAAATTATCTTTTTTCTAACAGAAGTCTATATTAAATCAACTTAGTAATTTTCATAAGTAGTCTAGTCATTCATATTAAGTGAAGTAATAATATATCTTTATGCTGAAACAATTTAGTCACATTAATTCCCGATTATGCAAGGTAATAAAATTATTTCGATATTATTACTGAATTTACCTAATTATTCATAAATAAGATCAATCATACACCAATCAGATAGTATGTCAATTAATTACAATCTGGGTCTGATTAAATAATTAATTCAGTTGCATCTGCACATTCATAATGCACAAATAACATGTCATGGTTTTATTTGACTAAATGAACAACCAAGGCACATAACATCACTAACAACATTTTAATAAATCTAAGTTAAGAACATAATCAATATAATAACAATAAATTTAAGTCGTTATCATTAAATTGGAAACAAAAAAAAAATTTGACAAGCATGTTCATCACTGCAAAACAAAATAAAAGTAAAAAAGAAAAAGAAAAAGAAAAAGAAAACAAATCTAGTGTTTTTCTGCTCGTGTTCCCTTTTTTCTTTCTTTCTGCTTTGTTCTTTTTTTCACAAATATCCTTAAGAATTCTAAAATTTTGATGCCTAACACTCGTTTGGAATTGATTCTCTCATCTTTCTATGCTTTTCTCTTAAAAGGGGAGTGGAAGAATGGAAGAGATGAGAAAAGATGATGAGTGAGTGAGTGATGAAATGAGTGATCAGCTAGGGCCTACTTATACATGAGGAGAGTGTTTATTTTTAGCAAATTGAAGCCTTGAAAATATCTCCCCCATGGTCGGCCCTTGCTTTAAGGGAAGAGTGTTGATGGCTTTGTTATATTTAGCTTGGTGCATGGGAGAGGAAGCTTGAAAAGAGGTGGGAGTTTGAATGGCAGTATGAGGAAGTTTTGTGGTTGGTTTCTAAATATTTTAATCAGCCTCGGATGGCTAATTTGGGCCCCTTGATAGATAGTTGGGCCTCTCTTCATCAATGGGCAATTCAAGCTCTTTTCTCTTTAGCAAACTATCCAATCTTTCTCCCCAATTTTTGAGTTGGGTCAAGCATGTCCCATGATCCATTAATCCCTTAATTTGGGTGTCCAAAGCTAATTATTAATCAGCCCTCCTCTGTATAGCTTGTGCTCTAGGGATGCTACAACATTTGAGCTCCAAAAGATGACTTTCAAGACTTCTATTTTCTTCAAATGCACCAACAAAATTGTGTACATTTAGCACATAAATAATTAAAAATAGAGATTTTTCTTTAATTTTTCCAACTTAGATATTCTGTAATAAAATTAAAAAAATATAATAAAAAAACACTTGAAATTTGCATGACTTATTAGTCAGAAGATGCTATAAAAGTCTATATATTTTGGAGTTATAAGAGGCTGACAACCCTAGTTGATGTTGGATTTGGTGCCCTAAGTGTAGTATTATTGTCTAAGTACACTAGTAAATTTTTTTTAACATACTGGTTAATAGAATTATTCATAAATTATATTAACAAACTTTGTATTATTGTCCTCAAATAATTTTTGCACGCAAAGCAAAATAGAAACAAATGTTGCTCATTGGTTATCTAAATGTTTAACTAATACTAAGCGGTATTACGTGGTCGGATTGTAGTACGGAAATGCAACTTGTATTAGTAGACGAACCTAAACATGTCCTTAGTCTAATCAGAAATGAAAAAATCGATTAAAAGACTAATATGTCATCTATCAAGTCCAATTGGGGAGATGCTTTGTCTTGGGCATTGGAGCGGATGACTCCTAGAAGATAGAGACATAAATGTGGTTGATTGGACCGACAGTACATCAAACGACCCAAGAAAAATAGATCCTGAATTCGTTTATGGATTTATTCACTTGTGACGTTCATAGTGTGATATACCTAAATCCGTTTATGGCAGACTATGTTGACTTGTATACTTTGATGTAAATAAAAGCTGAAGTTCAAATAGATAAGGAACCAAAAGCTGGTGTGTTAGGTGTACAACTTCTATAGTATGTAGCATCATTTACAATAGTGGAATTCATAATCCAAAACAGGAGTAAATAATATCCTCTCATTGACCTTACATGGTTGATGAAAAGTAAATGTTGCCACGAGTTGTCTGTCTTTGAGATGGATGACTTGATCACTATTTGATAGTGATTGAATTTTCCTGAAGGAAGATGTAATGGTTACCATGAGATAAAATAATATCATATTTGGAGAATGAATATTATCCCAAAGAGATCAAGGATACCTTATGAGGGTAATACACTCACGACAAGGTCATTGGACGAGCATTAAATTGTTGCTTTCGTAATGATATGTTGTTAGGGAGAGCTCAGTCATGATACTATTGTAACAGCCCGATTTTGACTCTAATTGGACATAGTGGTTTCGGGACCACAAGTCCGAGTTAAAAAAATATTTTAATATTATTTCATGTGTTTATTATATGTTAATTTACATGTGTGAAAATTTCGTGAATTAATTTTATTGTTTGTGTGCTTAATTTAATAAAAGGACTTAATCACATAAAATGTGAAATTGACTAATTAATGTGTAAAGTGCTAACTTGCTAATGTCTTTATAATGTGAAGTCCTTAATAGGAAATTAGGCCATTATTCAAGATAGTGGATCGCATTATGCTTATAAATTATAGTTTTTATATTATGTATAAAGGTTATAATAATATATTATATTATAATGTTAATATATTAAAAGACAAACAAATTAAAAGCCACATTTTTCATCTTATTTTGACCGAAACTAGAGAAAAGAAAAAGAAAGAAACCTAAGCTAGGTTCGGCCATCTTTTGAAGCTTAATTCAAGGTTAGTTTTTGTTCGGTTTTTGATGATTTTTACGTTTTTGAGATCGTTGCTTTGAATACTTCAAAACCCATGTCTTAATTTTGTGAATTGATGAATATTTTGAATTATGCCATTGATGAATATTTGTGTTTTGGGATGTTTGATGATGAATAATGGAAGATATGTCTTAGATTAACATGTTTTGTATTGGTATTTTTGATGAATTTGAGTATTTAGGGCTAAATTGTGAAAATAAATTTTTGAGGGACTAAAATGTGAAATAAATGAAATGTGTGGACTTGTATGAGAACCATGAATATTCGGCCCTTGTGTGTTATGGGCAAATTTTGTGTATTTTGTGTTTTGTGCAAAAAGGACTAAATTGCAAAAAGTGCAAAATGTTAGGGGCAAAATGGTAATTTTCCCATTTATGTATTGTTGGACTCAAATGAATGTTTTGATGAATAAAAAGGTTAAATTTGACTATGTTTAGATCAAGGAACGAAGAAAACGAATTTGGATCGGGGGAAGTCGAAGATAATCGAATAGTCGATCGTGTTTGCTGATATCCGAGGTAAGTCTATTAGCTATTTAATGTCATAAAATCAGTATATAAATAAGTATATGAGCTGTTTTTGGATGAATTATAATTAAAAATATGATAGTTGAAATAATTAAAAGTATGAGTGAATTATATATATATTATGCAAATCTACATCTATATGTTCTCGTATTGAACTTAGGTATGCCATTTATACAAGTTTATAAGGGGTTCGACTATGCAACTATGCATGTATATGTTCTTGTGATAAATTTAAGTATGAAACTTATATATGAAAAAGGGAGATTCGATTAGGTATGTATGTTCTTGTAAAGGTTCTTGAACGGGGTTGAAGAGATGAAATTATTAGCTTGGATTATCTTAATGTGTTCGAAAGTACGATATTAATAGTATGCTTCAATGTGTTAAGTTATATATATATATTCGGATGTATAATTTAGATATTGAGTTGAATTTGATGACTGAACTTTTTATACCGATGTGGGTTAAGGATATAGTTTATAAATTATTGAGCTGAATTTTTATGTGAATTCTATATACCATTATGATATACAACTCCTATGAATTGAGATTCTTTTGTTAAAGCTTAGTATCATTCGGTTTATCGTTAGTGAAATTATTCAGACTATAAGTCTAGCAGGCTTAATGCCGGTGACACATTTCAGACTATAAGTCTAGCAGGCTTAATGCCGGTGACACATTTCAGACTATAAGTCTAGCAGGCTTAATGCCGGTGACACATTTCGGATTATAAGTCTAGCAGGCTAAGAGCCGGTGTATTGAATCAGGTTTTAAAACCTAGCAGGCTAAATGCCGGTGAATCCGTTTAAAGCATGTGATAATATACAATTGATACCTCTATGATTTTGATTATATGAAATCGATGTATACATAAATGTTCAATCACATGATTTTAGTCATATTAACTTGATGAGCATATATATATACATATATTTGGTCTAAGCAATTGATAGATATGTATATATATATATATGTTGCATTCGGCATAGGTGGATATATTTATGTGTATGCATTCGACATAGGTGAAAATAAGTGTATGTATCTATGCATTCGGCATAGATGGGTATAGGTGCATATGTGCATTCGGCATTTATGGATGATAAGCATAAAAATTTGGCTTTTGATATATGTAGTTGAATAGTTGTATTTAAATGGATTCGATGAAGTGCGAACAATAAGTACTCTAGAAATCAGTATATGCTGTTAAGGATTATGCTAGTAACTTGATTATATGCATATAATGTATATACATTTGTCCGTTTATGTGTATTAGATAAATATACATCCTTTTAGACTTAAACAAAATGACTCAATAAAGTAGTGTTTGATTAGTAATCATATTTGATGATTGTAATTTCAATAAATTTACTTAAAGAATTATATGATTCTTTTATATGTATTATAGATATGCTGTAGACTTACTAAGCTATAAAAGCTAACTTTGTTTGCTTTCGTTCATTCGTTTTTATAGATTTTTTTTTGGAGACGCGTTACGAGCTCGGGGATCATCAGCACCGCCCATCACACTATCGACTTCTTTTGGTATTTTGTTAAATATTTGAACTCGATCTTATGGCATGTATAGGCTTGATAATGTTTTGGATAATTTTGAATCCTATTGTGTAAATAGCAATGCGAAAAGAGTTTAACTTCCATGCTTGAATTTGATTATATATGTTCATGAATCGGACTTGCATTTGGAATTAGATATTAAAGTTATGTTTATGTGAGCTTGGTTTCGTAATGCCTCGTAACCCTGATTCGGCGACGGAGACGGGTTAGAGGTGTTACAACTATAGTGGAATGACTTCGTGACTAAATGAGTTTATAATTATAGGCAAAAAGTCGAAACTTAATTATAAATCATTTGAGCCCCAATTACATATGTCCAATCGGCCGCTTTGTTAGCTCGTTGAAACCAGAACTGAATTGCGCGTTTGAATAGAAATGAACAAAATGAATAGGAAAAGAGAAAAAAGAAACATTCAGAAATGATTATGGTTTTCTCCGAAATAGAGAAATGGGATCATTTGGAAATTAATGTAGTTTCCAAAAATGAAAATGGAAATGAAAATGATTCATTTGCAATCCTATATGTATTACTTAAAAAATTATCGGAAGAATGAGTTTATGTTTTTGGACTATTTTGAAGTCCAAAAATGAAAACAAATCATTCGGTCATAATGAACATGTCGAGTTGTGAAATATTGAACATATTTTCTTGAAATTTTACTAGAGCCAAAATCGTCTAAGTTATACCAGGGGTAAAATCGTTAAAATTTTACTAGGGGTAAAATAGGGATGAGAAAATTGTTTTATATGTATAAATATTAAAGTTTATTTTAGGAAATAGAAAAACTGAATTGGGTTGGATCACATTACAGAGTACTGGGTCAAAAAGGCCCAAGAAGTACTCGTAATTGGACTCGATGTGAGAGAGACCCAAAAACCCCTCATGGACATGAAGGGGGTGACAAACCTAGTAGGAATACTAGGGTGTGCCGTCTACCCTAGTCTTATTCTAAGTAGAATGTTGTTTTTCTATTTGAAATAAACTACTCCAACTCAACAGGGGTTCTAACTTCTCTTTCTATAAATAGATGACACTAGAAGAGTTATTAACACAACTTTGAGAGATTGTTATTCTGCTGAAAAATAGAGAGAATTTATTATCAACTATTACATATATTTTTCTGGAATAACAATTCTACCAATTTCTATTAAGAAGAGAGAATTTTCATTTTTACCCTAAAAAGAGAGAACTTCACCCTAAAAGGAGAGAACTTTTTCTAGTTTTGTTTTTCGATTCAATTGGTTTGAGCTCACACTCGAAGCAGTTCGTGGTACGAGTATAGCAGATAAGATCATTTGGTTGAAATCTGGGAACAATGAACATCCTCTAATTCGAAACACAAGTACGAATTCGGTTAAGGTTTATTGCTATAAATATCACAAACCAAGTCGGTTTTTAAAATTTTAATTTTTCGCTGGGCAACAAAACTATTTTCAAACCGAGATTTTTTCAAAAATTAAATATACTAGGGTTTGTAATCTTATGTATTTAGCATAATGAGCTTTTGGGTCTCCCCGTATCGGGTCCAATTATAAGTACTTCCTAGACTTTTAACCAGTACTTTATAATTCAATCCAACCTAATAAATGTTTTTTTTTTATTTTCCAAAATAAACATTATAAATTAATTTACCAATTAAATAATTTTCTTAATCTGATTCCAATTATGTTAAAATTATTGTAGCTTTACCGTAAAAGAATCTATGAGAAAATATATTCAATATTTCTACATTCAACAGATCCACTATGAGTAATTAATTTAATTCTATTTTTGAACTTCAATTAATTAATTAATAATTTGAAAAACCATAAATAATTTTTCAGTTCATGTCCATTTAGAGAAAACCACATTTATTTCTGAATGTTTCCCATTTATCTGACTTTACCTTTTCTAACAATTTCTGTTCATTTGATTCATCATGCAATTCATTTCCGGTTTCAACGAGCTAGCGGAGGGACCAATTTGGCACATGTAATTAGGGCTCAAATGACTTATAATTAAACTTTAGCTTTTCTCCAATTAATTATAAGCTTATTTAGTTAAAAATTCATTCCACTATAGTATCATGACTGAGCTCTCCCCTAATGACATACCATTACAAAAACAACTTGATTAACACTCATCCAATGACCTTGTTATAAGTGTGTTATCTTCATAGGATATCCTTAATCTCTTTGGGATAAATTTGTGTTCCTAATATGATCCTATTTTATCTCATAGTGATCATTATATCTTCCTTCATGAAAAGTCAATTACTATCAAATAGTAGTCAAGTTATTCATCACAAATACGAATGACCCATTGCTGTGTTTAATTTTAATCTATCATGTAATGTAAGTGAGAGAATATCATTTAACCATATCTCAGTCTATGAATTCTATTATTTTGAACGACGTTGCATATTGCAGAAGTCGTATACCCAACGCACCAACTTCTGGTTCCTTATCTATTTGAACTCAAGCTTTTACTTACATCAAAGTATACGAGTTACGCATGCATAGCCCGTTATTCACTCAGATTATGGTCTGTCATACTATGGACGTCGCAAGTGAATAAATCCATAAACGAATTCAGGATCTATTCTCCTTGGGTCCAGTCCGATGTACTATCATTCTAGTTAATCACACCTATGTCTTTATCTTCTAGGAGTCATCTACTCCAATGCCTAAGATAAGGAATCTCCCCAATTGGACTTGATAGATGACATATTAGTCTTTGAATCGGTTTGCTCATTTCTGATTAGACTAAGGACATGTTTAGGTTCTTCTACTAGTACAAGTTGTATTTTCATATTACAATCTGACTACGTAATATCACTTAATATTAGTTTAAACTTTAGCAAACCAATGAATCAATATTTGCTTTTATTTTTATTTTCATGGAAAAACCACATGAGGACATTAGACAAAATATATTAATGTAGTCTATGAATTATTTTATAAACCAATCTATTTAAAAAAATTACAAGTTTACAAACGAATATACTACACTTAGTGCACCAGATCCAACAGTCTTTCATTTGCCCTAGTGAAGTAGATGAGTCATGTTCCATATTCACATGCTCTTCACGTGTTCCTCAGAACTCTTAGCTAGTAGAGTTTTGGTAAACGGGTCCGTAAGGTTATCCTCGGATATGACCTTGACTACATCCACGATTCTGTTTGCAATTGCCTCCCTTATGATATGATAGTATTGATCAATATGTTTTTTCCTCTTGTGGTTTATCGTTTCTTTGGTATTAACTATTGCTACATTGTTGTCACAATACAGTGTGATAGTTTTTTTCATACCATGAACGAATTCAAGATTTGTAAGGAACTTTCAAAGCCATATTGCTTCTTCTATAGCCTTAGAAGTAGCCATATTTCTTTGTTCTTAGCTTCCTCTTTGTTATCAACCCTAGTTGCCTGTCCAGGGTTAGATATCCCTTCGCTAGTGTAGGTTGTAGGGAGTACATCATATGTTCTTATAAATTCTACATTAAAAACAATATTACTTGTGGATTGTCCACCAATGTAGCTTGATGGTGTACCCGCATAAGTGTTTCCAACATAGAACATTGTGTTTGGAAGTTGAAATCAAAAACACTTATAGAATGTCGTGTCAGAGTCTCCAAGTTTGGGTTACCAACCAACCCTGACTGTATGCCAAAGTTGAAATTGAGGGCTAAAATTGAGGAATGTCTTCTCATTGATGATCCTGGCATTTCTTAATAGAAGATTTGTAACAATACTGTGAAACAATCGCCCAACCATGTGGTTAGAATTTTTGCTTCTTGTCCCCGAAACAAATTTACTAGAACTATTGTTGAACTCAGACCACTTTCCTGGACATTGACAAAGTGAGTATATAACTCTAGTATAGTAGTTCCATTAGACAATGCCTATCAAGCATCGCTGCGACATCCATGTCACCATTGACCTCAAATATATCATATCTAATAGGGTTGAGTGATGTTAGATGTCTATATTTCAAGCTTGAAATTCTCCTCTGACTTGAAGTCAACACTTTCCTTCTAATTATTAACCAAAGCTCGTTCAATTTTATGCTTTGGTTGAAATCTGATTCTGCATATTGGGCTAATACAGAAACAACCCCAATATCTGTGTCACAAATTTGACTACTGTAATAAATAACAGCTTTAATTCGTCTACTCATCTTCACCCAAAAAACTAGTTTCACATGTTTAAAATGAAACATTATACAGAAAAATAAGTACTAATTATCCAAATTAAAACAATGACACTTACTTGAACTAATTTACTTTGTTGGTTTGATTTTTAAACTTCAAAATTTTAGCATCAACAATGGCCTCCTTATGCAAATCTCCTTATGAAAACAATTTGCTCTAAATTTAACTATTGAAACCTCTACATAGAATGACTTCATTTTATAGGAAATTCTACCACCGGATATGAAACATAATTGCAAAATGTTGGAAAAGATTAGACATGAGAAGTAAAAAAAATTGCTTCTAACGAGAAGCGTTTTTCTTAAAAAGTTTTAAATATAACATTATTATCTTCCATGAAAAAGATTGGATGGGATGTGTGAATTTTACCCCGGGATTCTCGGACTTCTGAAAATTTATCCTGGGATTTCGAGTTTAGGGTTAGGGTTTGGTCACAGTTTTAAGAAACGCATTGTAAGGGACGTGTTTAGCTGGGACAAAAACTCTCTCAAAAAACGACCTATTTTCCTAAATTTAGGAAAAACCGACCTAAAATCCTAATTTTCATTTGAAATTGGCATATTTACTTAATTCCCCCACTTTTTAATATATAAAATACCTTAAAAGTCAAAAGTTTAATTATAATTCTAACTAATTGTAATAAATGCAATACAATAATTAATTGGAATTTTAAATTTAGGACTTAATCCAATATTTTTGGTAAATACAATATAAATGCAAAGTACTTATAAATTTAAAATATAAAAAAAAATCATCTTTTGATTTTCAAACAATCCCATATTTGAAGTCTATACTAATATTCTTTTTTAATTAAATTAATAAATCTTAATCTTATGGTTGCAAAATTTTGCTAAATATGTTTATGTTTTAAAAAGAAGAATTAAAAACACAGTTGTCACATGATATATATTTGAAATATGGCTTAACATTAGTTTAATTTACTTTGACTTGCCTTAAGGCATCATTTCTACAGTTAGACATTATCATAATATTTAATCCAGGTAAAAATGAACTCATAAAATTCTCTAACAATTTTTTCATGATTGTTCATGTTAGTCTATTACATTTTGCTCTTAAATTATATGTTTTCAAGGATTGTTTTTAACGTTGGACTTGGATTAAATTTCTTAAAAATATGAAATCCAAAATATTATATATAAATATATATATATATATATATTTTTGTGAAAATCTTTTTCTGTTCAAAGTATACCATAATTTAATATTATTGTAACTTGAAAACAATATATTATATGTATATCGTACATTTGACCTGTGCATTACAAGTTATGTAAATTTTATTTCATATTACAAACATCTTAAGTTTTTAATGCGTTAATACAAAAATTTTACATGTAACAAGAAACTAGAGAAAATATTTGTGAAGGAAAAAATTGCAACATAAACCCCTTTACCTTTTTAATATAAATTGTCACATAAATTTACTGGTCTTATATCAATTATCATGGCTTTAAAATTTTTTTAATCATATTATTAATGAAACAATACAAATTTTATGAAAAATTTAAGAAATCATATATATATATTCTATAATTAGGTTTTAAACAAATAAAGAAAATTGAGTAACTTGACTTAGTTCTTATTATGACAAATGGCAACAAGAATTGTTGCCACATGTATATTTACATTGATAGGGTTAAATTAGCTGAATATGTCAAAAAAAAGTTAATTGACTAAATAGGTATTTTTTAAAAAAAATTAAAGAAATAAGTTATTTTTTAAGAGAGTATGAAAGCACGTCCAGCTAGGCGCGATTTCTACACAATTAGTGTGAAAACGTGCCCAGTTGGACGAGTTTTCTTACTGACATGTCAGGGAAAGCGCACCCAGCTGGATGCGCTTTCTTTTAATTATCAGAAAATACGTCTAGCTGGTTGGGCTTTCCCTGACATGTCATCAGAAAATCTCGTCCAGCTGGACACGCTTTCACATACTCTCTCCAAAAATGACTTATTTCCCTAATTTTTAAAATTTTGACTTATTTTACCAATTAATATTTTTTCCAACATATTTGACTAATTTAACCCATTCACTGGACATATAATTTCTTTTAAAAAATGAGTATCCACTTTAAGGGTAAGTTTGACTTTGTTTACCATTCCTATTGCACACGTAATATTTCCTTTTAGATTGATATTGATTAAAAAGAATGGAATGCTTGTGTATCAATTATGGTAAAAATTTAGCATTAAAAAACTAAAATTGTAATAGTTAATAAAATTTCTATAAATAAAAATCAATAAATTTGAATACATATTAAATGGGTGACCATATAATTTCAAAATTAATTTGTAAAAGTGCTTTGCAAGCTATTTTGCTTTTGCTTTTGTTTTTGAGCCTCCAAGGTAGGATTTTTGTAACACTTCTAACCCATATCCATCACCGGAATAGGGTTATGGAGCATTACTAGAGTTTACATTTTAAAACTATTAAAAATATAAATCATTTACTTCACAACATCAATCATAGCAAATTCCATCAATAACATACATATTGTCCCCTATATGAGCCCTCGAGGCCCTAAAAACACATTTAGAAACAAATCAGGACTAAATCGAAAACGTTTAGAATTTTTTGGGAAAAGATGAAAATTTTCAAACTGTAGGGGTCACACGGTTGAGACACATGCCTGTGTCTCAAGCCATGTGGGCATTCGAAATAGGGACACACAGCTGTGTTCCAGCTCGTGTCCGTGCTCGTGTAACTCTTTGACTTGGGTCACACGGCCAAGCCACACGCCCGTGTGCCAGGCCGTGCAAATCTCGAAATGCAACCTTTAAAAACCTATAGGGGACAGATGGCGATGTCACATAGCCGTGTGTCACACATGGCTGCGACACACGCTTGTGTCTTTGGCCGTGTGGACGAAAAATAAGCCATTTCCACACTAAACATGTTAGCATACATGGTATAAATCATAGGCAAAAATAACATGTATAGCCATTGATCTCAACATGAACCATTAGAAATTGTCACCTATCTCAAATTTCATAATTTCCATGTATCAACATATCAAGGATATTCATATAGTTTCATGTCTTAATTCATATCATTTTCTTTACCACTTCATTTGCATAACACATAAGACATAAACGCAACATCACTTAAATTATACTTTTCATAATCATGAATGTTCTTACTTGAATCATTGATACATCATACCTTTCTATAATTGTCGTAGTGAAATCAATCAGAACACTTACCAGTTCATCCTTTTTCATACCCGTTGAACCACTTAGAATAATACTGGATACGCGGGAAAGCTTACACAAAGTGTGCTAAACATATAGTCGTAGCTCACATGAGCTATAAAATGGGTGTGCTCACACAAGTTGTCGGTCAAAATGTAAGCTACATATGTTGCTCACACAAGCTGTCGAGTATTCGCAACTAATGCCGGACCTCAGCCATCGGTAGGACATTCAAGACCAGCACCCGCAACATGGTAACTTGGGTCTGCTCACACAAGCTATCGGTCGGAACGTAGTTACACAGTGTTACTCACACAAGCTGTCAAGTAACCACAACACATGACGAAAACTCAGCACTGGTAGGACGTTCAGGACCAGCACCTGAAACATTGTAACCCTAATGACATGTTATTTGTATCCTATATATTCCTAAGATTCAAACGGGGCTCAATAATCGCGTACGTCGTTGAATTTATGTCGTCTCATAATATGGTAACTAGTATAATAACATAATTATTGATTCATTTTCAATAAAATTATATATTAACATTCAATTTAATCAAAATTATACATAATACAGTTCATACAAACTTATTTGGCTAAATTGCAGAAATACTAAAGTTTAGGGGCATTTTGGTAATTTTCTATTTTCCTCGATTTTCCACCTGATCTTGATCTAAGTTAATAATTTCGTTCAATATATTAATTTAGAAAATAAAATAAAAATTAATTTCATGCAACTTGGTCATTTTTGACATTTTTACAAAATAACCCTTAAAGTTTTACTTTTATTCAATTTAGTCCCTGAGCCCAAAACATGCAAATTAACCGTTTTTACCCAAAATTTAGCCTATAATAATACTTATGGCATCCAAAAAAGCCCATTTATGCAACAAATTCACATTTAATCCTTGCATTTTTACTATTTTAACAATTTAATTCCTATTTATAAAATTCATCAAAAATAACTTAATAAATTACTTTTAAATAACAACTAATATTTCAAATTCATCATTTAAGATCTAAAATAAAAATTTTCATCAATGGAAACATTCAAAATCTTTAACAGTTTCAAAATCGAAGGTATGGGCTAGATGGACCTAATTGCAACGATCTCAAAAATATAAAAATTATTAAAAACATGGCTAAAACAGACTTACATGCATCAAATGAAACATGGTCGAAAGCTTCATCTCAAAACCCATGATGTTTTCGGTTGTTGAAGAAGAAACCAAAAAGATGATATCAAATTAACCTTTTTGTTTTTATTTTATTTTAATTTAACTTATCAAATTACCATTTTAACCATGATTAATAAACAAATAAAACACCAATTTCATGACCATAATTGTCCATAACATAAATATATGGCATAATTAGCATCAAAGGAAGGTTTAATTTCACAATTGGTTCTTCAATTAAATTAAATTCTAACCAAATAAACTTATTTACAATTTAATCCTAAACTAATTAAGACTAAAAGAACAATTAATCCAAAAACTAGTGGATTCAATCATAAAATCACCGCTTGGAAACTTTTACCATGGTTTAATTACCATTTAAGTCCCTTTTCCTTTATTCAATTAACCATTTAATCACTCAAATCAAATAGTGATCAAATTTTACATCTTTTACAATTTAGTCCCTTTTAATTAATTAACCATCGAAACGTTAAAATTTTTCAATGAAACTTTAATACCACCTTAATGACACTCCATAAATATTTATAAAAATATTTATGACTCGGTTTATAGAAACGAGATTTTGATACCTCATTTTCTAAAACCACTTGAACATAATAAATTACTTTTATAACAAAAATCACTATATCAAAAAACTTTTTAAAATCATGTTTGACTCGTAAATATTAAATAATAATATTTACGAACTTACTCATCGGATTTGGTGACCACCAAAACCACTGTTTTTGATACCACTAAAAAACGGGTTGTTACAAATTTTACCTTTTTTTTTGGAATATCTAATTTAATTGTGAAAGTATTTGAAAGTTTTTAAGTTGATAGAATGTCTAGAATTATGCATAACCCATCCCAACCCTTAGATAGGAGTATAAAAGCGCTTGAGCATGCTCGAACCCACGTCTTCTTGTATTAGCAATAATGTTAATATCAACTGAGTTAAAACTCAATCGGCTGTCGTGTAAGAATTTAATATGGAACTAATGCATGAATCCCTTTTATAATACCAAATCACTTACAAATCAAATTAAATATGATCTCTTGATAGTAATAAAATTATTACCTCCAATATTTACGAAAATACCAAACCAAATACAAATTAAAATATGGTCTTTTGATTAAAATTGTTAAGTATGACTCCTATTCCAGTCAAATTTGAGAAATAATCTTCTAGCTAAACTATGTTTATTTGTTTCAATCGAACTCTGATTAGTCTAGATTATTTTATTATTATTTGACCTATGAATTTAACCTATAAATAAGCTATTTTACAACCTTAAAAAATACACCCATTAGAGATTAGAATTCATAATACTTTTAGAGAATTTTGTGTTTATATGTTGAGGGTTCATTGTTTTCGAGGTTTAGATTTTATCTCCATCTTTTGTACTCTTCGTTCTTTTGTCATTATAGTAAAATTATCTTTGCCCGTGATTTTTTATCCTCTTTAGAGAGGTTTATCCACGTTAAACGTATGTTTAATTTATCAATTTCTTTCACTATTTTTACTTGTTGGTTGCTTAATCGGGTCAATCCCCAATAAGTGGTATCAGAGCTAGTTCAATTTTTGTATATCAACTCATTCAGAGATGGCAACAACAAGATTTGAAATTGAGAAGTTCGATGGTGTCACCAATTTCAATCTGTGGCAAGTTCGGATGATGGCAATTCTAGTTCAAACCGGTTTGAAAAAGGTTGCTATCAGGAAAAAGCCTAAGAATCTAAATCACACAAAATGAGAAGAGCTTAATGAAAAGACCTTATCTGCAAACCAATTATGCCTCGTGAATACAGAATTGTAGGAGGTATTGATGGAGAAAACCTCATCCGCATTGTGGAAACGGTTAGAAACTTTTCATGCGACTAAGTCTCTAGCTAACTGTTTAGTGTTGAAACAATATCTATTTACGTTTCACATGAATGAATGTGAGCTTCTTACAGATCACATAAGTCAATTCATTACTCTTTTAAATGATTTAAAGAATGTTAAGGTTCAGATTGACGATGAAGATCAGACTATGCTATTATTGTGCTCTTTACCCCTTTCATACAAGTCTTTCAAGGAGACCTTGATTTATGGCAGAGACAAACTCTAGTTTGAAGATGTGAAGGGTTATTTGTTGAGTAGAGACAAACTTGACAATGAATTTGGTTCGGATAGCAAGGTAGATAGGCAAGCTTCTGTTTTAGTAGCATCAAAGAAGCGAGACAAAGGGTGTCGCTATTGTAAGAAGTTAGGTCACGTCAAAAAAGATTATTATAAATTGTGAAATAAAAGGATTGATGAGAGTAACGAGGAAGATGTAGCTGGTGCTAATTTGGCCGATGAAAGTGTTGATGATTTATTGTTAGTGTCAACAAGCGAAAGCTTCGAGCTTACATCCGAGTGGATCCTAGATTTGGGATGTTCTTTTCACATGTTTCCTAATAGAGAATGGTTCTCTACATACAGTTCGGTTGAAGGTGGAGTTGTGTGCATGGAAAAAGATTCATCTAGTAAGGTAATTGGTATTGGTACTGTTAAAATTAGAATGCACGATGGGACGATTAGGGCACTCTCAGATGTTAGGTATGTACCTGATTTACGAAAGAATCTCATCTCCTTAAGTATTTTAGACTCGAAAGGATGTAGAATCAACATTGATTCAAGCGACATTAAGGTATCTTGTGGAACTCTCGTTTTGTTATAAGGTAAAAGGACCGACAATCTTTATATTTTGAAAGGTTCTATAGTGATGGGTGAAATCGGACATCCCTCATCCGTTACAGAGTCGAAGTCAACTCTTTTGGAGTAGAGGCAATTTGGTCATAGGAGGGAAAAATGTATGACCGTTTCATTGAAGAGAGGTTCTTTTTTGGATACAGGTTTTGAAAAGTTAGGGCATTATGTTTGTGAAAATCAGACCCTGGTTAATTTTGATTTTGTAGTGTATAAGTCGAAGGCTAGAAATCTTCCAATTTCTAAGCATAAATTTGACTCAGTTAATTCCTTGCATAGTTCAAGATAGGCCTGTGGCGACCTTTGGCAAAGATGACGTTGTGAAAATATGAGTCAATGTGGAGATTTGTTAAGTATGACTCCTATTTCAGTAAAATTTGAGAAATAATCTTCCAGTTAAACTCTGTTTATTTGTTTCAATCAAACTCTAATTAGTCTAGATTATTTTATTATTATTTGACCTATGAATTTAGCCTATAAATAGGCTCTTTTACAATATTAGAAAATACACCCATTAGAGATTAGAACTCATAACACTTCTAGAGAATATTGTGTTTACGTTTTGAGGATTCTTTATTTTCGGGGTTTAGTTTTATCTCCATCTTTTGTACTCTTAGTTCTTTTGCCATTATAGTAAAATTATCTTTGCATACGGTTTTTTATCCTCTTTGGAGGGGTTTTTCCACGTTAAATTTGTGTGTTCAATTTTCAATTTATTCTGCTATTTTTACTTGTTCATTGCTTAATCAGGTCGATCCCCAACAAGATTAAAATTAATAAATCCAATAATTAGGGAATCTAATTAAGATTTTCCAAACATGTAAGTAAAGAGAAAATGGACAAATATTAATTTTATACATGAACTTTGGTCTAATGTGTAATTTGATACATGAATTTTGATT
The DNA here is from genome assembly GCF_007990345.1 of Gossypium hirsutum. Classification (NCBI taxonomy): domain Eukaryota; kingdom Viridiplantae; phylum Streptophyta; class Magnoliopsida; order Malvales; family Malvaceae; genus Gossypium; species Gossypium hirsutum. The sequence goes on from NC_053433.1 coordinate 17,866,930, forward strand.
TTATGTAGTTATACACATAAGACTTGAATCATGGTGCATATGTATACATGAAACTTTAATTTTGATTCAATTGTACATATTTTAAAAAAATGAATACGTACAATTATTTTCATATTTAGTTAATATAATTGTTTGTATATGTAATATATCAATGTAAAAAGATGTTAATTTGATAATGTTATTAGTGATTTGTAAAAGTTTAATCAAACTAAAATTTTATGCATAGAATTGCTCAAATCAAAGTTCCTGTATGATTTGTACATTGAATCAAAGTTCATGTATAATTTTGGCATTTATACCTAAGAAAAAAAAACTATATTCTATTTCAACCAAACTAAATTTAGGGTAGTAATGCAAATAAGCTATATTAATCTAGGTTTACTTATCTTTATAAATATCATAAATTTCCCATTTATACGTATATTTCATTACCACCGTTTTAGTATAAATTTTATTTATATGCAATTCTTTAACACAGTACTTTTTTTTAAATTTCTCAAGCTTTAATGGAAGTTAAATTCTCCTTGAAGAAATCAAATCCTAAACCAAAATAAATATTACATTCTTATTTGAATATATTTATTATTCTTTCAAATGTCTTTTCGAAAAAAAAGAAATTTAAAAATTTATCTAATAATATTTGTAGTTAATTTTTTTTTTGTTTTAATGCATATCATGTTTAAAGAGATGGATGCAAAGAAGCTAAGAGACAAGTTCTAGTTAAGGGTTTCAAGTTAATTTGATGGACTTGGGAAAGGCTTTTGCACACAACAAAAAACAATGTTAGGGTAAATTACTAAAATAATTACTTATGTTTGAAATGTTACGTTTTAGTCACTTATATTATCGCGTTGTAACATTTTAGTCACTAAGCTGTTAATTGCTGTTAACGGTGTAATAGTAAGCTAACGTGACAGGTTAAATCGTAATTTCAAACAAAAATTTTAGGTTAATTTATACAATTGGTCCCCATATTTTTTCATTTTGAGCAATTTAAAAATTTTCTTTTATGTTCTTTTAACTCTTTTTTTTCATTCTCTTTTGCTTCTCTCTCTGTTTTCCTCCCTTCTCCATTTCTTTTAACGTATTTTATTTTTATGCTTTTCATTTGTTAAAACTAGTCCTTATACTTTTATTTTTTTAAAATAATTTAATTTTTTCGAGTGAGGTGAGCTTGTGGACTAGTTTTAACGAATTGAAAAAAAAACTATATTAAAAGAAATGAAAAAGGGAGAAAAAAAGAAGAAACAGAAGAGAATGGAAAATAAAGAAAAAAAAGGGAAGTTAAAATAATATAAAAAAATTAAATTGCTAAAAAAAATAAGGACCAATTTTAAAATTCAACCTAAAATTTTCGTTTGAAATGATGATTTAATGTGTTATGTCAGTATACCGTTACACCGTTAACGGCTCAGTAACTAAAATGTTATAACACGATAATTTAAATGACTAAAATATAACATTTTAAATATAAATGATTAAAACGTAATATGAGGTAAATAAAAATGACTATTTTAATAGTTTAAATTCCCATTATAAATTGTATGCCTTTTCTTTTATTTATTTTTCAGCTTCTGTTTGCAAATCGTGATGATTAATTTTGTTTGTTTATGATCGTATGTGTGGGGTGAAAAGGCCAAGAAAACAGTTGTATATTTTATTTAGTTGCTTATTTTCCAAAAAAAGAAAAATGCATGAGTTAGAGGATAATAGTTGGTTATAAATATGATTTTGAGTTTATTAAATTAATCAAATTTTTTATATTATTTTACAGTAAAATAAACTATAATTAATTTCAACTTACCAGTTTTGTTAATCCTTTATACATGAAATAAACCATAATAAAAAATAAAAAGCTTTTAGAAATAAATATTTTTATTTTAATTAAATTTATAATATTTTATAAATGTTTTTTAAACATAAGTTGTATAATAATTTTTAAATAAGCATATTTTCATAAATTTTAATATTTTAAAATTCTAATTGAAGTTTTTAATAATATAGAATATCCTATTTTTAAATTCAAAATATTATTATATTTCAAATAATTTTATGCATACATTAAGCAGTGCATTGCATGAGAAAAAAAACAGTAGATAAATGTAATTTAAGTAAGATACACAACCGATTCGTATATCATATGAGTAAACAAAATTAATAACTTAAAAAGATAATTTTAAAAAAATTAGTTTTTAGACATTAATAAAATTAAGTGATGCCATACAATTTTTAAAGAGATAAAAATATAAATATGCACATATCCATATACGATCTCTTTCCTCACTCAATTTAACTTTAATTAAAACTACTTTAAAAAATCAAACTTAATTACAAATTCAATTTTGTAGCACAAAAGCCTCCTTTGCAACAAAAAAATATCATTGAAGTAATGAATTCATATTTTTATGACTTTCTATTGTTAATATCTGTTATAAATGTTTATGCAGATTAAATTGTTTCCTTAAGCAGCTGAAGGGTGTTGCACCCGTCAATTCTTGTAAAAGGTTAGAACTTTCGTTTATCAACTTCTAATTCTTATTCCAAATCTTTGGTGAGGAAAATCTCGGACACATTAATGGATCTTGAATAGAGAATGAAGAAATAGGATAATGCTCCAAGGCGCGTATCAATCCACTATCTTTAAGGTTCTATTTACTCAAACTTATACTCGGTGTGCAAATGAATTTCAAGCAAATGAACCTAGAGGATACAATGAAACTTGATGACTATTTGCGTTTTGCACTGACGAAAATAGTCCACTAATCACTGAACCATATATAATAAGAAAATCAGTTTCTATAAAGAAATACTTCAATAATTCTTTATACGACAATCTAATAATATTAAAAGATGGAGGAAAGATAGAAATTTAGAAATTGTTGGTATGATTTCAAAATAAAGTTTCATTCCTATTTACAAGAATTTTCATGTCTTTTCATAGAGACATCTTTCAATAGGTGTCTTGTTTTGAATAATAAATCTTTAAAAAGACACATAATTATTCAACTAATATTATAACTATTCAAGTAATATTATTTGAATAGTTATAATTCTTTGTAAAAACTCAAGTGATATAATTCTTGACCAATAACCAAAAGATTTAACTTTTAATTAATTACACCATTTCATTTATAGTTATTGGAACACTATAAATATTTGAAAATGTTCCGACAATCTTCCCTCATTTTAAAAAATATTTTAGATTTTGATATTCTTGGAAATAAATTTGCATAAATGAAGGTATCTTATGATTTGCCCTTCACTTAGTGAAAACATGTTAAAGTTAACCAAAATTGCATGGTAGACTAAGCTTTGAAACAACTATTCCATTTGATTAACCGAACACATCTCACACAATGATTTCAATATCAGTCAATACATTGTAACAGTTCGGTTTAGACTCTAGTCGGAATAGTGGTTTCGGTACCACAAATCTGAATTAGAAAAATATTTTAATATTATTTTCCGTGCCTATAATATGTGAATTAGCATGTGTGAAAGTTTCATATGAAAATTCGATCAATTGTGTGATTAATTTGTAAAAAGGACCTAATCGCATAAAACGTAAAAGTTTCATGCTATTTGTTAAAGTATTTAATTATTATGTCTCTTTTAATGAGAGGTCCTTATGTGGTTAATAAACCACTAGATTAATGAATGGACAAAAATGCCTAGGTTAATGGAATTTTAATGTTATTTCATTAAGGGTAAAATAGTAAACTAAGCATAAAAGATGTATTAAATAAAAGAAAAGTTAAAATAATCTTATTTTCTATCATCCATGACCGAATATTAGAGAAAAAGAAGAAGAAAAGTTGGTTCTAGGGTTCGGCTATTGATATTCTTGATTAAGGTATGGATTTTGTTTGATTTTTGATAATTTCTACGTTTTTGTAATTGTTGTTTACTAATCTATCAAGCCCATGTCTCAATCTTTGATTTTTGTTGATGATTTTGAGTTAATTCATTGATGAAATTATAAGCTTTGTGAAGTTAGTTGTTGGTAAATGAAAGATATGTTTTGGGTTAACATGTTTTGTCTTTGAATTTTTGATGAATTTGAGTAATTTGGGCTAAATTGTAAAAATGAGAATTTGAGGGGATAAAATGTGAAATAAATGAAATATGTGGACTTATATGAGCATTAGGAATATTCAGCCAAGCATATGTCTAAGGAAATTTTGTGTATTTTGTGATTTTTGTGATTAGGGATTAAATTGTCAAAATGTGAAAATGTGAGGGCTAAATTGTAAAATGGCCTAAATGTGTGTTTGTAGATTGATTTGAATGATTTGTAAATAAAAGAGTTAAATTTGAATTTATATAGATCAAGAACTAAAGAAAACGAAATTAGATCGGGGAAAATAAAAAATCGTCGAGTAGCCGATTCCATCTATCCGAATCTGTACGAGGTAAGTCTATATACAAATAAATGTATTTGGAATGGTTTAATTATGTTTATATGCTTTTGGACAATGGTGAATGGCTTTATGCCTTGAATTTGAGATATCCGAGAAAGTATCGACAAAGTTTCAATGTCCCCGTACGAACCTTAGGAATAGTTAGGATACATATGTCATGACATAGGATCCGTTATGTGATATCGTGTAAGACCACGTCTGGGACGTTGGCATCGTATTTGATTTTGTATAAGACCCTGTCTGGGACAGTGGCATCGATATTTGTTTACATGTGAGACCATGTCTGGGAAGTTGGCATTGTACGAGTTTTCTAAGTTATCCGCATATCTTTATGATTCCAAACGGTTCAAAGGACATTCTGAGAAAATAGATGACTATGTGAAATTGTACCCAACTCAGGTACGTTTGAATTGTATACCATGTTTGAGATTGAAAGGTAAGTATATGTACCTTGATGAATATATGATATAAGTATGAGAATGAGTTATGATATGTATATGTGAATCATGTTCAATTGAAATATAAGAGATATATGTTTAAGTGAATGTATTTTGCCTCAATTTATATGAATGAATTGATGTTATTTGTTAAGTTTATTTGTATATGGCTTACTAAGCTTTTGAAATCTTATTTTGTGTGTGTTTGCATTGTTTTATAGATATCGTAGCTATTGGGAGCTTGAGGATCGTCAAGGATCGTCACCACACTATCGAACCTTATTTTGGTACCTTTTGACATTGTGAATATAAGAGTATGACATGTATAGGTTAGAAGTATTTGGATATGTTTTTAATGTATATATTTAGCCATGTGATATGGCTTGGTTTTCAGTTATGATTATGGTTTGATTTTGGTATATGATATGTGATGCAAATTATGCCTATGTGATGTGTTCTTGAAGGCTAAGTGAATTGGTCAATTTGGTAAGTTTGGTTTGTGCTTATTTGAAGAATTTGGTAAGTTCATGGTATAAGATTGAATGAAAGGTTTTGATGTTATAAACCATATGTTTTGGTATGTTTTTAGTTTAAGACTTGGCATGTTTTAGCATGGAATATAAGTATGAAATCAAATGTTGGTAATATGATATGAATGATGGATGTTTGATGATTGGAACTGGTGAAAATATTATGCGATTGAAGTGTATTTGATGCTTGTAGGGAGGACCCTTATTGGGTGGCAATTTGGTCTTGCAAATGGCTTATTTTTGCCCACACGGGCAGAGACATGAGCGTGTGTCTTAGCCGTGTTGCTCGAAGGCCATTTTAAAATGAGCCTGGGCAGACTACACGGTCGCACACACAGGCGTGTGCTAGTCCGTGTGGCTAAGTTAGTTTCGAGCACAGGCTGGACACACGGGCGTGTGACTGGCCGTGTGACTCAAGTCAGTAGCCTCCTTAATTTTACACAGCCTGGCACACCAACGTGCCTTGTGGCCATATGGACAAGTCAGTATGTATGCCCTGTTTTGACACGGCCTAGACACATGGGCATGTCTAAAGCCGTGTGAGGCACATGGCCTGTTCACATGGGTGTGTGACCTGTACAAATTTGAAAAATGTTTAAGTTTTGAAAATTTTTGTATGAGCTCGGTTTAGTCCCGACCCTTTTTTAATTCATTCTTAAGGTCTCAATGACCTATATAAGAGACTCTATGGTAATGTTAGACTATGATTGTGGATGATGTATATGAATTGTTTGTAAAATGTTACGATTTTTCTGGTAACGCCTTTAACCCTAGTCCGGCGACGGATACAGGTTAGGGGTGTTACATACATAGTATACATGGACACTATTATGGCCTTGTGTCTGTGCCCTCTTTTTATGAGTGTTGTTAGAGCTAAACCCTTAAGCTCCTAGAAGCAGCCACACTTCACACTCACATAGGTAAATCTCATCAAGGGTGTTCCTGTAATTATAAAACTCTAACATATTTATGCTATGGGTCCATTAAGAGTACATTACTCATCCTTCCCTTATCATTACGAGTACCTAGCACTTTAATCTTAGGATAAATTTATTTATAGTGCTAGTAGTCACATAATATGAAGTCTAACATTATATCAAGTCTTGAGTCGAGTTTCCATCATGGGTAACTCTAATTAATGGGCTTGAGTCCCATTATTTTTAAGGTATTGTTGTTGACTACATCTCTAGCAAGACTTTTTGTCAAAGGATCTGCCAAATTTTCACTTGACCTCACATAATCAATAGTGATCACTTCATCAGAAATTAATTGTTGGACATAGCTAAGTCATAATCCAATGTATTTAGACTTCCTATTATATACTTGGTTATATGCCTTTGTTAGAGTAGCCTTACTATCACAACAGATAGAAATAGCTGAAATTGGTTAGGCCATAAAGGTACATCATAAAGGAAATTTCTTAACCATTCTACTTCTTTAGATGAAACGACTAATGCAATAAATTTGACTGTCATGATGGAATCAGTAATACATGTTTGTTTCTTGGAACCTCAAGAAATGACTCCTCCATCAAGAATGAAGATCCATCCACTAGTAATGCATGATCTTCCAAACTTGTAATCCAACTAGCATCTGAACCCTTCTAAAACTGAAGGATATCCATTATAACACAACCCATAGTTAATAGTTTTCTTTAAGTTCCTAAGTATTGTATTCAAAGCTTGCCAATTCAAACTACTTGAATTACTTATGTACCTACTCAATTTCCCAACAGCATATGCAATATCTAGTCTTGTACAGGTCATTATGTACATAAGACAACCAATTAGACTTGCATATTTTAATTGATCAATTTTACTACCAGCATTAGATACTAATTTTATTTAAGGATCCATGGGTGTAGATTCTGATAGACAATTGAAATGATCAAACTTTTTAAGAACTTTTTCAATGTAATGGGATTTTGATAAACAATTGAAAAGATCAAACTTTTTAAGAACTTCTTCAATGTAATGTGATTATGATAAAGCTATGTTTCTTTCCTCTTAGGTTATTTTAATCCCAAGAATAACATCTATTACACCCATATCCTTCATAGTAAAGTTGTTTGACAAGAATTTTTTTGTGTTTTCTATTTGTTCCAAATTCGTGCCAAATATAAGCATGTCATCTACATATAAGCAAATTATGACAACTTTTCCATTTTCTAATTTGCTATATATGCACTTATTGATTCATTTATTTTAGAGCCATTAGCTAGAATAACCTTGTAAAACTTTTGGAGCCATTTCTTTGGTGCATGTTTAAGTCCATATATAAATTTAACAAACTTACATACTTTATGCTCATATCTTGGAATAAAAAATCCTTCTGTTTGTTCCATGTACATTTCCTCTTCCAATTCACCAATTAAAAATACAATTTTAACATCCATTTGGTGAACAACCAAATTATACATTGAGCTAAGTGATATTAAGAGTCTAATTGTAGCAATTCTTGCTATTAGAGTTTTAACGCCCCAAAATATATGGGTTTAAAAGGAATGAATAACCAAGAAATAAGCCTTAGCCTTGATGGTTAAGAGCTTAGTAAATTGCCTAGAGGACCAAGGTTCAAGCCCCATCTCTCCTTTTTTCTTTCTATTTTTTCAGCAATTAAGGAAACATAATCGAGTTAGTATATTAAATGTGGTAGAAAAATACTAAGAATGGGCAATAGCCCAAGTGGTAAAGCCTTGCACTCTCCTCCTCCACTTTTTAGGTTTAAATCACGCCAACCCCATTCCCATTTTATTTTTTACAAAAAAGGTAAATTACCCTAGAACCCTTAAAAGTTTGAAATCCTACCTATTTAGTCCCCTTTCCTAATTACCTTAAGTTTTTAATTTACATCTTTCATTCCAATTAGAATTTATCCCTCTAGTCTCTATATATCTCCATCTTTTATTTTCTTTCACATTATTTTACTGTTGAAAATTATATCTTTGTTTACCTCAAAACAAAATCAATCTCCGTTAAGCTCATTTTTTCCCCGGTTGTTGAATTTATCATCAATAACCTTCGAAATCTCATTAAAGATCGGTAAGCATTCTCATTTCCAATTAGCAGAACCTATAAATTCGGGAATAACATCGTTCTTGTTAATCTTTCAACTCAAATATGAATCTTTTACAAGTTTTCCCAAAAATGTTGGGAATCTTGAAAACAATCTCTAATTCCCACTAAATGTTGTTTGAAAGACTTGTTGTAGCTATATAGGATCAGTTTTGGACGTAGGGGTCGTCACTCGATACCCGTAAGTTGGGTGTGTTTTCTTTTACAAGTGAATTGGGGTAAAATCGTGCCTAGGATAGGGCCACACGGGCTGCCACACGGGTGAACCACATGACTATGTCCCCTTGCAAACCCTAGGATAGTTCATTTCTCACATGCGTACGACCCTTCCGCACAGTCTGCAACACTGGCCTGTGGACTACACAGGTGGACCACACGACAGGGCAACCCTTGTGTAGTTCATAAACCACACAGCCTCAGTCTGTTATAGGCCATATAACCCTTACATATGGCTTGGCCACATAGCCATGTGCCTTTATTTTTCAATTTTTACATTTTTTCCCAAAATTTTATAATTTGATTAGACTAGTCCCTAATTGGCTCTCAAATTACTTTTAGTGTTTGATTTATTCAATTAAGCCCCTGATAATATGAATAATGCTAGAATCCATGATTTAAATAACTGAAATAATATTATATATATTTACATGAATTGTGAACAAATATTAGTTTGAATGTTTTTAGTATGTTTTTAACATGTTTGGATGTGTTTTGAATAAATGGAAATGGTTGGGTTTGATACCTAAGAAATGATGTTTGAAATTACTTGTTTTTGAAGTCATTTTGGTTGTACACAGCCTAGGACACAGTTTGCCATACGGCCATGTGCCTTATTGATTTTTAGGTGTAGCTTTTTCCACATAGCATTAGGCTGTTACACGGCCTGGAGACATGATCGTGTGCCCCTAACTTCAAACTGTAGCCACGACCATGTTCCTGAGTCATATGTCTTGGGCTCTGTCACACGACCGTGTGACCCCTATTTCCAAATTATTTCCACGGTTTTCTGTTTTGTTTTAGATTAGTCACTGTTTATTTCCAAACTACTTTTAAGGTCCCGTGGACCCGATTTAAGTTTCATTTTCACATATATGCTATGAATAATGATTGATTACTAATTTATAATGATTAAATTGAGCTCTGAATTGTTTTGATTTATAATTGAACTCAAGTTTTAAAAATGTTGCAAATTAATCCTAATTAAATTCTGGATGGTATTGGAACATACATAAGCCTGTATATGATTTGAGAAATGACGTATTTGTTAATCATAAATTGAATTGACTATGTTTGTATGATTTTTGTTAAATTTGAGCAATAATTATTCATTTATAAAGTATTATATATTTATTTCAGAAAATCAATGCGATTTGAATGTGTTCTATTTCGGTTATGATTGTAGCATGCCGTAACTCAAGTCTGACGACTGTGTCAAGTTATGGGTGTTACAATAGATTTACTTTTTTGTGTTATAAAATACATAATATATAAAAATAATATAATATAATATAATAGAAAAATAGAAAACGAGTCGAGCTCAAGTCTTAAATGTTCAAACTGTGTTCAACTCATATTTTAAATAAACCTAATTTTTTAACCGAATCCTTCTAAATTTCGAATAGATGTTTAAAATTGAACAAAAAAAACCCGACCAAGGTCTAATTTCATTTATTTTAACTCTTTTTTATAACAACTTATTGAATATTTAATTCTTAAGATGCGTGGAGCTGCACTATGATTAATAAACATTGTCCCAATCCTATACCTTTTAGAATCACTTCTTGAACTAAAACATAAGTATTTTAAAAATTTTATATCTCCTACTATATTTTAAATTAAAAAATGAATTTTGAAAATTTTCTTTTGCATTTTTCTGTTGTTCATTTTCCAAAAAATAATTTACTAATGAAACATGACTTGCTGATAAACTGAAAATAAGTTGTTTTTTAAAAAAAAAACATAAAAATAACTTATCATAAGTAACATAATTCTATAATTCTATATAAATGTTATGATTTACTTTTAAACCCACAAAATAATGGACTATAATAAAATTTTGATGAACTTTCAAGGATTATTTATTACAATATGCCATCTTTTTATAAGATGGAGCAAGCATGAAACTGAAAATTATGGGAATGGGAAGTCGGCATGAGAGGTGCTTTCATTAAATAACTGGATTAAAGGTTTAAAAAGTTCTCAAATTTTTTCAAAATAAGTAATTACGTCTCTACTTTTTTTTGGCACTTAATTGGGTAATTGAAAGTTTAAAATGGATCAAAAAGGTCCTTAAAATTTTAAAAAAAAAAGCAATTAAGCCTCTTTTTTTGCACTTAATTAGGTACTTGAACTTTCAAAATATATAAAAAATGCCCTCAAATTTTAAAAAAATGATTAAACCCTGCTTTTTTTTTGCATTCAATTGGGTACTTGAGCTGTCAAAATGTATCAACCACGATGTGACATGTGAAAAAATGATAAAAATAAAAATCACTAAAAGTTATAAAATTATTAAATTTTAATAAAAATATAAAAATATATTTAAATTTTATTAAAAATTTAAAAAATTATAAAATATAAAGAATTATATTTTTTATAAATTAGTAAGAATATTTTAAAAAAATGTAAAGAAAAATAAAATTCTTAAAAAATTATAAAAATTATCGTACTAAAAGAAGTATTTTATAATTTTTCTATTACTTTTATTGGTTTTTATTTTTTATCATTTTTCGCCACATGTCACATTGTGTTATGACACATGATGGCTTTAGCTGAAAAAAACTGGGGTTCGTTAACTTTAATGGTTAAAGTTAATAGATAAAGGGTCTTGCTGATGCATTTTATATTTTTTATGATTTTTATAAAATTTTACAATTTTTTATAATTTTCTACGATTCTTATAATTTTTTTCTAATTTTTAATAAATTATGTATTTTTTTATTAAAATTTAATAATTATTTTTTACTACATGTCACGCCATGGTTGTGGCACGGGATGGCTTTAATTGAAAAAATTAGGGACAATTAACTTTAATAGTCAACTGTTAAAGTTAATGATCGAAGGGGTTTTTTTTTATGTATTTTGATAGTTCAAGTGTCCAATTGATTACAAAAAAAGTAGGGGCTTAATTACTTTTTTCGAAAACATTTGAGGGCCCTTTTGATGTATTTTGAAAGTTAAAGTATCCAATTGAGTGTTAAAAAAAAAGCACAAACTTAATTACTTTTTCTGAAAAATTATACCCTTAAACCTAAATATTTTTTCAAACTAATATATACGATTAAAAAAGCCATAAAGTATTATTGTTTTAATAATAAAATTTGACATTGCCGATATTTTAAATTTTAAATAGTATTCTAAGTATTATTTTACTATTTTGATAATAAAAAAAATTATAATTTAAAAATATTTAGTTTTAAATGTTTTTATAATATTTTAATTTAAAAATATTAATACAATTAATATTTAATAATTATTAGAATAATTTTAAGAGCTTTAAAATATAATATAACTAATTTTTTTTATCTATGCAATGTATGAGTTGATTGTATGTATTACCAAAAGTACATGTAATTATTTCTTAAAACTTTTCATAATTTAATATTATAGTTATGAAATTTAAATATAATAATATATATAAGTTTAATTTAAAATCATGATAATTGATATTACACTAAATTTAAATAAACAACATTTTGAAATTATTTTCAAAATATAAATATCATAATAGAAATTAATTAGTGAATGGAAATTGTTAATTAAATTTAATTATTATGATCACTAAATATGTAACCCTCCCAAACCCGGCCTAGACTTTAAGACCGAATTTGGAAGAGTAATTGGCCACTGAAATGACGCACTAAAACTATCGAAGGTTACAAAACAGTCTCTTTAAAACATTTGTTTATTTTAATAGAAAACTTAGTGTGTTTCAAAAGGTTACAATTTAGTTTCAAAATTTGGTTGATCTTATTGATTGTTTTGCAAAAGTTGAATTCTAGAATTATAAATATTTATATATATTTTTTCAAACCTCAATTATTAAGTCATGCAATGAAAAAGTAATATCGAACATAGGTTTAATAAAAACCATATTTCATGCATAGTTAATTAAAACCCATATTCCTACATCTTAGAATCAAAATAAATGTCATGCATGCTACATAAATCCTAAAACCTAAGTCTCATGCCACAGTTCAAAAATAAAACAATACAGTTTCTGAATAATAGAAATTTTCGAATAAATCTAAAATATTCTTTAAAAAAATGATTTGAGCTTAAACCTTCCAGGTGTCGAGTCTGCGTCCTAACCTGGTGGGTTATCTGTAAAGATGGAAATTAAAGGGGAGTGAGATCAAGAACCTCAGTGTGAGTCCGATTACAAGGGAACTAGTGTAGAACAATAGTCAAAGCATACAAAATAACAGTTCTCAGAACATTTGCAATCGTATGGCATAGTAAGAATTCGACAGTTCATTTGGGCATGCTTATGAATGTCAATGGAATGCATAAATAACAAGAAAGTTCCTACTTATACTCCGCTACACTCCTTAGTAAGAGTGTAACATCCCTAACCTATATCCATCGTCGGAACAGAGTTAAGGAGCATTACTAGAATAAATAGATCAAATACAGATATTTCATATTATTTAACATTCATGTCAGATATTATTCATAAAGTCCCTTATATGAGCCATCGAGGCCCAAAACATGCATTAGAATCAAATCAGGACTAAACCGGTTACTTAGAGAATTTTTTGCCAAATCTCAAAATTTTTCCAAGATGCAGAGGACACACGCTCGTGTGGTCAAACCGTGTAGGCATTTGAAATAGGGCACACGACCTTGTCCCGGGCCATGTCCATACCCTTGTAACTCTCTGACTTAGGTCACAAGGTCAAGTCACACGCCCGTGTGCTAGGTCGTGTGAACATAATATATTGTACTAAATAGGTGCAGGGGTTACACGGCCAAGCCACACGCCCGTGTGCTAGGCCTTGTGATCAATTTTCAGCATTCTGTTTTCAAAATTTTAAGATGCAGGGGACACACGGCCAAGACACACGCCTATGTGACACGACTGAGACACATGCCCGTGTCTCTGCCCATGTGGACAAAATAAGGTCATTTCCTAGCCATATTTTTCACCTCCTTTTTAGCTTCAACCTAAACATATCAAATAGCACATATATAAGCCATAACCAAGCAACCAAAACAAGCCAAATTCGTGTCTTAAACATATCATATTACCTCATACATCCAGATATTTAATCTTACTAAATTGTTCAATAATATATAACTCATTTGCATTAACTATACCAAATCAAACCATACCATTAGTTCACTATCATTTAAACATACCAAAACATATATCAATTACAAGCCATACCAATGGCTTGTTTCAACCATTCCTTTACATGTCATCATTTGGCCAAATTTAGCTTATACATGCCATTATAACCTAAAATTTAATTTACTATTTATACCGAAACGAGCTGTTGGATAGATTGATAGTGTGAGATATCTCCGCCAAGCTTCCAATCCATTGAGCTTCCGAAGTACTATAAAACAAGAGAAATAAAATAGAGACAACATTTAATGCTTAGTAAGTTCCCATAACAAGAAATAAACTTACCATTCATTTACATTTAAGGTAAGCATACAGAATTTATCCAAAGAAATTAGGCAATTTGTCTAAACACAAATAATCTCAAGAAACATGTTAGTCATGTACTTCATGTGAATATAAATGAGCTTATCATGTAACAATTTTCATATACATATGTTTTTTTTTTCACATCATATATTCATATGACATATACATTTCCATAATAATTCGTCCCAAATTCAGATTATCCCATGCTGGAACTTTGCTCGTTGTATTTATTTGAAATATCGATGGACACACGGGTTATACACATGAAGTGTATTATTTTATAATCCGTCAATTCATATTCGGAAGTGCTCATTAGAGCACATAATCGGGTGGCCCTATCTCGAGCCTTATAACAGGAAGCTCATGTGAACCATATAACGAGAAGCTTATTCGAGCTGTATAACGGGAAGCTTATAAGGCCATATTCAGGAAGCTCATGCGAGCCAATAAAGGGTAGCTCAGAAGGACCATTAATTAGGAAGCTTCGAATAGCCATATATCGAGAAGTTCAAGCGAGCTATATCGGGAAGCTCTAGAGAGCCATTAATCAAAAAGCTCACAAAGATCCTTTAATGGGGAAGCTCATGAAGAGCCTTATAATGGGACGCTCATAAAAGCTACGGTGTGTCCACAACACATGCAGGATCACAACCGATCGGGATGCTTCAAACAGCTATTAACAGGAAGCTTGCAAGAACCATATAACGGGAAGTTCAAGAGGGCTAATATCGGGACGCTCTTTTGAGCTATGGTGTGTCCACAACATATGCAGGACCACAACCAATACGGGAACCCTGTATCCAGTCGAATTTCATTTATTCAAACGGGACTTAATATTTATTGGGCTTTGTCATATATGTAATCGATTTCATGTACATGGCAATTACAGAATTCATATATATACAACATTCAATTCAAACATAAAAATGTATACAATTTAGTTACACAAACTAACCTTGACAAGTGTTCGCTGATTTGTTGTCTACTAATCCAACACTTTCTATTTTCCTTGATCTAATTCAGTATTTTGTCTATCCGGATCTAATTGAGCCAAAAAACTTGCTTGAACTGAACACCCAAAAACTAGGATTTCCATGTCTTTTAATTGGGAAAGATGATATAAAATGATAATATTAGATATTTATTTTATTTATTTATTTACTTTTCAATTTAGACATTTTTCTTTTCTTAAATTTCTATGGATGAATCATCATATTTATCTACTAACTCCTCTTAATGGTCTATTTACCATATAAGGACCTCCAATTTTGAATTTCATAGCTATTTGACACTTATAACTACTAGAACTCAACTTTTGCATTTTATGCAATTTGGTCCTTTTATCAATTAAACATGTAATCGGTAAAATTTTCTTAATGAAATTTTTATACGATATTCCTATCATACAGTAGACCATAAAATAATTATAAAATAATTTTTCTTACGGACTCGAATTTGTGGTCCCGAAACCACTATTCTGATTTCATTGAAAACGAGCAATTACAACTCTCCCCCCTTAAAGAATTTTCGTCCTTGAAAATCTTAGCAGTAAAGAGGTTCAGATATTACTTTCTCATAGTTTCCTTCAGTTCCCAGGTAGCTTCTTCTATTCCGTGTCATTGTCAAAAGAATTTTTACTAGAGCTACCTTTTTATTTCTCAATTCTTTCATCTCATGTGCCAAAATTCTGATCGGTTCCTTACTGTAAGTCATGTCAGGCTAAATCTCAACCTCTATTAGGGAGATAACATGTGAAGGATCTAACTGATACCATCACAACATAGACACATGAAAAACATTATGAATTCTGTTAAGCTCTGGCAGTAGGGCCAATCGGTATGCAACAGGTTCGATTCTTTCAATAACATTATATGACGCAATAAACCGTGGACTCAATTTTCCTTTACGGCCAAACCAAATAACTTTCTTCCAAGGTGAAACTTTCAAGAATACCTTGTCGCCAATTTGGAATTATACTTCTTTTCACTTAAGATCCGCATAGGATTTCTTATGATCAGAAGCTGCTTTGAAACTATCTCGGATCACTTTCACTTTTTCTTCGATTTCACGAATCAGATCAACTCCATGTATCTTTTTCTCACTGAGTTCAGTTCAATACAATGGAGTTCTACATTTGCATCCTTATAAAGCTTTTTATGGTGCCATCTTAATGCTTGACTGATAACTGTTATTATATGCAAATTCGACTAAAGGCAAATACTTTTCCCAATCTCCTTCAAATTCCAAAATACAGCACCAAAACATATCTTCAAGAATATGAATCACACGCTCGTACTGGCCATCAGTCTGAGGGTGAAATGCAGTACTGAAATTTATTTTAGAATCAAGATGTGAACCGTGGATCTCGATCAGAAATAATGGAGATCGACACTCCATGTAATCTGACAATCTCAGAAATATATAATTCTATCCATCTGTCCAGAGAGTAATCCATATGTACAGGAATAAAGTGTGCAGACTTCGTCAAACGATCGATGATTACCCAAATGACATTTTTCTTTTTCAGAGATAGGGGTAATCCTGGCACAAAATCCATGGTAATTCTTTCCCATTTCCATTCTAGAATCGTGACTGGTTGTAACAGTCTTGAAGGTACCTGATGTTTTACTTTAACTTGCTGACATATCGAACATCTAGATACGATTCAAAAATGTCACGTTTCATTCCCGGCCACCAGTACATCTTCTTCAAATCATTATACATTTTATTACTCCTCGGATGAACAAACATAGTACCATTATTAGCATCGTGTAAAATCTTCTGTACGAAATCTGAATTCTTTGGAACACAAACTCTGCCTCTAAATGACAAACAGTCATCAAGCCCAATCTGAAATTCTAAACCAGAAGTCGATTCACACTGTACACGTTTAGCTTGTAACTCACTATCACTTTTTTGAGCTTCACAGATCTGTTGTAGAAACATTGGTTTAGCTTTTAGCTCAGCTAAAATTGAATCATCATCAGACAATGATAATCGAGTATTCATCGCTCGCAAGGTAAACAAAGATTTTCTACTCAGAGCATCAACAACCACATTTGGTTTTCCCAGATGATAATCAATTATCAAATCATAATATTTCAATAGCTCAAGCCACCAATGTTATCTCAAATTCAAATCTTTCTATGACATCAGATACTTTAAACTTTTGTGATCAGTGAATATATGACATTTTTCACCAAACAAATAGTGTTGCCAGATTTTCAATGCAAAGACAATAACTGCTAGTTCTAGATTATGTATCAGGTAATTCTTTTCATGTAGTTTAAGTTGTCTAGAAGCATAGGTTATTACTTTACCTTCTTACATCAAAACATAGCTTAAACCATTCAATGATGCATCACTGTAAATTACAAATTCCTTACTCGATTCAGGCTGAACTAGAACTGGTGCTTCGATCAATAGGGCTTTTAATCAATCAAAACTTTGTTGACATTTGTCGGTCCATTCAAATTTCACATCTTTTTGTAATAGCCGTGTCATTGATAAAGCTATCATCGAAAAACCTTGTACAAACCTTCAATAAGAACGGGCTAATCCTAGAAAACTTCTGACTTTAGATACATTTTTTGATGGTTTCCAGTCAATAATTGTATTTCACGCAGAGTTTGTAGAACAATTCTCAAATGGTCAGCATATTCATTTTCATCTCGGAAGTATACCAGGATATCATTAATAAATACCACCACAAATTTGTCCAAATACGATCTGAAAATTCTGTTCATCAGATCCATAAGTACCGTAGGTGCATTTGTCAAGCCAAACGACATTAAAAGAAATTCACAATGCCCGTAACTGATTTTGAAGGCTATTTTTGGCACTTCCAAGTCTTCACTCATAATTGATAATAACTAGAATGGAGATCAATATTTGAAAACACAGTGGCACCTTTCAACTGATCAAACAATTCATCAATGCGGGGTAGTGAATACTTATTCTTAATTGTGACTATTGAGTTACCGGTAATCAATACATAGTCTCAGGGATCCATTATTTTCTTAACAAATAGAACCGGTACACCCCATGGTGAAAATCTAGGTCGAGCAAAACCTCTGTCTATTAGTTCTTGCAACTGTGTTTTCAACTCCTTTAATTCAGTAGGAGCCATGCTGTAGGGTGCTATAGATATCGGTATTGTTCTCGGTACAAGGTCTATAGAAAATTCCACTTCTCTAACCGATGGTAATCCAGGTAACTCTTCTGGAAACATGTCAAGATATCCATATACCACTGATACTGATTTTATCTTGGATTCAGACACTTTAGTGTCCAACACATAAGTAAGGTGAGCATCATACCCTTTTCTGACATATTAGTATACTGACATAGCTGATATCACATTAGACAAACCATCCAATTTATCAGATTCAATACAAAGTAATTTTCCGTTCTGACATTTCAACACAATATGCTTCTGTTTACAATTTACCACGGCATCATGCTGAGTTAACTAATCCATACCCAAAATCACATCAAATTTATCAAATGGCAATAACATTAAATCAACTGAAAAATAGAAAGCCCGTATCATTAATAGACATTTCTTACAAATTTTATCCTTTATCGCATACTGGCCTAGGGGGTTCGATACTTTAACCATGAATTTAATAGACTCAACAGGTAAATTTTTATTATTCACTAAATTTGTGCAAATATATGAATGTGTCGAACCAGGATCAATTAAAGTAATTATATCAGTATCAATAAGAGAAAAAATACCAATAATCATGTCAGTGCAGAGGCATCCTCACGTGCACGAATAGCATATGTTTTTGTTGGTGCTTGTGCCTCAGATTGACAGTTGAATTTTTTGCCGTACCTTAGCTTCCACTCACATTGCTAGGATTACGGGGTGGACTACCTCTAGAGGTAGGGTTACTTGGCTTTGAAGCCTGTACAGTATCTTTCTCAGGCTTTTTGGGGCAGTCTTTGAGATAGTGGTCAAAGGAACAATATCTAAAACATACTCTGCTTCTCATGCGGTACTCACCAAAATAGAGTTTCTTACAATGTTTGCATCTGGGTTTGGGATTTCCAACATTGCTTACACTTGCTACAGATGAAGCCTGAAATATCAGATTAGAGCGTTGAATACTTCTATCTCTCCTAGAGTACACCACGGAGGTAGTAGAACGATCAAAATTTTTCTTTGATTTCTTTGAGGCTGACTGATATGACTTTCCCGTAAATCTTTTACTTGAAGTTCTAGCTTCCATCTCAGCCTGTCTCTTTACTAAGCTCTTCGGCTTTGTATGCCCGGTCAATAAGTACAATAAATTCTTTTATTTCAAGAATCCCAACTAGCAATTTTATATCTTTATTCAAACCCTCTTTAAACCGCTTACACATTGCGATTGCAGTCGGGATACACTCTCGGGTATACTTACTTAGTCGGACAAATTCCCGTTCATACTCAGATACTGTTATATGCCCCTGTTTGAGCTCCAGAAATTCTTTTCGTTTCTGATCAAGAAACTTTGGTTGATATATTTTTTTGAAATTCAGTTTGGAAAAATTCCCATGTAACCCTTTCTTTTGGTATAATAGAAATCAGTGTATTCCACCATTGGTAAGTCGAGTCTTTTAGCAGAGATACAACACATTTCAACCATTCAGCTGGTGTACAGGATAGTTCGTCAAGAACTCTGATAATATTTTCCAACTAGAATTCAACCCTTTTAGGATCATCTTCAGCAGTAGCTTTAAATTCTTTTGCCCTATATTTACAGATTTTATCCACAGGAGGCTTACTAGTTTTAACAAGTTCTATACCTTGTGGCATATCGAGAACCAGTTGCAAAACAAGAGGAGGTGGAGGTTGTTGTACAGCTGGGTTTGTTCTTATATATTCGGTAAACTATTTATTCATCATTTGGAAGAAGGCTTCTTTTGCCTCTCCTCCTCGGCCCTCAAATACAAACCTTCTACCACTAGATGCTGCTATTTGAACTAAAGCTTGAGCATTGCTCTCAGCTTGATCAAATTCAGCTCGGTTGGACGATATTACTATATGAAAAACATGTTTAAAATGGTCAGGAGATATCACACTATCATAGGTTATACAATGGCATGTATAGCTAGGCTCGTGTTTTCTACGTTAGTTCGAGAATCGACTAAACCGTAGCTCTGATACCAATAAATATAATACCTCTAACCTATATCTGTCGTTGAAACAGGGTTACAAAGCATTAGCGAAATAAACAGATCAAATACAGACATTTCATTTTATTTAACATTCATGTTAGATATTATTCATAAAGTCCCTTATATGAGCCCTCGAAGCCCAAAACATGCATTAGAATCAAATCAAGTCTAAATCGGTTACTCAGAGAATATTTTGCAAAATCTCAAAATTTTTCCAAGATGTAAGGGACACACGCCCGTGTGGTTAGGCCGTGAGGGCATTCGAAGTAGGGCACACGGCCGTGTCCCAGCCCGTGTCCATACTCGTGTAACTCTCTAGCTTAGATCACACAGCCAAGTCACACGCCTTTGTGCCAGACTGTGTGATTAATTTTGAGTATTCTGTTTTGAAATTGTTAAGATACAGGGACACACGGCCAAGACACACGCCCATGTGCTAGGTCGTGTGTCACACATGGTTGAGACACACATCCGTGTCTCTACTCATGTGGACAAAATAAAGTCATTTCCTAGCCATATTTCTCACCCCTTTTTAGCTTCAACCTAAACATATCAAATAGCATATATATAAGCCATAACCAAGCAACCAAAACAAGCCAAATTCATGTCTTAAACATATCATATTACCTCATACATCCAAATATTCAATCTTACTAAATTGATCAATAATATATAACTCATTTGCATTAACAATACCAAATCAAACCATACCTATTAGTTAACTATCATTTAAACATACCAAAACACATATAAATTACAAGCCATAACAATGGCTTGTTTCAACCATACATTTACATGCCATCATTGGCCAAATTTAGCTTATACATGCCATTATAACTTAAAATTCAATTTACTATTTATACCAAAATGAGCTGTTGGATAGATTGATAGTGTGAGATATCTCCACCAAGCTTCCAACCCATTGAGCTTCCGAAGTACTATAAAACAAGAGAAATAAAATAGAGTAAGCATTTAAGGCTTAGTAAGTTCGTATAACAGGAAATAAACTACCATTCATTTACATTTAACGTAAGCATACAAAATTCATCCAAAGAAATTAGGCAATTTGTCTAAACATAAATAACCTCAAGAAACATATTAGTCATGTACTTCATGTGAATATCAAGAAACAAGAATGAGCTCATCATGTAAAAATTTTCATATACATATGTATTTTTTTCACATCATATATTCATATGATATGTACATTTCCATAATAATTCATCTCAAATTTAGATTATCCCATGTTGGAACTTTACCTGTTAAATTTATTTGAAATATTGATAGACACATGGGTAATACACATGAAGTTTATTATTCTATAATCCTTCAATTCATATTCGAGATTGCTCATTAGAGCATATAATCATGAATCCCTCTCTCGAGCCTTATAACGGGAAGCTCATGTGAGCCATGTAACGGGAAACTTATCCGGGTTGTATAACGGGAAGCTCATAAGAGTCATATTCAAGAAGCTCATGCGAGCCAATAGCGGGTAGCTCCGAAGAGCTATTAATCAGGAAGCTCCGGATAGCCATATATCAAGAAGTTCAAGTGAGCCATATCGGGAAGCTCTAGAGAGCCATTAATCAAGAAGCTTACAAAAAACCTTTAACCAGGAAGCTCACGAAGAGCCTTATAACTGGACGCTCATAAGAGCTGCAGTGTATTCACAACACATGCAAGATCACAACCGATCAGGATGCTCCGAAGAGCTATTAACGGGAAGCTAGTAAGAACCATATAACAGGAAGCTCAAGAGGGTTAATATCGGGACGCTCTTTCGAGCTATACTGTGTCCGTAACATATGCAGGACCACAACCAATATAGGAACCTTGTATCCAATCGATTTCATTTATTCAAACGGGACTTAATATTTATTGGGCTTTGTCATATATATAATCGATTTCATGTACATGTAAATTACACAATTCATATATATACAACATTCAATTCAAACATATAAATGCACACAATTTAGTTACGAACTTACCTTGACAAGTGTTCGTTGATTTGTTGTCTACTAATCTGACATTTTCTCTTTTCCTCGATCTAATTTCGTATTTTGTCTATCCTGATCTAATTGAGCCAAAACAACTTGCTTGAACTGAAAACCCAAAAACTAGGGTTTCCAAGTCTTTTAATTGGGAAAAATGATATAAAATGATGATATTAGATATTTATTTTATATATTTATTTACTTTACAATTTAGTCCTTTTTCTTTTCTTAAATTTCCACGGATGAGTCATCATACTTATCTACTAACTCCTCTTAATGGTCTATTTACCATATAAAAACCTCCAATTTTTAATTTCATAGCTATTTGATACTTATAGCTACTAGAACTCAACTTTTGCATTTTATGCAATTTGGTCCTTTTATCAATTAAACATATAATCGTTAAAATTTTCTTAACCAAATTTTTATACGATATTACTATCATACAGTAGACCATAAAATAGTTTTAAAATAATTTTTCTTACGGACTCGAATTTGTGGTCTCGAAACCATTGTTCTAATTTCAGTGAAAATGGGTTGTTAGAAAGAGTTCTCTAAAACTCTTCCAACCATAACACTCCAATTTGTGGATGACCAGAACTCTTCCAACTTTAACACATTCAATTTTTTAAAAAAAATTACAGATAGACTACTAGTACGATATGGATGAACCACCACTGTTTGCAAATAAAGCAGTAGGTTGTAGATGAACCACTGGTGTTTGCGGATTATTAAACTGTCAGTACTCCCTCCTTACAATCGTCTCATCCCTTGTAATGCAATATGGTTTGCTAGTAAGAGTACAATACAAAAAAAAAGTAGACATGGTTAACATGTATTTAGTTTAACAATGGCAGTAGACATGTTTAATATGTTTTTGGATCAACAATAATAGTAGGCATGCTGAATATGAATTCAGTAATACAGTGGTAGAAATAAAAGTAACTGTTTATCAGAAATATAGTGACAATAGACATGTAACATTTCATACAGTATAACAGTAGCAATTCAGTCATCAATTCATAGATTCTAGCATGTTCATAATATCATAGACTCAATTGAGTGAATAAAATTTATAAAAACAATTAGGGGACTATACAAGGACTAAACTGAACAATTCAAAAAATCTTAGGCAAAACTATAAACATGGGTCACACGACTGTGTGGCCAGACCGTGTAACAGATTGTGGTCGTGTGGAAAATGTAAAAATTACCATACAGGAGAGACGACCGTGTGGGTGAGCTATGGTCATGACTAACCTAAGGTTTTTAGAGGCACATAGTTGTCTGGTCCACTTGTGTGGTCCACCTATCCGTGTGGAAATTGTGTAGCCTTAATCCTACACACGATCACCACTAACTCACTTGGAAAAAAATGCACACCTTTCACCAAGAGTTCAACTGATGTTCCTCATACTTGATTCTGATTTGATTCACCTAATTCTAGTCATTCAAACGAAAAATTCACACAAATTAATGGTTGATTTCAAGGTTTAACAAGATTTAACAAAAGATTTAATTTTTCAAACGTAAGATTAGCGTCAGATAGAAATATTACGAAAATTTGGGATCTAAACATCGAAAACGAGATGTACTTATAGATTCTCAGCAAAATAATGATGTTATGGACGACAATTACAAAACTGATAGAACAAACGATTGAATGGAGATTGATTTGACTTGTTAAAAAAAATAATCAACAACAATGGAATGAAAATATGATGTAAAGAAAGGAAAAGAAAAGAAAGATGAAGAGAATTTTTACTTGGATTTGGAAAGTGGCAAATCTAATTCCAATGGGAAAAGGATGGTTAAATAGTTAGGGTTTGAAACCTTAGGAGTGACAAGGTAAATTTTCCCAAAGCTAGCCCCAAAAAAAAGGAAATGGAAAGGAATGGACAAGCTCAAACTTAGGTCATCAGTGGAAGGAAGCTAACTTTTAACCATTAAGCCTAAAGCCTATTTCTTACTTAATCTTTATTTCCAACCGTATATATTCTGGTGTGGCTTTTATCCTAGGTTGTTAAAAATTAAAGGAAAATAAATAGAAGGAGAGAAGCTCAAACCTTAAACTTCTAGGATAGGGGAGTAACACTTAACCATTCAATCTATATATCATTTCTTGTCTATTTATTACAACTAATTCCCTATATTTTGGGGACGTGACAAAATGATTATTATAATATTGGTTGTATTTTAAAATATATGTTTTTAGTTTTAATAGTTTATTTAGTTTACAGTGGTTTATTATGTAAATTTGTAAGTCAAATTTTTAATAAAAGCAATTTGGAAGGACTTTTTATGCTAAAATAATTTGTAGAACACCGTTGAAAATATATAAAAAAAGCTAGAGGGATTTATGTTACAATTTTCCTCTCCACGAATGCTTACTTTCTTTCTTTGCTACGTGTCAAACTTTTATAATATGTACACATTAAAAACTTAAGAAACTTGTAATATATAATAATAGGCATAATGTTAAATTTAGCCCTCAACATTTATATTTTTTTTTCAATTTAGCCCTTATTTTTTTTAGTTAAATTCGGTCATCAACTTTTCAAAAAAGAGTCAAATTGCCCTTTTTTTAACAAAAATTTTGACTAAAACATTAATTTCTTACAATGTTAGTGTGGCAACTTGTATGACAGTTCACATGTACTTTCATGCTGACATTGCACTATTTATCTTATATGTCATGCCAACAAATAATTTAAAAAATATAAAATTAAAGAAAATTAAAAGTTTCATAAAAATTCAAGAAAGTTAGCATGAAGTACATCTAACACCCCAAGCCCGGCCTAGACGTTATGGCCAAATCTGGCGGTATCACATGAGAGTGTTTTTGGAAAACCGTTTTGATACATAAAATCTTTCAAATTATTATTATTATCTTTTACTTACAAAAACCTTGGTTAATTTTAAAGAAAACCATACTTTGGCGTTGAAGTTTATACTCCATAATCACATTTCAAAACCCAAATTAAAACTGAAAATCCAAGTCCATAATTACAACAAATATCCCAAAAATAATAAAATAACGTAGTAAAGCATTTAAAACATAAAACCCATGAGTAGGTGGCCGTCGTCACCGTCGAGTCGTCTGCTGTACCGATCTGTCTACTGCTGGGGATTACCTGAACAGATTAAACAAATAAAGGGTGAGTTTTCGCAAACTCAGTGCGTGCATCCCCACAGTTCAGCATGCATACAGTCAGATAACAGAATATAGTCATAATTCAGGCGTAAACCCTTTACAGAATCGAAGTGGGCCCTGGCCCACTCAGACACAAAATCAGATACAAATTTAGGGCCTTAGCCCATCTCAGATATAGCATGCATAACATATCAGAATAACAGAAAACATGCCCACCAACCCTGTACACCAACTCCATCCAACCCAACACATCATGTGGGGATAAAATCAACCCACCAATCCCTCCACACCAAATATGGGGATAAAATTGAGCCATCCAACCCTACATACCATAAAGTACCGTAATACGACACATGTCATAGATATGCAGCTTAGCTGCCAGATAACAGGCTTATGAAGTCTTTCAAATACTCCCTTCACTTCATCAAACCCACCTCGATGTAAGGGTGTTCATTCGATTAACCGACCCGAAATAGCATTAACCGAATTAACCGACCCTTCAAAATTTTTAATCGTCAACCGAACCGAAATTTTTTCAAAAAAATTAACCGACACGAAATTTTTTCGGTTAATTCGGTCGGTTAACCGAATTAACCAAAATTTATATATTTTTTATTTTTGGTTAAAGTAAGTATAAAAATTAACCGAATTAACCGAATTAACAAAAACAAAAGCAAAAAATGAAAAAGGGCTCAACTAACCCAAATCCCTTTTTCCCACTCCCTTAGAATTTTTTTGACAGCATTACCATCTTTTTCCTAGCCCTTACTTTTGTGCTTGACAGTAATATATTCATAAGATAAATATATTGAGAAACTCATTTGTCTATTGTCTCAACACATTTTCACCCAATATATATTAGTATCAAATCACTACATAATTAAAAACATTACATAAGTCTTGAAATTAACACATAACTGAAATGTAAGTCTTTCATATTCTCCATTTGTATCCATTTCTTCTCTCCAAAAAATCTCCATTTGCATTATACCTACAAAAAATACATGTGCAAAAAATTAACATATAATAAAAGTATATGCATTTAAAAAAATCAAATAATATAAACAAATGAATAGATGTAAGTTAACAAGAATAAGATAGTAAGTATACCCTTCAACTCACGAAAGCTCATGAATTTAGGGTAGGCTCTGATGCATTCCAAGAAAAGTCTAAACATTAAATCAATTAAATAAGTAAGAGTGATATGGTAAAAAAATTGAAACTATTAAAATAAAACAACAAATATACCATTTTCAATCATGTCAAGCTCTTGGATTTGTTCTTCAATCTTTTTGATGTCTTCTTGTGATGATGATTTTCGAATCCAATCTTGAGTACACACAAGAGCTTATACAATTTTAGGAGTTAAAGAACTCCTATATTGATCAAGCACACGTCCCCTGGTGTTAAATGCAGACTCTGAAGCAACCGTAGAAATCGGTATAACTAACACATCTCTTGCCATTTTTGAAAGAATCGGAAATCTAGGGCTGTTCACTTTCCACCACAATAAAATATCAAAATCTTCAACAAAATCCTCATTAGCCTCAGCTAGATATTTATCCAACTCAGATGTTTTATCCTCACCACCAATTTCCAACTCATGCTTTTTATACAAAGCTTGCATTCGCCTTTTCATTTTTTGTTGTGGTCTATCGAGAGAAACATGTGTTGGCACACTCGTTTGGCTACAAGTATTATGAAGTGGAGGCTTATACTCATCAAAAAATTCATACAAAGATTCCTTCAATTTTTGCATCATTTCACAAGCTTTTTCAAAACTAGACATTTCACTATGTGCAAATTCAAGATACTTTAGTTTTTGTCTAGGATCTAAAACACAAGCAACAAACATAAGCAAATTCATCTTATCAATATCACCCCAATACTTATCATACTTCTCTTTCATCTTGATGGCCATAACATTGAAATCAACATTACTATTTAATTGAGCATCTCGTAAAAGAATATCAATTTAAAAAAGCTCGTCAAAAAAATTGTTAGACGTGACATATGATGTGCCAGATATACGCAAAGTGACTTCATAAAAGTGTTCCAAGAAATCCCTCAAGTTTCTAATGTTAGCCCAATCATCCACACTATGCCAACCCTCTCCCCTTTCAAGTTCAACCCTAAAGTTTGTATCTTGCTCCTCAAATCTCTCAAAAGCTCTCTCAAAGTTTTGAGCAGTGTCTAATATTAAGTAGGTCGAGTTCCACCTAGTACAAACATCAAGACACAACATCTTCTTGCACTCTATATTTTCCACCACAACACACTCTTTAAACTTTTGTAATCTAGCTGGAGATTGTCTCACATATCTAACAGCCCCCCTAACACGTTCAACAGATTTATTCATTTCCTTTAAGCCTTCAACAACAATCAAATTCACAATGTGTGTCATGCATCTCATATGAAGATATTTACCATTTTGAACTAAACCCCTTCGAGGGTTAAATTTCTTTCTCAAATAACCAATAGCAACATCATTTGAACTTGCATTATCAACAGTAACAGTAAACAACTTATCAATCCCCCAATTCAACAAACATTTCTCAATCGCCATCCCAATAGACTTACCCTTATGACTAGAAATTAGACAAAAGTTTAAAATCTTTTTATTCAATTTCCAATCGTTATCAATAAAGTGAGCAGTGATACACAAATAATTACCTCTTTGCAAAAAAGTCCATGTGTCAGTAGTTAAGCAAACTTTAGAACAAGAACTTCTCAAAAGTTGTTTTATCTTGACCCTTTCATCTAAATACAATTGATAAACATCTCTAGTCATAGTAGTTCGTGAAGGAATATGAAACCTAGGACATGCCACAAACATAAATTTCTTAAAGCCTTCACTTTCAACAAACTTGAAAAGTAATTCATCAATCACAATCATTTGTGTTAATCCTTTCCTACATGCTTCTTGATCAAATCTCCAAGTTGAAAGATGCCCTTCCCCCTTCCCCTTCAACTCCCTTTCTAGGTAAAACTAGTTGTCCTTGACTAGGGTCAACAACATTGCTAGGATTTTTCTTACATGAAACCAATATGATATTTCAATGACCCTGTACCATTTTTTTTCACATCACAACAAAATTCCTTTTGACAATAATTACATTTAGCCCTACTTGCACCTTCACTATTAATAATCTTAGTGAAGTGAGACCAAACTTCTGACCTTTGAGAAGTGGTTTTTCTTTTCCCAGTAGTCACATTTGCTTGGCTTGAAGCTCCAACTCCCGAATTTTCAAAATCTATCGAAGTGGGAGGTGTAACACTACCCTCAATAGATATTGGTTCGGTGGACATTCTGCAAGAAAAAAATTATATAATAAATTAAAATACATTTATAATATTAAACATATTTTGATTTTGAGTTTTAGAGAAATAAATTCTACTTTTATCTATGTCTAATAAATTTCTTGGATTTTACAACTAAAATTAATATTATAAGAATTGTTTATATTCTTTTGAGATAAAGCTCGTATAAATTTTTTTTTACAACACATACATACAAATCTCAATGAATCAATTAATCTTAAACTAAATAAATTACAGCAATAAAAATAATTTACAGTAATAAATTACAATTAATAGGATAATTTACCTTTGACAACAAATAAAAATAAGCAAAACTTACAGTAATAAATCAATGAATCTTATACTAAATAAATTTAATTAGAAGTTTGTAAATAAGGAAACACCAAAACAGTTGCCTTTCCAATACCGCTTGCTGCCCCAGTGATTAATGCTAATTTACGTTCTAACTTCCTTTGATAGCAATATACAAATAAGAAAATATTTTAATTACAGCAGATTACAGGGAAAAAAAACTAAATACAATACTTTATGTGTAATTAAAAACATCAGATATCACACAAATCAAAAAAAGAAAAAAATTGGGGGGAGTGGCCAAAGATATTACCCCAGAGCAATGCACATGGAATCTAAAACCTCTAACATATAAAGGATCTATACGGTGCATTACTTTTTAGCGAGTCAAGAAGCGCATTCAATCTCTCCTCAGAGTTAGGGATAAAACCATGAGAGTGTGTGTTGAGGGACCAAGCTATTAATTTTATGCATTCAGTCTCTCCTCAATGACCTGTGATGCTATTCCCTCCCTTGGGAATGTTTTAGTTTGGAAAGGGTCCCATACATAAAGGCAAAGTAATTACAAGAAAATAGTTGTAGGGAAAGCAATTAAGATATTAGTTTGTAAATGTCAGGTTGGTTAAAATATTAAGAAACAAAGGAAAGTGAGGCTAAAATATTAAGATATTATTTTGTAAATCTCTTACCTATCGTTTTCTTTGGACCAGCCGACCAGCACCTTGTCCTTAGCTGCTTGCCTGCTTGCTGCTTCGACGACAACACCAGTGGGTTGCTTGCCCCAGCTATGATACTTTTGAAGGTTTTGGCCTTTTGGGAGATTTTGAAGGTTTTGAGAGATTTTAAAATTTTAATTAGAGATTTCAAACTTGAAAAGTTGGGGCTTTTTTTTTCTATCATCTGTATGAGTAGTGAGCTGTGGGTGTTTTAGTTTTACTTGATTTTTACTTTTAGATTTTTATTTTTATTTATTAAATTATTTTTATTGGGTTGGGTAATTAAGTTAGGTAATTGGGTTTGGTTGGATTGGCCACTTGGGTTTAAATATATTAGATTGGGTTTTATGTTGTTGGATTGGGTTTGGGTAAATACTAAATAGTAGACTATTTATATCTTATAATTTTATATATTATTTTTTTGATTAACCGAAAAAATTCGGTTAACCGACCTATTTCGAATCGAATTAACTGTTAACCAAAAATTTAAAAAATTATTAACCGAACCCTGACCGAAAAAATTCGATTAACAGACCGATTAACCGAATTCGGTCGGTTAACCGAATTTTTTCAGTTTTACCCGAATTGTGCACACCCCTCCCTCGATGTAATATATCATACAATATGGCATGCTATAATGCAAATAAACGGATCATACATCTATATTCATAACAGTACATTTATACATATTAGGTGAACATGTTAGCACATACATCACAGTATCATATCACAGAACAATGGTCTAAGTAATGCTTACCGATCCTACGACAGGTCACAGTCGACTTGGGTGACCCATGCAACCTTACAGTTCGTTACTGAAAAATGGGCTTACACGCCCATGTAGTATACCCATGTGGCCCGCACGACCTAAATTAGCCTTGGCCGTATGGATCACACGACCTAGCCCAAAATTCCATATGCTCGTGTGGCCCGCACAGCCCAATTGGCCGAGCCCGTGTCTTGTATATGGCTTCGCCAACCATCACACAGTCGTGTCTGTAGCGTCCGTTTCATGTGCACATGGCCTGGTTCGTCGATCACACACCACACACACAATACACACGCCTGTGTGGCATTGACAATTTACTTTTCAGCTTTCGTTGAATCTCGTTTTCTGTGCAATCAGAGTACACACTTGGTATTGTTTCGAAGCTAACACAACCACGAGCACTCTAGAACCTATTATTGAACAGTACGTCATTTAATTAGTCACTTAAACCGAGTTACTAAGGACAGGAAAATCCTGAAAGTTAACGACAACCTTACCTCTAACGAACAATGACAATTCCTCGCTGACACAGAGCGTCGTTTAAGCAATCCACAGAATCTTGATTGTCTCCTAAACATAAAATAATCTCTTAACAACCCAACATTCATAAAAACGAAACAAAACGTACCCCTGCACTTATAGAATTTGCGCCAAGCGCAGAGATAAGCAATGATGATGGAAGATGACCAAAAATCAATAATAGAGTGAAGGAAAACGATAGTAAAAAGGAGGATTTCAGTTGGAAGAATAGAAAAAGAATGTAGAGAAGGGGAAATTTTGCAGAGGAATTTCGGTAGAGAGGGAGAGCAGAATATTTGGGTAACTCCCAAATCCATTGTTTTGCTCCCACTAAACCACATCTGTTACAGTGACTCAGTATCCCAAACCAACTCAAATACTCCCATGGCATTAACAGCCAAAATAATGTCTCCAATCAAACTCGAACCCAAGACCTCCCTCACACCAACACTCCACTTATCCACCAGACCAGTAGGCCCATTCTTGCATATATAAAAAAACTAATACCTATAAGTCTATTAACCAAAGGTAAGGCTTTCTTCAATAAAAAACCAAAATTTTACCCAAGCTAAGGCCTGAACTTGGGACCTCACATACACACCCAGAACACTTAACCACTAAAATAAATACACAGTCATGTTAAATAATTGCAGAAACATATTTATAAAATTTGAGGTGTTACAACTCTACCCCTTTAAAGAAAATTTCGTCTTCGAAATTTTACCTGATCAAAAAATGTGAGGATATTGTTGTCGCATTGAATCTTCAAGCTCCCAAGTGGACTACTCAGTGCTATGATTCCGCTATATCACCTTCACTAAAGGGATAGATTTTCTATACAGAACCTTAATGTCGCGGTCTAAAATCTGAACTGGCTCCTCCTCGAACGTCAGATCCAGTCTAACCTCAATGTCATCTACCAAAAAAATGTGTGTGGGATCAGAGCGGTAGTGTCTCAACATCGAGACATGAAACACATCATGTATGCGATCTAACTCTGAAGGTAACTCCAACTAATATGCAACTGGCCCTACTTGCTTTAGAATCCGATATGGCCCAATAAATTGAGGGCTCAGCTTGCCCTTGCGGTCGAACCTCAGAACCTTTTTTCATGACGAGATCTTAAGGAAAACCATGTCCCCTCATAGAATACTCGATGTCCTTCATCTTCAAATTAGCATAGGACTTCTGTCTATCAGAAGCCGCTTTCAGTCGATCTCGAATCAAGCAGACTTTATCCTCAGTCTTTGATACCATCTCTGGACCTAGAACATGTCGCTCACCCAACTCAGTCCAGCATAAGAGAATCCTGCTAAAGGCAAATACTCCTTCCAACTGCCCCAGAAATCTATAATACAGCCCCTCAACATGTCATCCAATATCTGAATCACCCTCTCCGACTGATTATCTATCTGAGGATGGAAAGTAGTACTGAAGTCTAACCTCGAACCCAAAGCCTCATAAAGCTTTTGCCAGAAATGAGACGTAAAACGAGGATCTCTATCAGAAATGATCAAGACAGGTAACCTATGTAGCCTCACTATTTCAGAAATGTAAAGTTTGGCCAACTTCTGTAGGGAGAAGTTCGTCCTAATAGGAATGAAATGTGCAGTCTTGGTCAATCGATCTATGATGACCCAAACAGAATCCTTCTTAGTGGGTGTTAAGGGCAACCCACTAATGAAGTCCATCGTTACTCTCTCTCATTTCCACATCGGTATCTTAACCAGCTGCAGCAAACCCAAAGGTAACTGATGCTCAGCTTTAACCTGCTGACAAGTCAAATAGCGAGTAATAAAGTCGATAACCTCACGTTTCAACCCTGGCCACCAGTACAACTCTTAGAGATCTCAGTACATCTTATTCTCACCGGGATGCATAGCATAAAGTCTACTATTCGCCTCTCTCAGAATCGTCTGTCTTAAGTCATCATCATTAGGTACACAGATCCGTCCTCGGAAACACAATACCCCATCATCATTAATCTCAAAATTCGTAGTAACCCCACTCTCAATCTGACGGAACCTCAACTTAAGAGACTTATCTCCCATTTGTTTATCCCTGATCTGATCAATCCATGTTGGTTTTACTTGCAGCTTAGCCAGTAGACTCCCATCGTCGAATAAATTGAGTCGAGCAAACATCACTCTCAAATCAGTCATAGTCCTACGGCTTAACGCATCAACCACCACATTGGCCTTACCAGGATGATACTCAATACTGCAGTCATAATCCTTAAGTAGTTCAACCCATCAATGCTGCCTAAAGTTAAAGTCCTTCTGAGTGAGGAGATACTTGAGGCTTTTATGATCAGTGTAGATAGTACACTTCTCACCGTATAGATAGTACCTCCAGATCTTAAGAGTAAAGTCTACTGTTGCCAACTTTAAATCATGCGTCGGATAATTATCCTCGTGAGTCTTGAGCTGACGAGATGCATAAGTAACTACCTTTTCGTCTTGCATCAGAATACAACCCAGACCCACATGCGACGCATCACTGTATACCACGAAGTCCCTACCAGGCTCAGGCTGTATCAGAACAGGAGCTTGAGTAAGAACAGTCTTAAGATTATCAAAACTCTCCTCCTGTACATCAGTCTATACAAAAGGAACTCCCTTACGTAGTAGCTTAGTCATCGAAGTTGTGATCAAAGAGAACCTTTCTACGAAACGTCGATAATACCCTGCCAGCCCTAGAAAACTGCGGATCTCAGTCACATTCTTCAGTAATTTCCAACCCAACACAGCCTCAATCTTACGAGAATCAACTCGTATCCCTCAACAGAAACTATATGTCCCAAAAATGTCATTTCTCAAAGCCAGAACTCACACTTATTGAACTTTGTGTACAACTATTTCTCGCAAAGAATCTGTAGAACAACCCTGAGATGTTCATCGTGCTCATCCTTTGACTTAGAATACACCAATATGTCATCGATGAACACCACTACAAACTGATCTAGATAGGGCTGAAATATTCGGTTTATTAAATCCATAAATGCCACCGATGCATTTATCAAACCAAAAGGCATAAGTAAGAACTCGTAATGTCTATACTGAGTCCTAAATGCCGTCTTCTGCGCATCGGCCTCCTTTACTCTCAACTGATGGTAACTCGATCGCAGATCAATCTTAGAGAACACTGATGCCCTTCTGAACTGATCGAATAAGTCGTCTATCCTCAAAAGTGGGTATTTATTCTTGATCGTCAACTTGTTCAACTGACGGTAATCGACACATATCCTCATTGTACAGTCTTTCTTTTTTACAAACAAAACAGGTGTTCCCCATTAAGACACACTAGGGCAAATAAACCCACGATCTAGCAGTTCTTGGATTTGAGCCTTAAGTTTCGCTAGCTCTTTCGGTGCCATTTAGTAAGGGGCGATAGACACCAGAGCTATACTAGGAATCAACTCAATACCAAACTCTACCTCACGACTCGGAGTCAATCCTAGTAGTTCCTCTGGAAAAACATCTGAAAAGTCCCTTACAGTTCGGATATCCTTAACAGAAGAGTCCACAGAATCAAAAACATTGATATAAGCTAAGAATGCCTCACACTCTTCCTTACTAACTTCTCCAACCTCAATACAGATATCATATTAGTCAAATAGTCTCATCGTTCCCTAATCACGACCACCTCCTTATCCCCTCAGTCCTTAGAACAACCATTTTCGTAGCACAGTCTAGACTCACTCGATGTTTGACTAACCAGTCCATACCTAGAATTAAATTGAACTTCTTAAATAAAAGCTCCACTAAATCTGCCAGAAACACTGTCCCTTGGACCTCTAGTAGAACATCTCTATACAACTTATCTACTCGAACAAACTGCCCTAAAGAACTTATCATAGTCAACTTACTATCAGTATTCTCGACCGGAATTTCCAAAGTCCCAGACACAGTACTAGCTACATAAGAGTGTGTAGAGCCTATGTCTATCAGTGCAAAGGTACATTAAGTATTAAGAACGTACCCGTGATGACATCTGGAGCACCTCGATCCTCACGGCAACGTACAACATAAACCAGTGCAGGCTGCCTTGCCTCAGTCGATCTAGCACCTCTGCCCGGTGCTCTCTGTCTTCAGCCCATGCTGTTACCACCTCTAGGCTGTCCCCAGCCCCTAGGTGGCCTTCTGAACTACCCTCGATGGCTGCGCAGTCTCATTAACCGGAGTTTGCATCTTATTAACTTTCAATGGGCAATCCTTAACGCGATGCTCAGTAGACCCACATCTAAGACAAGCTCCAGTATCCCTCTAACACTCGCCCAGATGGCGTCTATTACAATACTAACAAAACGTCACCCTAGTAAGTGCAACAGTAGGTCCAACTCGCACGGGCCAATCAGACCTGACCTTTTTCCTAGGACTTATCCCAAAATTTAAAGGCTCTGCATCCCTCTTAGCCTTCTCTCTGTCTCGATTTTGGTGTTCAATGTGCTTTACTTCTTCGGCGACTTCGCCTTCTCAACTAGTACAGAGAAATCCCGCTCCCTCTGATGAGCTATCAAAACCCGTAAACTATCTCGAAAAATATCCTCAAAACAGACACAATGCTCATACTCTGTCACCACCATACCTCGCTTATAACGGCTCAACCTCAAAAACTCGACCTCATACTCGACCACCGAACGATCACCTTGGGTAAGATTCAGAAACTCACGTCGCCTCGCATCAGTATAGCTCGTTCCCATATACTTACTCTGGAAAGCCATTTTAAATAGATCTCATGTCAGTCTGTCAGGCTTGGTGCCCTCCTTAACTATCAACCACCATTGGTATGACTCATCACGAAGTAAAGACACAACCCCCTTAAGCTTTTGCTCAGCAGTAAAATCTAGGTCATCCATAATACGTTCCGTAGCCTCCATCTAGTACTCGACTCATTAGGAGCAACTCCAACGATGCCCCTAAATACCTTAGCCCCATTGGACCGGAGTCATTCCGTAACCGATCCACAGCCCCTAGAACCAGTGTTGGGCCTAGTGACCCTTTCTAAAATTTGTAGCAAGGCTTGGGAAGTACGTCGTCCCAGCAACACGATCATGGTACCCAGACCTAATCTCTGTCATAAGTGATACCGGCATCTCGTTAGTATCCAGATTTAGAATCGTATCAGATGCTAAGGACTCAGCTCGAGCCCCTCGACAGCCTCTACCTCGGTCTCTAGTACCCCGTCAATGAGTGCCACGTGAGCTCATCGTAACTTTCAGTATCTACCTGTATTAATAGTTTTATGGAAATCAGTTTACAGTTCTGATAATTCATTAACAAATATTTTATGCAGTATAACATCAGAATGTTTAGAGTTTGTTTTCACGAGTATAGTCTCTCTACAGTTTGCAGTTTACACTATCTAAAGTGTTTCAGTAGAGTATACTACCTACAGTAGTTTCATAGCATATTAACAGTATTTTCAGAAAAATCTAAATAGAATTTCAGTATAATCTAAACATGCTTTCAAACAGTACTTATCAGAGTTTCAGAAACTTACAGGATCAACGTCGGAGACTCGGTGTACCACTTATTATTCCGAAAATATTTCAAGTACAAATTATTTCTTTAAAACCCATATTTTAAAACTCAAATCCACAGCCGAGTTTTGTAACTAGGCTCTGATACCACTAAATATAACACCCCAAACTCGGCCTAGACATTATGGCCGAATCTGGTGTTATCACATGAGAGTGTTTTTGGAAAACCGTTTTGATACATAAAAATCCGTCAAATTATTATTATATTTTACTTACGAAAACCTTGGTTGATTTTAAAGAAAACCATGCTTTGGCGTTGCAGTTTATACTCCATAATCACAATTCAAAACCTAAATTAAAATCGAAAATCCAAGTCCATAATTACAACAAATATCCCTAAAATAATAAAATAACATGGTAAAGCATTTAAAACATAAAACCCATGAGTAGGTGGCCATGGTCACCGTCGAGCCCTCTACTGCACCGATCAGTCTACTGCTGGTGATTACTTGAACAGATTAAACAAATAAAGGGTGAGTTTTAGCAAACTCAGTGCGTGCATCCCCACAGTTCAGCATGTATACAGTCAGATAACAGAATAAGTCATAATTCGGGTCTGAACCCTTTACAGAATCGAAGTGGGCCCTGGCCCACTCAGACATAAAATCAAATACAAACTTAAGGCCTTAGCCCATCTCAGATATAGCATGCATAATAGATCAGGATAATAGAAAACATACCCACTAACCCTGTACACCAACTCCGTCTAACCCTACACACCATGTGGGGATACAATCGACCCACCTATCCCTACACACCAAATATAGAGATAAAATCGAACCATTCAACCCTACACACCATAAAGTATCGTAATGCGGCACATGTCATAGATATGTAGCTTAACTGCAAGATAATAGGCTTATGAAGCCTTTCAGATACTCCATTCACTTCATCAAACCCACCCCGATGCAATGTATCATACAATATGGCATGCTATAATGCAGATAAACAGATTATACATCTATATTCATAACAGTATAGTTATACATACTAGGTGTAACATGTTAGCACATACATCACAATATCATATCACAGAACAAGGGTTTAAGTAATGTTTACCGACCCTACGACAGGTCACAGTTGACTTGGGCGACCCGTGCAACCTTACAGTTTGTTACAAAAAAATGGGCTTACACGACTATGTGGTCTGCCTGTGTGCCCACATGGCCCAAATTAGCCTTGGCCGTGTGGGTCTCACGACTTAACCCAGAATTCTACATGCCCGTACGGTTCACCGTGTGGGCCCACACGGCCCAATAGGCCGAGCCCGTATCTGCAATACGGCCTCGCCAACCATTACATGGTCGTGTTCGTAGCATCCGCATCGCTCGCGCACAGCTTGGTTCGTCAATCACACTGCCGTGTATCGCCACACGGCCTCCACACAGGAAATCCAAATGCTCGTGTGGCATCAACAGTTTACTTTTAGGCTTTCGCCGGATCTCGTTTTCTGTACAATTGGAGTACACACCTAGTATCGTTTCAAAGCTAAAGCAACCACGAGCACTCTAGAACCTATTATTGAACAACATGTCACTTAATTAGTCACTTAAACCGAATTACTAAGGATAGGAAAATCCTGAAAGTTAACGACAACCTTACCTTTAACGAACAACTGTAATACCCCTACCCGTATTCATTGCCGGAATAGGGTACGGGGCATTACCAGAGTTTACGAATTAAATTTTTTTTATTCAATATAGCCCCTTTATAAATATCTAACCTTTCCTGCAATATTAAATCGAGACCAATCCACATCAACCAAATCAATTCAACATATTTTCAAGATAAATTCATGCATATTTATAAGATAACGTCATCACATATCTAAAACCAGGTTTGTTAACCATACTAATGGCTAACTTTACATTCATTTCACGTTAACATTTACTTTGTTAGCTTATACATGCCATTGATTTCCAAAATAAAGTTTCTTTATATACCGAAATCCTGAGGTTGACAGTGTGATGTGTCTCCGACCAAATCCGACCTCCGAGCTCTTAACACTACAAAACAGGGAAAAAGGAAATGGGGTAAGCACTTCGTGCTTAGTAAGCTCATGTAACAAGAATTATACTTACCTAATATTTTCAATACAATACAATAAACATCCATATATCCATTCAATGCATTATTACCCTAATATGCACAAACTCAACATTCAAGTTAGTACAATAATTTCCATGTACCAATAATATATACCATGATTGATGAGCTCATCAATATCATAATTTCCATTTCCTTGTTATTTTTTTATACTTCTCCCGTTGAATTTATCGGAATTTCGATGGATTTTCAGAGGTACACTTCTAGTGTACAATTCCGGGTCCGTCAATTCATATTCATGTGCACACATATCCATTTTAGAGAGCACACTCCCGCGAACCTCAACCTTGCAGCGGGATAACCAGTCCAGGCTAAATCCCCTGCAATATAAACTCATAGAGTATTGTCGGGATTACCAGTCCAGGCTAAATCCCCTGCAACGACAATTACTCTAATGAGCTTGGAGCTGAATTACCATTCCAGGCTAAATTCAGACCCTAATTCGGATTACCCGTCCGGGCTAAATCCATTTTACACATATTCTTCGGGAGGGCTATATCAGGATAGGATCACCCGTCCGGGCTAGATCATTTTTACCGTCAATTCCTTTTCAGAGATCCATTGAATTTTCCTTTCATTCAACCGGGATTTCTTCCCATTTTATCAAATATATCAATGTTTCATTAATTTTCATACAATGAACATTCAAATCATATTCACATCAATAACATACAATCTCAAGCATTTAAGAATATAATTCAAGTTACATGAACTTACCTTGATACTTGTTTGTAAACAATAAAAATCTACTAATCTCGAACTTTTTCCTTTCCTCGATCTAGCTTCGTATTTGAATCTTTCAGATCTAAATAAATAAATTTAATTATCAATTCAATACATTTCATGTTCATATGCAACATTCTCTATAATTCAACTATTATTTATAGTTCATTCAAAGCCGTCTACTTGAGTCATAGTCAGTAAATTATTTATAACATGAGCTATGGAACTCAAAATTAAGCTCTGTTAATTTTCCCTGAAACTAGACTCATATATATTTTTACCATAAAATTTTCAGAATTTTTGGTTTATCCAATAAGTACATTTTATTCTTTAAAGTCACCCCTGTTCTGCTGTCGACAGTTCTGAGCCTTCTTTACTAAAAATTAATTATCTCTTCATAAAGAATTCAAATAATGTTCTTGTTTATTTTTATTAAAAATAGACTCATTAAGGATTCTAGACATATAAATTTAAGCCCATAATTGTTTTTCTTCAATTTTTTATGATTTTTCAAAGTCATAACAGGGGAACCCGAATTCATTCTGACCTTGTCTCACAAAATTCATTATATCTCAAAATTTACAAATCCATTTCTTACACTATTTCTTCTATGAGAAACTAGACTCAATAATATTTAATTCCATATTTTTTTCATCTTCTAATTTGATTTATACAATTTATGGTGATTTTTCAAAGTTAGTCTACTGCTGCTGTCCAAACTGTTTTTGTGCAAGCTGTTTATTACCATTTTTCCCCTAAGCTTTTAATAAATGATAATTTCGTCCCTACTCAATTAGCCTCTCAATTGAGCTGATTTTTCTCAATTAACATTTTATTTTATCACCTTAAACTAGTTTACAACCTTTAGGAATCAGAATTTCAGCAATAGACTTTAATTCCAAGCATTTTCACAATTAGGTCCTAAAAATCAATTTCTATTGAAATTACCTAATAAAATCATCTCATAAACAAATTAAAGCTTTAATTTCATTCTATTTAATCATAAACTTACAGCACTCAACCATGGTGACTTTCAATTTCATCCATGAAATCAAAAACTAATGAATTTAATAGTAGGACCTAGTTGTAAAAGTCTCAGAAACACAAACATTACAAGAAAAAGGCAAGGATTAACTCACTTGGTGAAAAAATTATGAAATACCAGCTTATATAACCCTCCTATGGCGTTTTTAGCTGCTGGAATTGAAGAGAAATGAAGAGAAATCTAGATATTTCCTATTTAGTCCTAGTTTTATTTAGTTAATTTTGCAATATTCCAATTTTACCCTTAATTTATCAATTTTTCTGCTAATTTCATACCCTTGCCGTCCAGCCCAAATAAATTTTGGGTCTAATTTCCTTTTAAATCCTTTCTCATTAGACTTTTAAGCTATTTAATCATTCTAGCAACTTTTACACCTATTACAATTTAGTCCTTTTCATTTAATTGACTACCCAAACATTAAAATTTCCTAACAAAATTTTAATACCACATTAATAACATTTCATAAATATTTATAAAATTATTTTTGACTCGGTTTTACGAGATAGAGGTCTCGATACGTTGTTTTTACCCAATTTCTTCAATAATTTCTTTTTCTATCTAATCACTAAATCGGTAAAATTTTTCTATCTATATTTTCATACGATTTTCCTATCATATCAATTTTCATGCAAAAATATTGAAATAAATTTCTCTTTAAATCGAATTTGTGGTTACGAAACCACTGTTCTGATAATTTTGAATTTAGGCCATTACAACAACGACAGTTCCTTGCTGACTTAGAGTGCCGTTTAAGCAGTCTTGATTGTCTCCTAAATAGAAAACAATCTCTTAACAACCCAACATTTATAAAACGAAACAAAACGCACCCCTCCACTTACTAAATTAGCGCCAAGCGTAGAGATAAGCAATGACGATGGAAGAGGACCAAAAATCAATACTAGAGTAAAGGAAAACGGCAGCAAAAAGGGGAATTTCGGCTGCAAGGACAGAAAAAGAATGTGGAGAAGGGGAAATTTTGCAAAGGAATTTTGGCAGAGAGTGAGAGCAGAATATTTGGGTAACTCCCAAATCCCTTGTTTTGTTCCCACTAAACCACATCTGTTGCAACTACTCAATATCCCAAACCAACTCAAATACTCCTGCGGCATTAGCAGCCAAAATAATGCCTTCGATTAGACTCGAACCCAAGACCACCCTCACACCAACACTCCACTTATCCACTAGACCAGCAGACCCATTCTTGCAAATATAAAAAGACAAATACCTATAAGTCTATTAACCAAAGGTAAGGCTTTATTCAATAAAAACCAAAATTTTACCTAAGCTAAGGCTTGAACTTGGGACCTCTCACATACACACTTAACCACTGAAGCAAATACACAATCGTGTTAAGTTATTGCAGAAACATATTTATAAAATTTGGGGCGCTACAGTACAAGTGGATTCTTATTTGAGCTACCATATTTAAAAATTAACATTTTAGTTAGTATTTCCATTAAAAAATAACAATTTAACTCTTTTTTAAAGGTTGATGGTCAAATTCGACTTTTTTTTAAAAGGCTGAAGGTCAAATTTAACTAAAAAAAAAGAATAATGACCAACTTGATAAAAAATGTAAACGTTGATAGCTAAATTTGACATTATACCTATAATATATATGGTATTTTATTATGTTATAACTTAAATATTATTGTTAAACTACTATTGAAATATTAATAATCAAAATTAATAACATAATCATAAACATCTTTTAAATAATTACTATTTTAAGTATTTTTTACTCAAATAATATTTAATAATTATTACTATTTTTTACTAAAAAATATTTTATGTAAAAAGTAAAAAAAATCATGTATATTATATTATATTACAAGATCCTAGAGTCCCATTTGACATAGCGGCCTAATTTTTTGACATGTAACATATTTATCCTATCAGAATATGGCAATATAATCTATCTATATATCCATATTTTAAATTAATAAAAATAATATTTTAAAATTATAATCTATTTTTAAATTAATAGAAAACAATATTAAAATTAATATAACTAGATTTTACACCTCACTTTGCTTGGGATATCAACCATTAATTATAAATAAATTTATTTTATAATTATTTAAAAAAATGATTGTATTTAATATTTACGCAAAAAATTTTAGAAATATATTCAAATGTAATAAAGTAAAAGAAGAAATCAAAACCTACAATAATTATATAATTTATCAAACCCCTTTAAATATTTCTAACAGATTCCTAAAAATAAATAATTTAAATAATAAAAAAACTCTCAAGTAATACAAATACAAGAAAAATAATTAAAATACAACCCAAAAAAATCTATACAACGTGAAGAAATAAATAATTTTCTTCAGAAATTAAAATAAATGTTTTAAACAACTATTTTTTTTAAACTCCGATTGTTCTATTAGATATTTTGGTGGCTAATATAATCTTTCGAATTTGGCTTTAATGTTTAAACCGAGTTGAGGAGGTTACAATCAAATTTTTATACTGTACAATGTTATTTTATATTTTAATAATAGCATAATATTATTTTTCATAAAAATATTATTGAAATACTTTAAATATTTATGCTGATATTGTATTTCGGAAAAAAATAGGAAAAATACATTTTTCATTATGTCCAAATATTAAAAAGAAAAGGTTAAAATATATATCAAGTTCCTACCCTTTTTTGTATATTTGGAAATTGAGAGACGGATACTTTGGGGGTTTGGGGAGCCTAGGCTCCCAAAATCTTAGAAAATTTTGATTTTTTTTTGAAGTTTTTTGAAAATTTTAATTAGGTCCTTCAATTTTTTAAAATTCTCATTCTTATTATATTTTTTAAATTTTTTTTGAAAATTTTAATTAATGTCTTTTAATTTTTTAAAAAATTCTCATTAAACATTTAAAGACTTTGAAAATTTTATTAAGCCCCAAAACTTAGTATTAAAATCTACCATTATGAAATTTAGTCTCTTACTTTATTTCATGGAATTTATGTACTTTACGAATTTAAAAATATAAGTTCAAATGTTAATATCTTAAAATTTTCTATTAAATTTAGGTTGATTATAATATTTCATTTTATTAGATAGCTATCATATTAGTATTTTAAAAAAGTTAAAATATCATATCAACAAATTTAATAAAAATTTAATATAATTTTTAAAACTTAAGAGGAAGAATTTTAACCAAAAAAAATAATCTGTTTTATTTTATTTTCTAAAACATTTTTTTTCTTGTAAGAAATTGGAAATGAATGACCTTAAAAGCAAAACAACCAAGGAGCAAGGAAGGAGAGAAGGAAAGAGAAGCTAAAACTTTAATTAGAAACAGATGAGACTCCATTTCATTCACCATTATTGACATAAAAATCTACCAATAAGAAAGAAGATCGCTTTGGTTGAAGCTTAACTCAAACCAACCTCAGACTTCGGTTTGATGCATTGGGGTCTTCACATTTTTCCTCAAACTCCTCCCGTTCCTAACTTTACTAGCTTGAAGCTAACTCTTTTAACTCTGAACCCAATCCTTGATTTATTTATTCTGCTTCATATACTGAGAGAAAGGAAGAGTTTTAGCTCTCTCTTTTTAGCTTTTTGATTCTTCAGAGAATATGGTGATCATGATTGTTTAAGTTTTGGCTCTTGGCTTTTATGTAGTTTTGATTGAGATAATAAACTGAGAATTTTGTAAAGAGAAAAAAGATGTGGGATCTTAATGACTGTCCATATAAGGCAAGAGACGATGAATACGAGGGGTGCTCAACGCAGAGAACTTCCAAATATGGAGATGCAGGTAACTGTAAACGGTTCGGATCCATGTCGAATTCATGTTCGTCAGCTGTGGTGATCGAGGATGGATCAGAAGAAGAAGAAGAAGATAGGGAGGGAGTTAAAACAGCTTTAAAGAAGAAAGGTAGCAAGATTTTTGGGTTCTCAGTGCCTTATGATGAAGAAGAATCCATGGAGAGTAGTGACCCGACTCCGGTAACCCGGCAGTTGTTCCCTCTCGATGAAGACCAGGAAATGCGGACCGGAACTGGACCTGGGTTCCCTCGGGCTCACTGGGTCGGTATAAAATTCCGTCAATCAGAGCCCTACCTTTGTGGCGGAAAATCCGTTGAATCGTCAGGTCCGATGAAGAAAAGCCGGCGAGGACCGAGGTCTAGAAGCTCTCAATATAGAGGTGTTACTTATTATAGAAGAACCGGCCGATGGGAGTCTCATATTTGGTTAGTTCCTGATATTTTTATTACTGCAACAAAAA
Source organism: Gossypium hirsutum (assembly GCF_007990345.1). Lineage (NCBI taxonomy): Eukaryota > Viridiplantae > Streptophyta > Magnoliopsida > Malvales > Malvaceae > Gossypium > Gossypium hirsutum. Next base: position 17,911,638 of record NC_053433.1, read on the forward strand.
TCCTTCATTTCGAACCAATCACAACTTTAAGGTTGTTTATTTTGTTTTGTCACAGGGATTGTGGAAAACAAGTTTACTTAGGTATGTATGACTGTCTTTTTCTTTAACTAGTATTGTTTTTCATACAAATCTTGTGTTTTTATTTTTCTGCCGGATGTGATTTTATAGGTGGATTTGATGCACCACATGCAGCTGCACGGTGAGCTTAGACTGAACCCTTTATTTATTTATTTATTTTTAAAAAAAGAAGTCCACTGCAAAATGATAAAAAATCATTTGTAAAATATTTCAGATCATATGATAGAGCAGCTATAAAGTTCCGGGGAGTAGAAGCAGACATAAATTTCAGTGTAGAAGATTACGAGGAAGACTTGAAACAGATGAGAAATCTAACGAAGGAAGAATTTGTGCATGTACTTCGCCGACGAAGCACTGGCTTTCCTAGAGGAAGCTCCAAATACAGAGGAGTTACCTTGCACAAGTGTGGAAGATGGGAAGCTCGACTCGGCCAATTTCTAGGCAAAAAGTAACCCTTTCTTATTTCCCTCTATATCTTATTATTCTCATCATCTACTCCATTATCACTACCGTATACTCAAAAGTAGTTGAATTTTCTTTTACAGATACGTTTATTTAGGCTTGTTTGACACCGAGATTGAAGCAGCAAGGTCAGTGCCTGTCCTTGTTTTAGTTTCCATTTTTAAATTTATGCTAGTCGGCTGGATTTGTAATGGTTGGGGACCCCCTCTTTGCAGGGCTTACGACAAGGCTGCAATTAAGTGCAATGGCAAAGACGCTGTCACCAACTTTGATCCCAGCATTTACGGCAATGAGCTTAACAATGGTGGAGGTCAGTACGGCTTACCCTTTGTTGAGATCTCTTTTCCAATCTTTATTCGATCCATGAAAATGAGTTTTCATAATTTCTTGTTGTTTAGAAACTTCAGGCAATGCTGGTGGAGGTCACAATCTTGATTTGAGCTTGGGGAATTCAGTTTCAAAGCAAAACAATCCAGAATCTGGTCCACCTCAAACTGATTGGCGATATCAGGGATTTAAGCCTGAGGTACTCTTTTTGACTTTCATTTCTGAATCATCTACATACAAGTGTTCCATAGGTAGTGGTGTTTTATATTATTTTGTTGTTTGTGTGCCAGGAAATTCAGCAGCAAGAACAAGCTTGTAGAGGTGATGATCCTCATCGAAGATCGGATAAACATATACACTCTCCACTCTCAATTAAGTCCAATGAAATGCAAATATATGGGCAATTGAGAAGACCTGGTCCTGGGGAGAATTATATGTCTCACATTCTTCCTCCCCGCATTATCAATCCATCAATTTATCAGGTTTGTGTTTATAACCGTATATCAGTAATTGCTTTATATAACAAGAAAGTCCCGCTAACTAGCCGGACTTCGAGTGCAAGTATTGACAGGTTATAGCTAGGCTGAGCCAGGAAACTTCAGCTACCTAACCCACTTTTTTTCCCCCTGAAATTGTGTAAAACCTTAGATTCATATAGCAAGCAACAGCGGCAATGGAGTCCAAATTGGGAGTGATGTATCACTGTCAAGGAGTGCTCAACAGGGTCCTCACCAATTGATTGCAAATGCAGGAGCAGCATCATCAGGATTCCCGACGCAAACATGGCAGCAGAGAAATGGGTTCCACTCATTCATCACACCCTCCCGACATTTCTAAAAAAACCTAATTCTAAGCATGTAAAGATCAATGCTTTATGATAGTTACTCTTTCCTATTTTTTTTCATATACATACACAAAAAGAAAGCATTGAGACAAAGTAACAAGTAGACGAAAATGTTGTATTACATTTACTCAAAAAAAGAAAATGTTGTATTACACGGATTCTAAGGAAAATAATAATAGATTATGGTAACAGGGTTCTGATACTTTCAGTTTCCCTAATGGAGTAACACTGCATAACTTAAAATCCTTACAAATTGATGAAAGAAACCCATGTAATGAGCAAAAAGAAACAAGGTAAATTACACTATTAGTAATTTTTTTTAACTAAAGTTACAAAATAATCATTCAATTAGTATTTTTTTTGTCACTCAACTACGAAAAGTTACAAAATAATCACTCAACTATTCAATTTTGTTTTTGTTTTTGTCACCAGTGGCCACCATCAGCCAGCTTTTAAAATTCGTATAGTAATAATTTGAACTCTCAACAATTACACATTGTGTCAATTTAGTTTTAATTCTAAAATATCTAACCCTCAATATTTACATATTGTGTATTTTAGTTTTTTTTTACAGTTTTGGTTTTTTTTTACCATTTCTCTTAAAAAGTAAAAAAATAAATTTATCAACTAAATTTGATTGAAAATATACAAAAATGAAAACACTAAAAAATCCAATAAAGTGTGTAAATGTCTAGGGTTAATTTTTTTACAATCAAGACTAAATTAACACAATTTATAAATGTTGAGGGTTAAAATTATTATTATGTCAATTTTAAAAGCTGCCACCATTAATTTACTAGAGACTAAAAAGATAAAATTGAACAGTTAAATAACTATTTTGTAATTTTTTATAGTTAAATAATCAAAAAAATTATTAATAATTGAGTGACTACGAATGTAATTTATCAAAATGAAAACAGGAATCAAAGGGAAAACTAAGGTAGAAAATCATGGAAATAAAGTTGGGGGAATTGATTTGAAAGTGTTGGAAATATGAGTGAATAGGAATGGATGGTCACACTATCATTTAGGTGTTGTTTGGGAATCATTACTGTTGAGCCAAAAGTAGGCAAACATGGGCTATAATGGTGAGAGGGACTTCTCATCTTTCACCCTATGCTTTTAAAGGACATTTATCTATATCTCTATTTATAACTCTAAAACTACAAATATTCAATGACTTTTTTGCTTTTGAAATTTATTAAAATAAATTACTTAAATATTTTTTTAATTAAAATAATAAAAGATATTACTATTAACCTTAAAGTAAAATTCTTAATTCATTAAAATATTAATAAAATAAATTACCAATATATTAACATTAAAGTCATTAAAATAAAATTACTTAATTAATTATTTTTCTTAAATTAAATAGTTGACTAATTTTTCTATTTTTTAACAAAATATCAAACTATAAGTTCTAATCATATACACTCAAACCCACGCCTTTCTGTATTGACAACAATGTTCATGCCAATCGAGCTAAGACTCAATCAATAATTTTTTTTATTTAAATTGATAAAATGAATTATTATTGATGCAAAATTTTTTTTATTAAAATGAGATATTAATTATTTTTATTATCATTAAAATCAAAGTAAAATCTCCTAAAAATGAATGGTAAAGTGACAGTTTAAAAATTGGTATAATAACAAATTTAATCTTAATTTGTATATATTATATCAATTTAATCATAATTTTAAAAAAAATCAAATCTATATATAAATACATAAATATTTTAACATAACAAAATTAAAATATATAAAATATAAAATTTTACTTTTTATTTTATATAAAATACTTAGTCAAATAAAAATACATATACCAAGTAATAATTACCCAACCTTTATACTAAAATCATTAAAAAAAAACACTTTTAAAATTTCCTTTTAGAAAAAACTCCACAACCCACGCTCATCTCTTTCCCCAAACATGCCTCGTCTTTCTTTGCCTTATATTTGATCCCTCTTTTCCTCTTCCAACGCATGATACAAGCTCTGTCTTGCCTTAAAGTTCCGAACAGACCATGGAATCAAATAAGGTAAAAAATTGAAACCCTAAAACTTACCTTGAAAATCTCTATTTGAGTAATGAGATTTTAAATTTCGTCTCTCTTTACTTATGCATCACTTCATTACATTTGATACCCGTTCTCTTTACAAGTAAATTGTTTCAAAAAGTAGAGACTTAAAAGAAATAGCGGACCTTTATCGCCACCACTTTTTGTTACGCGCACGATTATTTGTGGCATTAATTTGAAATCCATTCATATATGCTATTGAGGTCTTTAGTTATGTTAGATTTGAAACACTCAAATAATCATAAATTAGTTTCTTATCCGATGTGATGCAAAAAATAATTGTATGTATAAATTAAAAAATATATTATTTTAATTTTTAAAAATATTTTATAAAAGTATAATGTTAATTTAAAATTAATAAACTTTGATAATTAAATTTTTAAATAAACATTAACATATACCTATGTTGTTCTTTTATGTACTATAAAATGTTTTATAATAATACTTAATTTGTTTTTGTGTTTTATAAATATATAATTTTAGATAAGGTTATGTAAATATTAAATTTTGATTGAACAATGTTAAAACAATATTAACATTTATTTTTTATTTTAATTAGGTTTATTGAATATTATGTATTAGAAAACTACTTATTGAATTTATTTAAAGTTACAAACTATAGTTTTTTTAATATTAGTTAAATTTTAATTTAATTTAAATGTGATATTTGAAAATAAACGTACTTTTTAATATATATTATGATAAAGAACTGAGGCAGATGATTGCGGAAGAGAATTGTAGAGTTTGTCCAAGTTACGGATTTGACTTAAGGCTCTAGATGTTCAAAAAGAAATTTGGATTTTGTCACAACCTGAAACGCAATCGAATCCAAGCCAGATAAAAAGTGGAAGAAAAATAATTGAAATAAATAACTACGATAAATAAAATAGAACAATAAATCAAATATTAGAACAATAACGAAAAAATAAAGAAGATAGAAGGAAAAGATAGAACGTGGTGTGTAGAAGTCCTAAGGAGCCTTAAAAACAAGAAGAATTCACAACCTCCTTCAAGAGGCTTTAATATCCTCTCCAAAAAAGAAAACTTAACAAAAAAAGTTCGAAGATGATCCCCACAATATGATAAGATTGTTGAAACTCTTCTAAAAGAAAACTTAAGAAAAATTTTTAAAAAGAAAAACTCAAAGAGAATTTATTAACTCAAAAAAGAAGTTTGTTAAATAATAATGAATTGATTCGATTGTGTACAATGCAAAGGCCTTTATATAGGCTAGCTAAATAAATCTAAATAAAACTCTTAAGTATACTAGAACTCGAATTAACCTAAACAAGAAACAGTTTTAAACTAAACTTTTTCGTTGACATAAAACTCCTAAATAACTTAAAATACTTAATAATTATAAAAAAATCAGAATAAAATAATAATAAAATAATAAAAGATGATAAATAAAATATTACGCTCATGCAAAATAAAAATTAAGCCTAAAACCCGAACTTAATATGATTTAAACTCGAATTAAAATCTCGAAACTCGTAATTCCTGTCATAATCCCGTCTAGAAATTCTACTCACGCAGTCTTCACTAAAACGGTCATAACTTGAGTTCCTAAACTCAAAATCGAGTGATTCAAAGTGCGTTTCAAAACTATGAGATAGATCTTCGAACACTATGAAGACATCTTAATCCATAAATGTTTGGATCCCATACAAATATTTGTTGAAAGTTGACTAATCTTTTGAGCTTGAAAATTAACAGCTTGGTTGAATTGACTTTAATACATTTTACCCATTCCATACATGTATCATTCCTAGTTTCCTCGAAACGATTCATCCTCACATACTGGCTTTAATCGAATCTTGGTTTGATTTGCTTGAACTTTGACCTTATTGTTGGGCCTTGAGGTAGTGTAAGCCCATTGCATCCATGTACCTGAAATTGGACCTTGAGACTCGTGTCATTCCCCTATTCCTCAAGAAGATTCGTCATCTAATTTTTAGCTATAGAAAAAGAAAAAAGGTTGGAATTAATAATAAAAGCAAGTAAATATTTACCTAAGCTTTCCTGTGCGGCCAAACTATCTCTAGGACCAAATATATGAGTTTGATCCCTCAAATCAACATGGATCAAGTACCTCTCCTTCAAAAAAGAACCATCAATACTAAACAAAGAAATATTAGGCACATGAGTGTTCAAGTAAAAGATTACTCGTAACATTCTTTGAATATGCATGGTCATCCATAAGAACTTTCAACGATGAGTCAAGAATTTTACATAATTATAAAAATCAAGAAGTTTAATATTATTATGCAAAAATTCATATTTAAAGTCCAAGGTAGAAAATTTTGTTGCAAGATCAAATGCATAAGACTTTAATAAACCTGTTGAATGTAACAAAAGTAAGTTTTACATACCTGGATAAACCCATAAAGTCAATTGAACTCTTAGACCATTGTTTATTGAAACTTGACTAATGAGAAAACATGCCATAAGGAAAAATAAAATCAATAGCATACTTATGAAAAACATTCAAGGTATGCCTACATATTTCAATTTTCGATGTATTATTGCTTTTCTTACCTTCTAGCACTTGTGGAGAATTATCAAGGTTCAACTTAACTCTCTCTCATAAGTAAAATTGTCTGTTGATGGTAGAAAAATATAATTGGAAGTCATTCAATGGATCTTTGAAGTCCTGTAATAAAGAAACACCACTAAACAAATTTGAGTTAGGATTAGTTAAAACATAATCATTCCTCATTTTTGTATGGATATTTTCTTACTTTTGATATTCTTGTTTCACTTTAGAACTCTCCAATTTTACCTCATATGGGATTTTCACTTACCAAATTTAGACCATCAAGTAGACTTTTATCACTCAAAGTCTCTTTTCTCTTGGTCTTTTTACATGATTCTTCCTCACTTCCCATATCCCACTCACAAGTATTATGAATATTTAATTTAGTACAATACATCTCAATAGGAGAACATGATGTTTCTATCTCATCTAACTCTATAAATTCAAGGAAAAAAATTCTCACTATCATCTTTTTCTGGTTCACAAAGTTCGCCATCACAAATCTCTTTTTCACTAAGTAAGAATAAAAAAAAAGGTACAAATCCATACTTACTTTCTTCTCTAGTTGGATATTTAATTGGACACTGGAAATCCTTATGATCTTTTGAACTACACCAATAACATTGCACAAAAGGTGATAGCTCAATCGTATTCTCTCTATTTGGATATTTATTTGGACATTAAAAACCCTTATGATCATTTGAACTACACCAACAACATTGCACAAAAGGTGATAGCTCAATCGTATTCCTTCTTTCGCTTGGCCATCTCCCTTTGAATTGACAAACTAAGTTATGGTGATCTTTCCCATCACAATAAGTCTCTTGATCATTCTTTCCATGAAATTATGGAATTGTGAACTTTGATTTAGCTAAAGAATGTTTCCTACAATCATTACTAACCAAATTCTTATCATTGGCATGAGGAACACATCGAGATTATTTGCACGAAGATGAGGCTAGTCAACCTTATCTCCTCAATTACGATTCCGATGTTTAATTTGCGTATTTAGACATTCCAAATTTTTTTTGATCGTGTGTAGAATAGTGTATTGTTTCTGATCTTAAGCACATCGAACTTCTTGATCCTTTTGCAACTTTCCGATCATAGTATCGTGAATCATTATTGTAACAGCCAGATTTTGGGCCTAGTCGGAACAGTGGTTTCGGGACCACAAATTTGACGTAATTAAATTCATTTTTATTATATTTTTATGGTCTAAAAATTCACAAGATGATTTCATGAAAATTTTGTTCAAAAATTTTGACGTTTGAGTAATCAATTTGGTCAAAAGAACTAAATTATAAAAAGTGCAAAAGTAAAGTTCTACATGTTAGAGGTGTCTAATTGTTATGAAATTTTAAATTAGAGGCCCTTAAATAGTAATTATACTATTGGATAATTTTTTGGACAAAAATGGACATGAAATGGGTGAAATAGAATATTTTTAAGTTAGGGACATTTTGGTAATCTAGTAATTAAAATGAATTAAAAACAAAATAAAAGCCAAAATTTCTTGTCCATCTTCTTCCTTGGCCGAATATTGCATGAAGAAACCATGGCTAGGGTTTTCCAAGCTTCCAAGCTCGATTGTAAGTCCGTTCTTGCCCCGTTTTTAATGATTTTTACGTTTTTGAAATCCTCGTAACAAGATCTACCTATTTCTACCATTTATTTGAGTTATCATGCAGACCTAGGGTTTGAACCATGTTATAAATTTTTTCATTTTGATGTTTAATGGTAGATTAAGCATGTTTATGGCTCAAGAAACAACTTTTGCTTAGTGATTTTTGGTGAAAATGCTTAAAAGGACTAAATCGTAAAAGTTATAAAATATGTAGTAAAAGTGTGTTCTAGTAGAAATTGTGCGCTATTATAGTTATGAAAATGGTTTGGCTAGGCTTAAAATGCAAAGAAATTGAATAAAAATCATTTTACGATCTTAAGGGCAAAAGTGTAAATATGACAAAGTTTAGGCGCAAAAATATAATTTTGCGATAATATGATTTTTGGGTCACGATGAATAATGTGACTAATTAGCTAGCTAAATGTGATATTATAGACCAAGGAAAATGAGATTCGAACTTAAATTGGGAAGATACGAGATTATAGACTAAAATGGAATAATTAGCCATGCTCGGATTCGAGGTAAGTTCGTGTGATAATAATAATGCAATGTCATACTTGAATTGTAAATTATATTATTGTCTCATAAACTGAATGAGTTGTCATACGGATATATATGATGAGAATTTGACAAGTACTTACAATAATGTTATTGTTGATTGCGACTGAATCTAAATTGGTAAGTTGAATTGAATTTGTCAAGTTAAAGGTTATTGTATGCTATGCATAAGAAGTGATCTACAATATGTTTATGATGTATGATGACAATGTGATGAATTGTGATTTTGTGTTAAAAAGCGATTATCATGATTATTAACATTATGTGAAATCATGAGCTTAATTACCATCATGAGATATATGATTCGGTCCTAGGGACAAGTTTTGACAAGATGTGTACTCAAAGAAGCCCCAGGTAACCCTGAGGAATGCTTAGGATTCGGATATCATGACACCATGGTTAATGAGATCCCGTGTAAGACCATGTCTGGGACATGGCATTGGCATCTGAGATGAGAGCCAGTGTAAGACCATGTCTAGGACATGGCATTGACGTTGATATGTGTGCCAATGTAAGACCACGTCTGGGACATGGCATCGGCGTTGACATGTGTGCCAATTTAAGACCATATCTGGGATATAGCATCGGAGATGATATGTGTGCTAGTGTAAGACCATATTTGGGATATGGCGTCGACATGTGGATCCATGTAAAATCATGTCTGGGACATGAATTTGGTACTTTATTTGGTGTATGATGATTCTGAACGTCTTTCAGTATTCTGGATGGTTCAACGGGCCATTCAAAATTATGGTTAAGAAGTGGAGTAATATGTGAAAAGTGTTGAAAGGGTACAGGTATGAACACTAAGCTTATGGTTATTGAGATTATGAAATGTCGAGACCTTGGTGAGTTAAGATGTATGAATTGTGATTATGAATTTTGTTTCAATATCATGCTAACTTACATTGTGTAATTGAACATGGAACCCATGAAATGGTGAGTTCATGATTAGTTGAAAATGAACTTATGATAGTTATCATCATATTGCATTAGAACAGTTTTGGACAGCAGCAGAAGTCTGACTTTAAAATCCACCAAAATTTGTGGAAATCAAATTAGAGACTGAATAAAATATGAAATTAAATCTTATTGAGTTTTAGTTTCACATAAAGGAAACGGTGTAAGCAAAAAAATTTCATATTATGAGATATTTGAATTTTTGTGAAACAGGGTTAGAGTGATTTTGTGCTCCTATGTATTAACTTTGGAAAATCACTAAAAATTGTACAAGAATGAATTGACCTAGCCATGTTATGCTACTCGATTATGGGTTATAATTTATATGCTTAAAATCCTTAATGAGTCTATTTTCAGAAGAAACAAACAGGAACATCATCCGAATCCAATATGAGGAGATAATTAATTTTTAGTGAAGAGGGGTCAGAACTATCGGACAGCGAAATAGGGGAGACTTTAAAAAATAAACTGTACTTATTGGCTAGACCAAAAATTCTGAAAATTTTACGGTAAAAATATATTGAGTCTAGTTTCAGGTAAAATTAGTGAATCTTAATTTGGAGTTTCGTAGCTTAAGATATTAATAATTTAGAGACTATGACTCGAGTAAACAGCTTGACTGGAATATGAGCAAATAGTGAAATTATGTGCAACTTCGATTGTGTTACCATGAGAATATGTTGTAAGAATTTGGCAAAAGTACGTTAATAAATTCCTTATTATTATTTTCGTACGGACTTACTAAGCTATAAAGCTTACCCCCTCCTTTCCATTTCTTTAATGTTGTCAGGTTAGCTCAGGGTTGAAGATCGTTGGAGGTAGCATCACACTATCAAATTTTCAAGTTGGGGTATTAATAAACTTTAAGTGTTTTGAAGTGAGTGGCATGTATAGAGACTTAGTACTTTATGATATGTGTTTCATGATTTGTGCAATTGAGTTGGCTTATAATGATTCATTTGTATAGAGCCATGAGATATGACTCATATTTGATCATTAGGTTGTAAACCTAATTGATTTTGCATGAATGATCTAATGTCTTGATGATGTGCATGTTGTGATGGCTTGGTATCGATGAATGTATGATATGGTATGCATATTTGATGGATGAACTTTGATCAATAGATGTAACCATATTCTTAGTATAAAAGTGTAAATTTAGAGTAAGTTAATGATGTTAATGAAGAATGGAATTAGTGTGGAATGCCTTATGGAAACATGTTAATATGAGTGTATGATATGTGACATTAAGGATATGAATTAGACATGACTATGAATGCTAGATGACTAAGTTGAGAATATCAGCATGAAGACAACCATGGTATAAGGGTATAAGTGGTAGTAAAGATGACAAGGCCAAATGAATATGATTTGGTATGTCTAGACTTGATATAAAATGAGTATGAGAAACACAAGTATGATGACATGCAAATGCTATGTTTGTGACTTAATTGAGGGTGTTTATGATTTGGTATGTCTAGACTTGATATAAAATGAGTATGAGAAACACAAGTATGATGACATGCAAATGCTATGTTTGTGACTTAATTGAGGGTGTTTAATCGTTAAATGGATGCCATGTTATATATCCTTGATGTTGTATAAATGTGTGAGGGATTATGGTTGACCAAGGCTTAGAAAATAACCTAAGTGTTGGCCACACAGGCAGAGACACGACCGTGTGTCTCAGCTGTACGGGGAACACGACCTTAGCACACGGGCGTGTGACTTGGCCGTGTGACCCCATTTCATTGCTGATGTCGTAAATAGAGAGTTACACGGGCTGAAGACACAGGCGTGTCCCAAGCCACACAGCCTAATCCACACGGGCGTGTGACTCTCTAAACATGGAAAATTTCTCTAAGTGTTGTAAATTTTTTAGAAGTTCTTGGTTTAATCTCGAACCACCCCCGATGTGTGTTTTGGGCCTCGTAGGCCTGTATAAGGGATGATATGCATGTATTTGAATGTTTTTGAATTGGTTGAAATTTTATGGCCCGATTTTACATGTATGTGTATGTTTAGTCTGGTAATGTCTCGTATCCTGTCCCGGCGTTAGACACGGGTAAGGGGTGTTACAATTATGAAAGCCTGAAAAGAACACAACACTCAAGAAAATAAAAATTAAGCAAACCTTACTTTTATGCACTCAAAAATAAAAATCAAATTCTCAACGAGGTAAGAATTAATTTTGTGGGTCTTTTAAAAGTGTTTATATCAACTAATCAAAATGCATAAGAATCAAACTAGCAAAACAAACCTAGTAACACTATGAGTCCAAAATTGGCTAGACACCAAAGAATTGTGTTGCACGGAGGAAGGAACGTGCAACGTGCTTTAATCTACTAACATAAGAAACAATAAAGTGCTAGAATGCGTAACTGAACAATAAAAAGAAAAAATAAATGAAAACCTAAGGATAAGAGTCAATAAAAATCCCTGAAACCCGAAAAATTGCAAAGCAACTTGACAAACTTCGTTTGAGGTGTTCCTGATTTCCAAAAATTATGAAATTTAAATTGGAGCCTCCTCAAATAATGTAGATATGATCTAGAAAGTTTTGGCACAAAATTCAACCCACAATTTTTTTTCTTTTTTTTCACTTTTTCGATCACTTTTTTGTGGGAAATATTTTTTTAATATTCTAATAGAGTGCTAAGAAACAATATGTAAAATTTTAGATTGTTGAAAAATGTTTACCAATTGAAAAATATTTTTTTCTTGAAACCTTTCTGCATAAAAACTGTTTTGAGGTTGTTTACTGAAAATCAGTTTATAAGAACACAAAAACACCTAACGCGCACAAGAATCTGATACCAAATGATAAGGACGAGTGGTGGAAAGTGGAGGAGGATAGTAAAGTTTTTCCAATTCGCGGATTTGACTTGGGGCTCTAGACGTTAGAAAGAAACTTACATTTTGATACAACCTGAAACGCAAACGAATCCAAGTCAGATAAAAAAAAGAAAACAATTAGAAATAAATAACTGAGATGAATAGAATAGAATAATGAAATCAAATATTAGAATAATAAGGAAGATAGATGGAAACGATGGAACATGGCGTATAGAAGTTCTAATGAGCCTTGAAAACAAGAAGAATCCATAACCCCTTTCAAGGTGCTCTAATTTTTCCTCCAAAAGAGAAAACTTGGAAAGAAAAACTTTGAAGATGATCCCCACAATCTGAAAAGATTGTTAAAAATCTTCTAAAAGAAAGCTCAAGAGAAATTTTTGAAAAAAAAACTCAAAGAGAATTTATTAACTCAAAAGAGAAGTTTGTTTAATAATAATGAATTGATTTCATTATGTACAATGCGAAGGCCTCTATATAGGCTAGCTAAATAAATCTAAATAAAACTCTTAAGTATACTAGAATTCTAATAAACCTAAACAAGAAGTAGTTTTAAACAAAACTTTCTTGTTATGTCACCCAAAAACCGAGTTAGTAGAATTGGGTATTAGATTGTGGGCTCGAGAGAAAAATTGGGTTAATATCATAGAAATTAAAATAGGATAAAATGATTAATTAAATAATAATGGTAATAAAAAATATTAAAATAATTATTGAATCTAAAATTGGGTGGTGAAAATTTGGATTAGGTGGTCGATTATTAAATAACTTCAAACGAATTTTAAAAATAAAATCGGGTTTGAAAATAATTGAGAAAAAATGTGTTTTAATTAAATTAAGGTCTGATTTGAAAAACAGGAGAAAACTGAGAGTTTTTAAAAGGAAAATTCCCCTTAATTCAAAAAAAAAAATTGTTCATCTTCTTCCTCTTTAAAAGTCCCCCACGACTTATTCCCTCCCATTTAGTTTCACATTCAATTTTTTTTTTCAAATTTAAATATGATCTTTTCTTCAAAATTAAATCATCCTTGGTGATTTCCTAGCTATCCAAACACCTCAACACCTTCCAATTTTAAAGAAAAATTATTAAATCCTCATCAAATTTGTCATTATTCTTCTCGTATTCAACTTCGAATTAGATCAACAAGTTGTTTTCTTCAAATTGAGGTAATTTCTTGACTTATTATGATTAGATTAAGGTTGTTTTTTTATCTAATTCGGAATTGAACTGAATGTGTTGAGAGATTTTAAGATTTAAAGCTTTTTAATTAAATTTTGGTTCAAAAATGTTGAAATCTGAAATAATGAGTAAACCTATTGTTTTTGATTCATTTCTAATCCATTTTTAACTAAATAGAATTTATTTGAACTCAATTTGATAGATTGGTAATGAATTTTAATGAATTTCGAATTCCACCCTTTTGTGTGTTCATACAAGCTTGATTTTTCTAGAAACTTTAAATTCATGAGATTAGGTGGAATTAAATGTTTAAAAGTGAATTTAGATGATATTTAGGAATACTAGAATCAAAATTCAAGCTTAGAAATGAGATTTGAGTGGTTAAACACATACTTCGACAAAACTAGTTAAATTTTCTGTATGAGAAAAGTGAGTTTAGAGTGGTGATTTTGCTATTTTTGTTTTCAGTTTAAGGCTATTAATAATGATTTTATATTGTATTTAATGTGTATGCAAAGTTTCAGATTCATCGGGAGGTTTCAAGAGCAATGCGAAAGGAAAAGAAAAGCTTGTTTGTCATTGTTGTGCAAGAGGTATTGACTAAGGTGAGTGGTTTGATATACACATTTAAACTCCAGTACAAAGGCTGAGGCAACATATGCGAACCCTTGCTTAATTAATATGCAAACCTTGATTTCTCCTGGTGCAAGCCATTGCAATTTTGTTTGAGTGTAGGGTATGCACTCTGTGCAATTTTAATGAACCAAATGCATGAATTTAAAATGTACATGTAGTTGTAGGAATAAAATAGGGAAGCCGTAGATGTAAACCATGTACTTGATGTGATAAGTGTGTGTGAATTGTGCATTTAATTATTTTGTGTGTGAGAGAGAGCATAATATTAAAGGCGAGCTAATGTACTAAAAAGGTATGTGTATATATACAATATATATATGCGTGGGTTTTGTTTTATATATAATATATATGCACATATGGGTCTTGTTTGATATAATATACATGTATATGGGTTTTATAATGCTTGCGAACTAATAAAAAAAATATAATGTGAACTCTTATAACATGCGAATTTTACTGATAATGTACATCTATGCATGCACGAACCAGTATGTGAATTATGAGCTCTATGGTAATGCAAGCTCTAATTAGTGCAAAATTATATTATTGTGAAATGCTAAGTGTGAACTCAACTATAGTGTGAGCCAATTATATTTGTGTATTGTGTTATATTGTGAACCATTTTAACTTGGTGAATTATATTATTATGGAAAACTGTGTTAATTTGGTGATCTATATTAATACGGCGAATTGTATTAATTTGCCAAACTCTGTATTGTGAACCCTATGCTAAATAAAATATGCGAACAATGATTTATGTGAGCTATGTCATGAATGATATGTGAACTGTGTTATGTGTGTAATATATGTTGCATGAAAGTTATATTATTTGCGAACCATGCTCCATTGTGAATTGTGAATTGCGAACTGTGTTATAATGTGTGAGCTCTATTTAATTGTGAGCTCTATTATACTAAATATTGTGAATGTGTTAAAGATATATGTTGGCATTGTGACTTTATGGAACCATTGGATATAGTTGGCATGCCATAGGATTGTGAGTACTCACCCACATTACTGTGATGAGCATTATGCCCAAAGGTAGCGTTGGAGAGAAAAGGGAATGTTGAGCATAGCTCTATTCAACGGAGACAATGTAAGGCTCTATGAGTCGGGAGTGTTGGAAAGTGAGAGCATTCATGCTACACTTATATCGGAGACAACGTAGGGCTCTTTGAGTCCAAAAATGAGGTATTATTAGGAGATCCGTGTATCCAATGTGTGGTGATAGAGTCTTCTATATGTTTCATAATCACAACAATGTTAATTTATCATTATTTGAGATATATAAGTTACAATGTGGTATGAATGAATTATTACATTGAATGAGCTGCTATATTGTAGGAAGTGTTATATTGAATGAACTATTATTATGCATAAACTGTTATTTCATATGAACTGTTATTTTATGCTAACTGCATATTTTATATGAACCGTTATAGTATGTCACCTTTTAACCCAACTGATGTGTTTATCTGTAGTCTGTTTGAACACTCACTAAGCTTCAATAAGCTCACCCTCTCTTTTATAATATTGTAGTGACTTAACTTGTGAAGAGGTGGAGAAGTGAGCCATCCAAGTGATCCAAATCGAGGCTATACCTAGGTATGTTGATGTGTTTTCAAACCTAATGAGGAAGACAATGTGGGACCAAATTATGGGATTTAGAATTAAACTTGCTTATAATTGTAAGGTTGTAATTGGATACTATGAACTATATAATTGTTTGGTTTGAAACTTATATTACTCCTTTAGATAGATGATTGAATGATGGATTATGATTGCTTGGTGAATGCTTTGATTAATTGATTGACTAACTCGTAAGTGCAAGTGGAAGAGTCGTTGGACATCGAGGTAAGCCTTACATGTTTTATGTGTTATTTGGATACAAACATGTACTTGGTATGCATGAGATGTAACAATGAATTTGGTCAAGTCATGTAAACTGTTAAATGTCTGTTAACTAATTAATTAATGATGTTATGAGGTTGTGTGAGATGCTTTAATAAAATTTCCAAAATAAAACTTATACGTATAATCCTACAATACTATTGTTAAACTTTGTGAAAATGGAATTTTTCCCAACATATCAATATATATTACGATTTAAATCTAATTTTATGTTTTTAAACAAAATGGTTTCTCAAGTCTTTACAAATATTGCCCTTTTAAAAATACCCTACTGCATGCATGTATGTTGAACTAAAATTTTCGAGGTAATTATCTGTTAAATATTAAATTGTGAATTAGTCTTGTTGTTGATTGTTGATCAGAGTAACACAACGGAAGCATGATATTAGGTTTTTATTAAATATTCCATAATTAATTGTGTGATGTGATTGGTCGGTTAGTGTGTTTTGTGGTGATTTAAACAAAGAGTCACTTAGGTGGCTGATGTGACGTTCGAAATTCGGGTCGGACCATCTCGACTAGGTTTGGGGCTCCACTTGTTGACATAAAACTCCTAAATAACTTAAAATACTTAATAATTATAAAAAAATTTAGAATAAAATAATAATAAAATAATAAGAGCTGATAAATACAATATTGGGCTAATGTGAAATAAAAATTAAGCCTAAAACTCAAACCCAATATGATTTAAACTCGTATTAAAAGCCCAAAACACGTAATTCCCGTTATAATCCCGTGCAAAAATTGTACTCGCACAGTCTTCAATAAAACGATCATAACTTGAGTTCCCGAACTCGAAATCGAGTGATTCAAAGTGAGTTTCAAAGATAAAAGATATAACTTTGAACACTATGAAGACATCTTAATCCATAAATGTTTGGATCCCATACAAATAATTTTCACAAGTTGACTAATCTTTTGAGCTTGAAAATTGACAGTTTGGTTGAATTTACTTTAATAGATTTTTCCCATTCCATGCATGTATCATTCCTCATTTCCTCGAAAAGATTCATCCTCACATACTGACTTTGATCGAATCTTGGTTTGATTTGTTTGACCTTTGACCTTATTGTTGGGCCTTAAGGTAGTGTAAGCCCATCACATCCATGGGCCTAAAATTTGGCCTTGAGACTCGTATCATATTAGTTAAACTTTTAATGTTCAGTTAAAATTACAAAATAAAGTTTTTTCAATATTAATTAGTTAAACATTTAAATATAATAGTAATATTTTCCAATTAATTAATTGAAGTTATAAGTTAAGTAGGGGCGAAGGCAGAAATTTTTTTAGGGGGCGAAATTAAATTGTAATTTTTGCAATAATAAAAATATAAATTCACCATTTAAATAGACTATATCTTTATAATTTTTAAAGCATTAAATCAATTTTTTATTATTTTTAAGGAAGGCAAAGTGCAATTTTACCTTTACTAATTTAAAATTTTAAAAAGCTTAAATAGAAAATTTTGCATTTTAGGGGGGTGAGGGCTCCTGCTAGCCCCCTAGCTACGCCCTTGAAGTTAAGTACTAAGATAATAGAGATTGAATTGTTTGTGTTAATTTCATAAAAGTAAGATTTTATAACTAAAAAGGGGAAATTTAGGTCAATTTTTTCATAAGTAATTGAAAATATGTAAGGACTAATGTGGACAATATACTAAGTTATTTCTAAATTAAGAATAAATATGAAACTGTAGAGACTAACTTAGTAAATAGAAAAAGCAAAAGGCCTTATAAAAAATAAAAAAGTGGAGGGCTTATGTTGCAAAAAATCACTTTGTTTATCTTTTAGATATAAAAAATTGTGCAATTTTTTAATTATTTAATTACACAAACAAAGAACCATGAGGTGTGGTATGGTGAGTGCTCACCTCATCCCTTAACCATGTAATCTCCCCGCTCATAAGAATAGGGCACATTTATGGCCACCATTTACCCTTTCGGAAAGCACCCATGGGGAATTAGCCAATGTTATTGTCAATGGATACCTTGATTTTAGAAGACATGAGGTATTGAGACCTTACATGCAAGTCACGATACTTACGGTAGTAAGTCTCGATACTTGACTACTAAGTTTCGAAACTTGGCACATAAGTCTTGATGTTATTCCTCTCTCAAATGCTCTATTAGATTTTGTTTGAGATGTATCAGGACTTGGGGGACAAAGTCTCACTACTTAGCCTGAAAAATGCTTTGGAAGGTTTAGAAACACTTTTAAAAGGTCTTAGAGGTACTCAAAAACTTTTGTGAATTGTCCAAATCATTTAATAACATTGCTTTTGAGTTTGTAACGCTTGAAAATAAATTTTACATATTGGATTAATGAATTATCGAATTTATTTTATTATATCAAAACATTTGAAAATCAAATCTAACAATCTCGCATTTTTTTATATAAAAAACCTTAAAATTTTGCTTTGTAAAACTCCCCTAAATCAAATATTTTTTTCAACTTATACTCCCCTTTTTAAAAAAATTTATAAAGACTCTGTTTTTGGAAATCAATTTGCTTGAATTTCAAAAATAGAAGTTAAAAATTGAGATATTTAATTGAAATTCAATTTGTGTAACTTATTAGCAATGTTCTAATATTGAAAAAAAAGTTTAATTGCCACTCATTCAGTTAACCAAATTGTAATTTTTTATCATACTTTTCCTTTTTTTCATATATAAAAAAGTATTGGATTATGGATAAACAATAAGGCACAAAATATCTATAGAAAATCATTTGAAAATCAAACTAGTTCAATAAAAATATCAACACAAAGGCAATCAAAATAAGTCTAACATGTGCCTAAAAAACATCCAAGTAACATCCAAAAACAAATCTAAAGTTTCTCAAAATATAGGCCAATCAACCAATTACCAACAAAAACCAACCAAATTCCATAAGAACAATATATATGAAAACATAATTAATCAAAAGAAATATAGGTAAATAGATGCTAGATTAGACATAAAACAAATATAATGGAAAAAGAAAGCATCATAGTAATTCAATAAAAATATCAACACAAAGGCAACCAAAATAAGTCTAACATGTGCCTAAAAAGCATCCAAGTAACATCCAAAAACAGATTTAAAGTTTCTCAAAATATAGGTCGTGCAACCAATTACCTACAAAAACCAACCAACTAAGCCTAAAGCATTTAAGAAATCCCAACCATACCAATCATTAACAATGTTCCAAAACACAACTATCAAATCACTCATCTGAAGAGGCCAACGACGACGGATGAAATCGGGACATGAAAAGCTCCATTTGCTCCTCCAATCTAGTAAATTGTGTGTTTATTTATCGATACAAGTCATTAAGCCTAGAATTGAAGACCCTAATAAGAGTGTAAACGTGATCGGATATTCCATTTATAATAGTTAAAAGTGCTAACGTGTGAGAAGAAAGTGGTAGAGCTAAAGGTGGGCGGCCATGATGTGCTCACACTCTTCTGGAACTTGTTGCTCTTCTCTTTATTGCTCGGTTTGTCCTTAGTGTTTTCCATCAAATCGTTTAACTTGAACATTGACCCACTCCCCTTGATTGTTTTTTTTATAGCGATAATTATGAATTGTTTTAAGGTCAAGGAAAGTACTAACGACCACTCTGGGATCAATGAAGATATTAATTTCAAGTTTAGAGAATATGAGGCTAAGGTACATGCCAAAAAGAAGAGGATATTTAGAGTGAGAAGGGTAGTTGATAACATTGGCAATACATTGAAAAAGAATATTCACAAGGTTTGGCTAACTATTTTCTTTAATGCAATAAAGCCACCACCGATCAATGGATCAAAGCTCATTGTGTTTGGTAGTTGTTTCCAAATCCAAGCAAGAAAAAGATAGAGCACATGATCATGAAAAAGGTAACAAGGTGACATTGAGAGACATAGGAATCAACATAGGTACCATGAATGTTAGAATCAACCGTATAAGGAAGATCAAAGTACTTAACAAACAAAGTAAGTTTAAGGGTGATTTTGGTATCCGTAAGGTATGAGGTGATGGAAATGGCAGTGTAACCATCCACAACGGTCTCTAAAGTAGAATTACTATAAGATAATTGAACAAGGTTTGGATGTACTTTGCTCTTGAGATTGCAAAAGGAAGCCATCCTCATATCTCAAAAGTAGGAAGATGAGAAAATTTGAACGATCAAAGAAATGGAATGTTAATGAGACTATCATGAGCAAGAGAATGACAGATAAAGTATGTATAATATCGAGTAAGGGCTTCTTCATTTTTAAAGCAATTATCAAATAAGTTTGGTGGTTTATTGGAACTTGAAGAAGCACCACTATGTTCGATTTGATGCCTTAAGTTTAGTATTTTTGTCTAAGTACACTTGTAATTTTTCAAGATTGGTTAATAACACTATCCATGAATTACATTAATACTTTGTATATTATCCTCAGATGGTTTTGGCATGCAATGCAAAATGGAAGAAAATGTTGCTCACTGGTTGTCTAATGTTTAACAAATATTAAGCGATATTACGTGGTCAGATCGTAATATAGAAAAACAACTTGTATTAGTAGATGAACCTAAACATGTCATTAGTCTATTTAGAAATGAAGAAACTGATTGAAAGACTAATATGTTGCCTATCAAGTCCAATTGAGGAAATATTTTGTCTTGGGCATCGGAACGGATGACTCCTAAAAGTTAGAAACATAGATGTGACTAACTGGCCTGACAGTACATTGAATTGGACCAAAGAAGAATAGATCTTAAATTTGTTTATGGATTTATTCACTTGTGACATTCATAATGTGACATACATAAATCCTGGTTGGATGTGGACTATGCATGCGTGACTCATACACTTTGATGTAAGTAAAAGTTTGAGTTCGAATAGATTAGGAATCAAAAGCTAGTGCGTTGGGTGTATGACTTCTGTAATATGTAGTGCCATTCACGACATTAGAATTCATAGCTCGAAACATGGGTAAATGATATCCTCTCATTGGCATTACATGGTTGATGAAAAGTAAACGTGGTTTCGGGTCGTTCGTCTTTGTGATGGATGACTTGATCACTATTTGATAGTGATTGACTTTTCATGAAGGAAGATGTAATGGTTACCATGAGATAAAATAGGATCATATCAGGAGAATGGATATTATCCCAAAGAGATTAAAGATATCCTATAAGGATAACACACTTATGATAAGGTATTTGGACGAGTACTAATCGAGTTGTTTTCATAATGGTATGTCGTTAAGAAAAGCTTAGTCACGATACCATACTGGAATGACTTTGTGACTAAATGAGTTTATAATTAATAGGAGAAAAGCTAGAACTTATTTATAAATCATTTGACCCTCAATTGCATATGTCTAATCGGTCCCTCCGCTAGCTCGTTGAAACCAAAAATGAAGTGCGTGTTTGAATTAAAATGAACAGAATGAATAGAAATAGAGAAATGGAAAACTTTCATAAATGATTATTTTTTTCTTCGAAATGAAGAAATGGAATCATTTGGAAATGAATGTGGTTTTCTCAAAATGGAAATGGAAATGGAAATGAAAATGAGAAATGAGTCATTTGCAAATGAACATGGATTTCTCAAAAATGATAAGAAGAATAAGTTTATGTTTTTGAGCTATTTTAAAGCCTAAAAATGAAAATAAACCATTCGATTATAGTGAACAAGTTCAATGGGTAAATATTAAATACATTTTTTCAAAATTTTACCAATGGTAAAATCGTCATAATTTTTCCGGGGGGTAAAACTGAGATGAGAAAAATATTTAATTTAAATATTAAAGTTTATTTTTGGGAAATAGAAAAAACAAATATTAGGTTGGATCAAATTATAAAGTATTGGGTTAAAAGCCCAAAAAGTACTTGTAATTGGACCCTATAATGCCCTATACTCGGCCTGGTTTCCAAGCCCGGATATCCAGATGCCTCACCATCGTCTCATGTCATACACAACAAGTAAAAGCTCATTCTAAACGAAATGTCTTTCATATTATTATTCGTATAAGTTCTTGATTGAACATATTCTTAGTTACTGATTATACATGTTGAACATTCATCAAAAGGTCTTTAAAATAATAATTAAACATGCACAAGGTCCATTTAACAAAATCTCAAAACTATCACGTAGGTATCGATACTGACACTAGGGTATCGATATTTTCTTTAAGTGCTATCAATACCACTTGGAAAAATGATATCAAACTTGGATTTTGTTTCTCGATTAAAAACCCAAGGTCTCAAAAATTATCGGTATTTGCCATGTAATATCGATACTGTAACCTTGAGTATCGATACTTGAGCAAAGTTATCGATACCAAATCTCTATTTTGACTTCCTGCGCGTTTCAAAACACATAGGTATCGATTTTAAAAACCGATTATCGATACCTCTACTCCAGACCTAAAAAATACAACATATATAAGTAGTTAATTCATTCCAATTTAGTTCCTAAACATCATGCATTATTTAGTACCACAACTAATCATTCAACGGCCTAATTAACATTTCAATATTGCAAAATCATGTTCGAGCAAGTAAAGTCAATCCATCCTCATGTTCATGAACTCAAGCATAAGAATAACATGTAATCCTTATAAACCGAACCAAAAAGCAGAAAAATGTCTAGAAGTTAATAAAACAAGCCTACCACATTGCCTTTTTCCCCAAAACGAGAGCTCCATCTTCATTCATCGGATATGCGAATCTCCAATAGATCAAACATAGACTCATAGAGTCAAACATGTCCCAAAAGTGAAGCATAAAGCTAACACTAACCTTATTTCCCCTTACATGTCCCGTCGAATGGAGCTTGGCTCACATTCTCTTATCCCTCTAACATGTCTTAGGGCCTCAATGCCCAAAATCACTAAACATATAGGTGGGTACTCACAATCCTATGGCATGCCAATTATATCCAATGGTTTTAAGATCACAAGGTCAAAATATCAGAAACAAACACATATCACTTATCGATTATCCGTGCACTATTACTGCATATTTGTATCTTTAGCAAAACACAATCACTATCATATAACATATATAAATCATGTATACATATGCTATAGCATCTCATCCCAGTTCACATATTCACATTCACATAAATGCACAAATCACAAGATAAACATAGGTATGAGAAAGCTTACACTCAGAATTTAAAGTAGGGTTTAGGCTACGACTAAATTCCTAAATAATGCATTGAATCATGTCCACAAGTAATTATTCGAAACACTCATCGATTACGCTTTCGTAGAAAGCTCAAACTAGCTTTTCCTTGCTTTATCTCTACTCGTAGAAGGTTCTATTGAATCTAGAACTTTAACACAACAAATTCACACAACAATACATCCAAAAATCCAAAGACTCATTACCAGCATACAAAACATAAGCCTAAACTAAGTCTCATGTAACCAAAACTTATAACATAGAAAACTTTAAATTTGAATATCTCAATCTATACTTAATCTTTTCACCTAAAACTAATTCTGTTCAACTTATGATTCACCTACGACTAATTCCCAACCTTTAAACTACAATAAAATACTCAATTCATAGTATCGACTTTTTCGACATGTTTTATGGTTATTTTTCAAAAATTCATTAAAACTCAAGAAATCTTTAACAAAAATTTAAAGTAAGTTTAGAAACCTCTTAATCATGTCATGATAATTGAAAAATACTTTGAAACCACGTTTTTACTCAAAATCTTAAATTTCACCATTAACGACTCAATTTTCGACTTTTTATTTAAAACATGCGATTTAATTGCTAAAAACATGGTTTTAAAGACTAAATAACGTTTAAAACTATTTGGAAGTTGAATCGTTACTTTAGATGACAAAAATCCAAGCGTTAGATCGTGTAACATCCTAAAACTCGGCCTAGAAGTTTAGACCGAATCTCGAAGGTTACATTGATTACCAAAATGATTGTAGGAAAAAAATTAGTTTAACCAGCGAGAAAAAAAACGGTATTTAAGTTGCGTAAAACTCTCCACTGTAAAAACCCCAAAGTCACAAATATTTTAGTTCAAAAGACGCAGACATGCATATAACACAACGTTTCGTACCACAATATTCAAAATAGAACTTACAATTCAAACCGTTTATTTATAACTGCGAAATTTATTAAAATACTTTTTAAGTCGATTCTAAAATGTGGCTGTCTGAGGCCTCCCATACTAAGTCCAGTATCTGAATTCGAAAATGTACTTGAAAGAGGAAACACTAAGGGGGTGAGCTACACGAGCTCAGTGTGAGTTCAAAACGATTAACAACAGATTTACCGAAGAGAACTCCAAATGGCAGTTCAATAGCAAAACATACTTACAGAGATATGCAGAAACAGAAAGCAAACTCGGAACCAATGTCTGAATACACGTAACAGTCAAAGCACACCAACTCACATACAGAATACTCAACACAAGTGTTATGCTGTTAGACAGAATACGGTCAAGTAATCTTACGCCCAGAACACCCAAATGGATGCATATGAATGCAGTCAAGTATTAAAAACCCACCTATCCAGTCAAAACACCTCTCTGTCCCCCGACCACACCCCAAAAGAGCTGTTTAAGCTCATCCAACCAAACACACCACTAGGACCTCGAAAGGCCCGTCCAACCTTACACGCCAAGTATGTGGTCTAAGCCACTCAGATATTAATATGCATCAGGGCTAGTGTATATGCAATACTGTGCAATACAGTAATACGCTGTACAGACATGTTGCAATTTAAATTGCCAAATCAGATAATGGTACGCAACAAAGCTGACGTACGTGCAGTATAGTGTGATAAACCACTGTACAAATAAGTTACAGTAAAACTGTCAGATCAGATCAGATCAGAATCAATTTTCCTTCTCTACACAACCAACCCCAAGATTTCTTTATGCAAGTGCATGTATGCTTACAACCTCACAGAAATAATCAACACATCGACAGACAGTTAGGCAGAAAAAGATATGCACACACACCTGCCTTATAGGTTTCAAGATCAGACATCTCACACAACGATCACAAATAACAATTAAGCTAAAGCCCAGATACAAGTCTTAACTACCCTCACTAAACCCTCGCCAAGGGTCAGAACACAAACTCATTTTCAGATAAAAAAACATACACAGAACTAAAATAGGTGAATTAGGACCACACGGCTATGTGGAAAAGCCTAGGCCGTGTAGGGGTCAACACACCCGTGGAGGAGGAGGCACATGACTGTGTGGCTCAGACACATGCCCTTGTAAGCCAGAGACATGTCCATGTGAATAGGCCATGTAACTCTCTGTCCATTTGTGCTAAAATAGAGTACAGGCAGACACGACCGTGTGAGGGTCTTAGACGCCTATGTGCCCACCAGACACGACCGTGTGTCCAAAACACAAGCCCGTGTAGGATCCCTAAATCCCCAAATTAGCCACATGGTCGTGTGACACCAAATCACTAAATCCTTAATTCTCAAACCCATTAGGCACACAGTCGTGTGAAAATCGACTAAAATCCCTAAATCGGCCACACAGCCATGTGGCACCAAAACTTGCCAAAAAACCTTAATTCCTAAATGCACACAGCCGTGAGGACTGCCCATGTGGGGCACACGCCCGTGTGGCCACTCGTGTGGTCATGAAACCACCCAAAAATAGCTTGAAAATAGAGTTTTTCGGTCATTAAATCGATCTTCAATCGATGGAATTCAGAAACACACCAACATATATAGATTTCCAATGGCATTCAACAGTATTATCGAACATCGTCAACCAATTTTCAAAAGGCACATATATTTCCGCATTCCACCAAAAACAAACTTACAATTCACAAGTAAAACTTAAAAGTCTTGAAACCCACACTTGATTCATGACCAAAGACGTCCAGACACTAACTCGATGACAAAGGAGCGAAATTCTCTGAAATCTGCTAGCAAAATCGTTTTGAAAGAAAAAAAAGAAGTAAGAACAAAAAGAAAAGAAAACCTAGAAAGAGGAAGAAAAGAACGTCCAGCAAGAAAGGAAAATAAAAATAAATATAAATATAAATGGTTATATGTTTTAACTTAAAACAAAACTACTATTTAACAAAACAAAACAAAATGAAAATATATCTCCAAAATGCACACACAAGAACTCGAACCCAGAACCTAGAGGTACACTAACACTCACTCAACCACCAGACCAGCAAACCCATTCTTTCACTTAAACACGCAACTAAACACAATAGCACAACCTTTTCACTGACCCTAACCACAAAACTCAAAACTTCTAACCTCAAAATTTGGGGTGTTACAGATCAAAACCCGAAAAACTCAAAAACTTGACAATGGATGAAACTATGGTGTTTTTGGGTGTTTCTCTTGGTCTTTTTATAGAGGTTGGTAACTTAAGAAATGATAGAAATCAAATGGAACTAGGGTTTAGAGTTCAAATTGATTAGAATAGTAAGAGAGAACAATGAATGGCAAACACTAGTTTTTGGGGTTGTTTTTACGTGAAATAATTTGGAGATTGGGGGTTTTAGCTTGAATTTTAAAATCGTATTAAATTGCTTCATAAAAACTCTAAGTTTTGACTCTTTTATAAATCAATCTTTTTTGCAAAATTAAAGGTATTTAGAACTCATTTTTAGAAATTGATTTAATTTTCTAAAAATCATAATTGAAAGCATTACCAGTCTATCATGTCGCAAATTTCTAAACACTTTAAGGCTAAAATT
Organism: Gossypium hirsutum; assembly: GCF_007990345.1. NCBI lineage: Eukaryota > Viridiplantae > Streptophyta > Magnoliopsida > Malvales > Malvaceae > Gossypium > Gossypium hirsutum. Next base: position 17,938,371 of record NC_053433.1, read on the forward strand.
CCTAAAATACCCCTAAAACTCAGAAGCCCTATTTTGGAGTGTTACAAACCCGATATGGAAGAGGCCCAAAAGCCTCTTATGTTAATAGGGTGGATGACTAACCCTAGTTAATATTAATTAGGGTTGTCACCACCTATACTCCTAATTAGACAAAAAGTTCATTTTTCTAGTTGCAATGAACTTCTCTAATTCAACAAGAGTTCTACCTTCTCTCCCTATAAATAGATGGCACTGGTAGAGCTATTTACACAAGTTTAAGATATCGTTATTATGCTCAAAAATAGAGAGACTTTTATTCTCTTAAAATTAAATATATTTTTCATAATAACGATTCTACCGATTTTTATTTGAGAAGAGAATTTTTTCTTTCCACATAAAAGAAAAGAATTTCTACTTCTGTGTTTTGATTCAATTGGTTTGAGCCCACACTTGAAGTAGTTTGTGGTACAAGAATAGCGGAGAAGATCGCTTGGTTGAAAGCTGGGAATAAAAAGGATTCGTCTATCTGAAACACAGGTATGATTTCGGTCTAGGTTTTATTGCTATAAAATCACAAACTGGGTCAATTTTCAAAATTTTTATTTTTTGCTGTGCAAGAAAATCATTTTCAAACCGGATTTTTCCAATACACTAGACCAAAGACATTTGATGAGAGGAATGAGTGTAGAATCAAATTTCTTATGGACATTTGCTTTTCTTGAGGTTTAAGAGTATACTAAGATAAACTAGGACAATTATGCTAAAATATCATTTCAAATATTTTTGAACCATTTAGTATAGACTTGTAACACATAATAAGCATGTTTAAATGGTTTCAATGTCTATAACTTATCAAGATCAAGTTTTGATTATTTAAGCTCAAAAAGCCCTACAAAAATAAATTTATCTCAAATCTCAAATCTCAAATTGTTGCAAGTTTGTCATTTTCTTTATCTAAGCAAGCTCAAAATAAATTTATCAAAAATATTAAAATTATTTTATCAACACTTGATTAAACAATTTTTCCCAATTAAAAATATATTATTTGCAAAAATATTAACATTAAAATTATTAAGCTTTGTAAGCTCCTTCTAAGATGTGCAAACATGTGATATATCCTAAAAGCTATGATGCATCCTAGAAATATCTCTAAGCATGATTTCACCAATATTACTCAATAAACTGTCATGCTTAAAGAGACACACTTGATTTTTGTACCCAAATTATTTTGGGTCCTTGGAGGTTAATTCCAATATCTTTTGTTCCCTTAGGAACCTATACCTTCCTAACTTTACATGGAATTCATTTTTAAATTGGACAAATATGTATAGAATGACCATGAAATTAGCAATGTTCACATTTTGCCATTTTTATGAATTTTCCAAAATAGTTTCTTTTTCTTTTTCTAAGCTTTCAAGCTTCAATTTTAACTTAAGATTTTCTTTTTCCAATAAATAACATTTAATTTTGAAAGCTTCTAAATTAATTTTCGAATTTTCATTTTTACTTTTGAAATCTTCTTTTATTTAAAAAGAAAATTCATTGTCAACTTTGAGTTTAGAAATCATTTTCTTATGCTTAGAATTCATGGTTACAAATTTCAAGGCTAACTCATCAAATGCATTTTCTAACTCAAAACAAGAATTTAAATCATGTGAGTTAGAAGATACCCCTTGCTTTTCAAAAGCCATGAAACAACGATCCCTTTTCATTTGGGTCTCCATCATTGGAGGTATCACTATCACTCCAAGTGGTTATCATGGCTTTCTTTTTTCCCTTATGTTTCTTCTTCAAAAGAACAATCAGGCTTGTTGTGCTCCAGCTTATTACAAATATAGCAAACCACTTTCTTTTCTTGAAGCCTTTGTCCATTTTTATGAATCTTTTGAACTTCTTGGAAAGTATGATTACCTCTTCATCGTTCTCATCCTCATTATCATCTTCATCATTGCTTTCTTCATGGATAGATAACTTCAGTTTCACTCCTACTTCTCTTGATTTTTCTTTAACATGCTCCAACTTCATCTCATAGGTGAGAAGTAAACCTATGAGCTCATTTAAAGAAAGTTTATCCAAATTCTTGGATTCCTCAATAGCCTTCACTTTTGCTTCTCATTCCCTTGTTAGGCTATTAAGTAATTTCTTCACCATTTCTTTGTTGGAATAAGCCTTTACAAGTGCCATTAATCCACTGAAGATGTTGGTGAATCTATTTGACATGTCTATGATGCTCTCCTAAAACTTCATCTTGAAAGGTTCACAGTTAAGTGTGAGTAAAGCAATATTGAATTCCTTAACTTGGTATGTTCTTTCATGAATGGTGGCAATATTGTCCCAAATTTCCTTGACACCTTAACATTAGGACACTCTAATATACTCATTAGGCTCTAATGGTCAAAAGAGAGTATGCATGGCCTTAGCATTGAGTTGAGCATTTTTTGTCACTTTCTTCCCACTAATCTTCATCCTTGGGCACCTCTAAATTACCATTTGAAATAATCCTCCATGCATGATAATTATTGTCTTGAATGGAGGCCTCCATCCTTGTCTTCCAATAGGAATAACTCTTATCATTAAAGTAAGAAGGTCTCAAAAAAGATGTGTCCTTCCCAAGTTAGCTGAGCCAAAATCATATGACATCTTAAAACTTGATTGATAACGGAAGGAGTGGAAGAAGATCGTATTCAAGTTGTTCGAGTTGAGAAAGAAAGATTCGAATCTGACCTGAAAAGAAGAAACCAAAAAAGTTTAAGAAATTTTAGAATAAAGAATAAATATTCAAAATGATAAATAAATAAATGATAGAACAAAAAGTGGAAGATGGATCGAATAAATTAATAGATATGATGAATAGATAGATAAGTTTTCAATTGAACTCATTAAGGTATAAACCCCAAAAAACTCAATTAGTTGCTCTAATCAACCCTACAAGAAATAATTCTTAGCAACTTGAAGGATGAAGAATGAATTCCCATGAATCATTCAAGAAAATCGAGAAGAAAGCTACTTCTTAAAATCATAAGAAAGCAATCTTTCACAAAAGAAACTAACTTCAAAGTTGAAAACTTTATTAATGAAAAACAATTGTGTATCTAATGAACAATGAAGAAGACTTTATATAGGCTAGCTAATTAAATCCAAATAAAACTCTCAAGTATAATGAAACTCTAATTAATCTAAATAATAAGTAGTTTTAAACTAAACTTTCATATTTGACTAAGAAACATAAAACTCCTAAACAAATTAAAATACTTAAAAAAATTCCAATATTCAGAATAAATAAATAATAAAATAACAAAAGCTAATCCATACAATATCGGACTCATATATAATAAAAATTAAGCCTAAAAATAGAACTCAATATGATTTAAACTCGAATTAAAAGCCCCGAAACTCATAATTTCTGTAATAATCTCATCCAAAAATTATGATCGTGTAGTATTCACTAAAACAGTCATAACTTGAGCTTTTGAACTCAAAATCGAGTGATTTAAAGTGCGTTTCGAAGCTAAGATATAAATATTCAAACACTATACAGATATCTCAACCCAAAAATGTCTGGGTCCTATCCAAAAAGTCGTCATAAGTTATCTATTTTTTAAACTTGAAAATTGGAAACTTCGGTGAATGGAATTTAACAAATTTCACCCCATTTGTGCATGTATAATTGGTATTTTTGCCTTGAATTGTCTCTCCTAATATGAAACCTTCGATGGAAAGCTAGCTTAAATACAAATTATTAGGCTCCAAAAATACTAAGAGAGGGTGAATTGGTATTTTAAGAATTTCTACAAACTTTTCTAGATAATAAGGAAAGAGAAAAGAAAGCTTGCACAACCAATTTTATAATGTTTCAACTTTAATTGCCTACCTCTACTACCTTGTTATACATCAATCAAAGATATATTGATTCATTATAAGAATTGATACCTTTCAAAGAGAAGGTATAACCTTTACAACACTATCTTTTTCTAAAGACTTAGATAGAACCTTTCTCACTAAACTAGAACCCTTATTAATTTTTGTGACACAACTAAAACCCTCCCTAATTACGATTAGTGATAAAGATGAAGTAAATAATAAAGCCTTTAAAAGGACATGTGTTTACAAAGTTAAGTTATCATAGAAATAAAATGAGAGTCATAAAAGATTTACAATATGAACTTTAAGATTATGTACAAGAGAAAAAAAAAAGAAATAAAGAATTTGAAGTTTTTCTCTTCACTTTGATGCTTGGATATGTGTCTCTTGTGTTTTCAAGTGTTCTTGACTTGTATTTATATCCTCTAACTAAATTTTGGATGTTTGGAGTCGTTGGTGGAAGTTTCCCGCCATTGGAAGAATTGATCTTACGCATTTAATGTAGTCTACAAGGTCAAGTCTTGATATTTGGAAGATATGTATCGAGAATTGGCTGAAAAGTAGTCATTAGAAGACATTAGATACAAGTCTTGAGACTGGGAGTGAGTCTCAATACTTCAGGTAGTAAGTCTCGAGACATGTGGCTATTAATTTACAAGTCTCAATACTTATAGCCCAAAGTCTCGAGACTTGGCTACTAGGTACCTTAAAACTAATGGGGTGGATTTGGTTTAAAACTCCCCCAAATTTGAATAAGAGCTCGACATGCTCCATTCCTGAAACCAAATTTCTTTTCTTAAAAAAACCTATGGAGTTAGATCGAATAAAAACGTAATTTACAGTGAATATTTGATTTATCGTTGGTAAACAATAACACAATACCTTATTATTGGTAAAATAAAAAAATAGTGGAAGATATATAAATAAATACTAATAATTTTACTTAAACATAAACAAAAAATTTAAAACTCAAAATCCAAAACTTAATATAAATCATAAACCTTAACACTATGTTTGGATTGGAACAAGTGGAAAGAAAGTTAAGTAACTCAAGGGAAATAATTCTTCTTTTCTTTGTTTGGATAACTTATTTTTTACATGAAAGTGAAAGTGAAATGAGTTCAGAATCCCTCACTTTTTCTTATTTTCTCTCATTTTTTAGTACCCCGAATTGGAAGAAAGTAGAAGAAAAAGAAATAAATAATATTTTATTTTTAAAATGTCATTTTTATCCGTTGTTTATTTTAATGACTCTTTTACTTTGAAATTTCTTTTACTAATTGAAATTTTTCTCTGTTTTTAATACCTTATTACTTTGTTGTAAATGTTTCTATTATTTTTTTTAAATTGCCTTTTTCTTTTAATTTTTTGAATTAGCACAACTCTTTAAGGAATATTAGTACTCATTTTACTTTTTAATTTTGTATCAAATTAACAAACTATTAAAATTATTTTCTATTATTTATTTATTTATTTGGACTCTTTATTTAAAAAAAACTTGTATCAAATTAATTTATATTTTTTTATTAATACTTGTAATTATTTTCTTATGAATAAAATTAAATTTTATAATTTATAATTTTATTTAATTATTATATTTTTTTAAAAAAATAAGGTTATAATGGAAACAATTATTTAGGTGAATCAATTCCTTTTCTTTTTGCGTCTTAACCAAATGAATAAAATGTTAAAATTACTTCATTTTTTTCTTTTATTAATTTTGGCTATCCAAACAAGAAATAAATATTTTCTTACCTTTCTTTAACTTTGCTTTCCCTTCCCTTCCCTTAATTTCTTTTATTATTAATTATCCAAACATAAGGTAAATCCTAAACTAAAACTCAAAATACTAAACCTTAAACTTAACCTCTAAACTCAAAATATATCTTCCACAATTTTTTGTTTTACTTAATGACAGGTCATATTGTTATTCAATGATAGTGCTTGAAACTCATGTCTTGACAATACTTAAAATATTATTTCATTTAATATTTTTGAAATAAAGAAAAATCTAAACCTAATAAATTCAAATTATTTTATCAGCACTAATCATAACCATGATCATATTAGGTTGGGTTCAAAAGTACGAAATTAACCCCCCCCCAAAAAAAGCATTCAAAGATATGTTGATTTTAGGGGAGATATTTTTCATTGGGGACAAAGGTTATAAGACAAAGACAAAATCATGCTAAAAGGAAATTGCAATGGTAAAGGAACTACTAACAAGACTCTATGTTTCCAAATGCTGCAAAATAATTTATGATCTCTTCTCTTCAACCGATAATATAAAGAAACATAACTCATATATCTCTTCCCTCCAACCAATATTATAAAGAAACATAAAAAAAATGAGCTTCCAGAATATATGATTTATGCCTATTATTTTACCAGGGTATAAAAAACTATAACCATCTATTTTTAGAATCTGAATTTGCAAGAGCTGTGTGGTTGTATTAGATTTAGGCATTAGAACTGGGTATTTTGATAATACTAACATTCAAAGGTGGGTCAAGGATTTAGTGATGTCTCTAAATTCAAGAAATGAACATATATATGATTTATTTGGAGGATTTCTGGTATTTTATGGGGTATTTGGTGTTATAGGAATAGTTTCAAGTTTAAGTGTGAAAAACCAAACCTAGATTCTACATGGCATATAGCTCTTGAAGTTGTAAGAGTAACAAAAGATGCCTACTGCAAATGAATCGAAGACTCTTGACAAACGTTTCAAACTTTAAAGTTGTCTCTATACCGATTATCATATATGATCGGACTAAGCTTAAAGTATGGTTTTCGGTTCACTTTAGGTGGAAGTTTGTAGAGAATCAAGTAGAATTCTCTTTCATAGTTCAAGATTTATCTAATGTGATGATGTTCAGTAGATGTTGGAAAATGTTTGGGTGAAGCTTTGGTTATTACAGAAGCTATTGTTTGAATTATAGGTGTAAAGGGAAAATTACAATCTAAAGACAAGTTAGTGAAGAAACTTTTCAACTAGTACATGAATATGGTTTGTTATTGAAAGGCTCAAGCTATTTTGTAGGATATCATGAAATTGTGGAGTTTAAGTCACAATTGTCACACACAGTTCTCATTAAGTCTAGAAATTAAGGAAAAATTGAAGGGTTAAATTGAATGAAGCCATAAACCACCGAAATCTATTGAAAAATTAGGAAAACTTAGAGACTAAATTGGACATGGTTAAGATTCAATTCTGGTTCGATTGGATTAAAACCAGTTAATTCGTTAATGGGAGTCAAAATTATTGTCAATGAATGGTTTTTATACAGTTAAAGATCATTCGTGAAGGGTTATAAATAGTTGAGAAGTGAATTCCCAGGGTGAATTCCTCTCAATTTTGTTTCATTCTCTCATTTTCTTCATCTTCTTCCTTGGTTTCTTTGAAGAAGAGATATCTATGGAAGCTCTACGTGGAGTGGTGATCTTGAGGTTTAAATGAGGAAAGTAGAGAATCCAGTAAGTTGGTAAGGTTCTTAGTCCAGGAGAATGGAAGCTTTAACGTCCGGAAAAGCTAAACGGAGGAGGAAAAAAAGTGCCAAGTGAGTTTCTACACTCTATCTCTGAAATGTTGTGTTCGGTATATATATGTGTTAATTCCAGAATAAGTTTCATGATAATGCATGGTCTCTGTTGCTTGAGAATGCTTGATCGAATAAGGTTCAGTAGGTTTATAAGTATTCGTCAGTGTGTCGTTATGAAAAGATATTTATGAATTTCATGTAATGTTTGTTTATTTATTGTAGAATATGAAAGGGAATTATCAACAGTCTAGATAAAGTTAGATAGGAAAAAAGGGTGTTTCTATTAGATACCTTCATACGGTATTGCTGAGTGCAAAACCATGATGTGCGAAGCTCTGGGCCTATGTCACACCTGAAAAGAGAAACTAGGAGTTTTAGGGGTATTTTAGGAATTTTGGCCTATATGAGCTCAAATTTTAGTAAGGTTAGTACTCAATAATGTTTTCAAAAATGGTTTTCATAAATTTAAGTCAATTTTCGAAAACAAGTTTTAAATGTCATTAATTTTAGAAAAGAGACTAATTTATAAAAAGGCCAAAGCTTTGAGTCTTTATGAAGCAATTAAACTTTAAAAATCAACCTAATAAACCCCCCATTCCAGTTTTATTTCATGAAAAAATTTCTTCTCATTTGCTTGTGTCGTTTCTTGCTCTCCCTAATCCCTCCCAAATTCTCTTTGAATGCTATCACCCTTGAGCCTTAAACCTCTATTAAAACCAAGAAAATCACCCAAGAATTCTAGCATCTTCATTATCTTTTTCAAAACATGAGTTTTTCTAGGTTTGATTCAAAACTTGATTTTCTTGCATTCAAGGTAACCAATCATTTTCCTATTATATTTAAACATTATTTGATTCTTTAAACTAATTTTTTAGCCATTAAAATGCATGTTTTAGGTAAAAGCCGAAAATCGGGTCTTTAATGGTGAATTTTGAGTTTGAGGATAAAAACTTGGTTTTAAAGTGTTTTCAATTAGTTTTAATCTAATTAGAAGATTTCTAAAGTAACTTTGAAGTTTTGTCAAGGATTTCTCAGGTTTTAATGAATTTTCTTTATAATGGTCCAAAAACTTGTCAAAAAATTTTGATACCTTAAAATGTGTAGCTTTGTGTAGTTTAAAGGCTGGAAATTAGTCATAGATGAATATGCAGATGAATGGAATTCATTTTGTTCGAAAAGATTAAGCGTAGACTAAGTTATTTTGATTTTGAAATTTGTTGTGCTAAAGGTTTTGGTTAGAAAAGAATGTAGCTTAGGCTTGTGTTTGTGGATATTTGAAGTGAGTTTTTGACTAATTTTTGACTGAATATATGTGTGGTTTGTCTTGTTGAAGTGTCAGAGTCAATAGGACCTTTAACGAGTAGAGATAAGGGCAAAGGGAAGCTTGTCTAAGCTTTTGATTTCTTGGCAAAATAGAATATTTCGGTGAATATTTTAGAATTGCTGCTCGTAGATGACTCACTGTGTATTTGGGAATTTAGAGGTAGCCTAAACCCCTACTCTAAATTCTGAGTGTAAGTGTTCTCGTACCTATGATTAAATATGAGATATATTTGTTTGTGAATTTATGAAATCATGAACATATGAGATGCTATGATATGTGCTATGAGTTTATGTTGACTATTGTGGAAGTGAAAATGAGAGTATATTATTCATGCCATGTGACGGTAAGTGTGAGGGTATGTTCCCATACCTTATGACAAAGATTACATTGTGTTTAAAATGTGAATATGCAATGAATATGTGCGGAAAATCGGTAAGAAAATATGTGATATTAAAATGGATATTTTGTCCTTGTGACTTAATGAGACCATTGGATATAGTTGGCATGCCATAGGATTGTGAGTACTCACTTATGTATGTTGTGATATATGGGGTGCTGAGGCCCAGGGACAGTGTTGGAAAGATAAGGGAATGTGAGTTGGGCTCCATTCATTGTGATATGCATGTGTGGTGTGTTGGAGAACGTTAGTTATACGTTTCACTTACAGGATATGATTGACTCTACGAGTCTGTGTGTGGTATAATAGATATCTGTATATATGATAGGTGTTGATAGAGTCCACTTTACGTTTCATAATCTTAAAAGCCAAATTATCATACACTATGACTAAATGTGATTGAGATGTGTCAGAATATATATATGCTTAAACGTTCGTATAAATATGTGTAAAAGAATTACTGGAATATGACTAAATATGTGAATTATGGTACTTAGTTAATGACATTTTGGGAATATGTTGTTCGGTTGATGCATGACGACTTGTTTGCGTAGTGGTTGTTCTAGGCATTCACTAAGCTTGTTAAGCTCACCCACCCATTTTATCCTTTGTAGAGTAGTTGTGTTCCCAATGTGAGCGGTGTGGTCGTCGAGGGATTGATCCAAGCCATTCTTTACTCATTGCAGTAGGTGTTTTGCTTATTCTAGTTCTAAGGAATAAAAAGGCAATGTGGTAGACATTTATATTAGATTGTTAAAATGTATTTGGGATTATTTGCATATTATGTATGTTTGGAAGCAAGTAGAGTTGGATATAGTATTTGGACTATTGTTTTAGACATTTTGATGCTTATATGACTAAGTGAATGAAATGTGATGTTTAGGGATTAGGTTTGAATGATTTAAATGCTCTTATATGCTGAATTTTTGTAACATGAAGCAGAGGTATCGATATTAGAGCTTTTAAAATGATACCTTATTTATTTTCGAAAGTGCAGGGAGTTAGAATAAAAAGTTGGTATCGATACCTTGGCCCGAGTATTGATACTCGGGATGTAATTATCGATACCTTACGAAAGGTATCGATATTTTCTGATGTTTTGAAATTTAGTGAAAGACAGAATGCTAGTTTGGTATCCACTTTCTAGGTGGTATCAATACCACTTAGAGGAAATATCAATACCATAGAGGTAGTGTCGATACCTACGTAACATTTCTGGGAAAATTTGATAAGTCGTCCTAATGCATGATTAATACCTATGTTATGCTATTTTATGAATTCTTGGCATAGTTTATCAACAAAAATTGAATGTATTGTTTATAATTCATGATAATTCTATGTTATTATTAATAATAATAAAGATGCATGAGAAATAACATGTCGATTTAGATGAATAAGTAGTGAGACAGTGGTGTGGCGTCTCAATATTTGACTTGGTGCCCAAGCCAGGTATAGGGTGTTACAACCTAGCAAAAGGGACACTATGGTGTTTAAGCATCAGGGTTAGGAATGGAAAAATGGAAGAATGGACAGAGGAATAGGGAAATGGAATTCCTATTAAATACTTCCTATACAGTGTTGCTGAGTGCAAACCATAATGTGCGAAGCTCCGAGCCTTGTAGGGGGACACTTTAGTGTTCGAGCGTCAAGGTAGACATGAGATGGGTTGATATCAATTGTTATAAGGTTCCATAGAGGTCCATGGGATGACACCGCGATGATGATAAGGTCCTATAAGGCAACACCTCAAAAGAGATATAACATGTAAGACCATAACACAGTATGTCAACCAGTATAGTCTACTGGAACAATAAACACGGGGTAGTCCACTAGACATTAAACATGGGGTGAAAGGGTGTAAAACCATAACTCGGCTAAGGCAACTAGTATAGTCTGCTGGGACAGTAAACACGATGTAGTCTATCAAGATATTAAACATGGGGTGAGAGGGTGTAAGACAATAGCTCAGCTATGGCAACCATTATAGTCTGTCGGGAAGTAAACGCGAGGTAATCTGTTGGGATAGTAAACACATGGTAATCTACCGGAACAGTAAACATGGGTAGATCGCCAAGATGGTAATTTTGGAAAAAGAGCTAGAAGAATAATGCAAGTATTGGCAAGTGGGTTTTGAGGAATTCTTTGAACTAGGCAAAAATAGTAGAAAAGGGAAACAGTCTGCCAAAACAGTGAGTAAAGAAGTCGAAAAGGTAAGGGTGGTAACTCTAGTAGGAATCAGACATAGAGAAATGATGCTTCAATGACGCGTTGTATATAGGTAAAGGAAGAGGACCTATCCGCAAATTTTGGATAAGAAACCGCCATTTGGAGTCGTTAAAGAAGTGTTCAAGGAAGCATTGTATGTTAAAAGAAAACATTGAAAAGTTATTAGGAGTTCTACCCCAATATGAGGCTCGTTAACGCCAAAGTTATGTAGAGAGGATTAACCGTTGGTGCTGCAGATAGAATAATCAGTAAAGAAGGGGGTTAGATAGAACACATTGACCGATGAAGGTACTAGAAAAGATAAACCGAGTGATAGATAGGTTTGTCAAAAATATTCCTTTTTAAAGGGATTACATTAGGAAGTACCCACCAATGGGCTAGTTCTATATGGAACCATCACATAAGAGGAATCATAAGGTAAAATGGTTATTCAGAAAATAGTTTGTCGGATACTGTAGGCCCAAGTAGCTCCCAGTAGATGGACATGTTACACTTATAAGCATGGTATCTCAAATAATGCAGATTACAAGGAAGTAATCCAACCACTATTCATCCCAAGTGGGACTTAGTCCGCTAGTGTGGCGAGGGACCTCATTAGTTATCCCACAGAGGGATTGTCAGCAAGTCCTTCGATACTATGGTAAGAAAGGGGAGTCTACCATAGACTAAAAATATTTAGAAAGATCACCAATGTGTATGGTCCTTTCTCGTAGGCCTTATGAGTAGATAGGCCCAATGAGTAGAATATTAGTGTTCCATCGGAACTATGGCGCTTACGATCAAGAACAAAACAATAAAGGGTTTTCCTGGTAAAAAGATGTGTAGGGTAAAGTGAGAACCTACCAAGATAACAAGACATCTAGAAACCACCAAAACCCTATTGTTGGGACATGGGTTCGACCAGGAACTTACGGTATTAGTGGTCAAACTACCATTAAAGAATAGCGAAAGGTGTATGAAAGTCCGCCAATCCAGATAAAGTGCTAAAGTCTGAGTAAAAATAGGGAGTTAAAGTATTTTTTTTCTTTTAAAATTTTACCCTAGTAAATAAAGGGCAAGTTATGCAATTTGGTAGTGAAGAAACTCACTAAGTTAATTGAACTTACCAACATGTTGGCCTGTGTTTTGTAGGATTAGTGGGTTAGGGATCTTGAGGAAGGACCAAGCGAAACAGTATTGGATCAAGAATCAATGTTAGTCTCGTGTCATGCACATAGGAAGGGGTATCTTTAGAGGCTCCGCCTCGAGGTAAAAAATATTGTAACTAGGTAGTTTTCCATAACGTCTAGAGTTTTGAGATGGTATCTTTTGTTCTAATTTAGGGCTTCTATTGTAAGAGGTATATATATATTAATTGACAAAGTTCGTTTTAAAATTTTCAAGTTAAAATTTTGGTTCTTAGCTCAAATCGAGTTCAATTGTGACAACAATAATTTCACTGAAGACATATCAAGCAATTCTCAATGGAAAGTTAACCTTTTAGTCTTTAGGATTATTAATAAATCTCATTAGATTGTAGGTTTTATATCTTTATATTTAGTATTTTGATTATCTTGCTTAATTATAAAAAATAAAAAGAAAATTAAAAGGTGTATTTTCATTTATTCTTTCTCACTTGTGTAAAAATATTGCTTATAGAACAAGAGGGCGGGTAAACAAACTCATGAAATGGAATTTAAAATTACATTGTTTTGGGTTGGAATCCATTAGACATATATTATAAAATTCATATAATTTGAAATCACAAAATATACTTCTATACTATCGTTTATTGTTTTATAAAAAGAAAGGTTTTCAATAAAATAGTTAGTATTGTATTTGTGGACGTATGGTGTTTCTATTAATATTGATATGTATTAATATCGGTTTGTTTTAGTGTATCGTTTTAGATTTATTACTATTTTTGTAAAACATTTTATATATGTATATGAAAAATATTCACTAATATCAAATAATGAAATTAAATAAATCTCAAATATAAAATATTCATAAAAAATAAAACTTTGGTTGAAGTAGTAAAGAATTTTTTTTTAAAATATTGGTGGCATGAGTTCAAATATCACCTTATGTAAATGTTAAGATACAAAAAAATAAAAAAAAACTCATCAATTATATAAAATATTCTTTAATAAACTTCACAAAGACAATCCATCATTAAATAAACTCAAAATAAATAAGAAAAAAATTATTCCATAAACTAAACAATAAGATTATCTCATTCTATGCGTATAACAATTCATAATTCAACAAATTCAAAATAAATAATAAAAAATTTAAATTTAAATTTAAAATATATTTTAAAATTATTGTTTGGTACAAATAAGTAATAAAAATTTTAAATATATTTTAATTTTTTTTGTACCAATCGTTCCTAGAGCTGACCATGGGCCAAGTCGGGTCGGATCAAGGTAAAATTCTAAGCCTAGGCCAAAAAAATGGGCTAAATATTTTGCCCAAGCCCGACTCAAGCAAAAAATGCTAAAACCCAATCCCAGCTCAGCCCGTCCGTATTAAATTTTTTTATTATTTTGTTATATAAAAAAATTAAAAATATAATACATCAAACACACTAAAAATATTAAAATAAATGTTTCCTAACAAATTGAAAATAAATTTAAAAAATATTTATACTTAAATAACACTAAGATAAGTACAATTTAGCAAGCAAATGCCTCTAAAATAGTAGCAAAATTAACAATAAAACAATAGTTACACAATATCCAAACAATAAAAACAAAATAGTAGCAATATAATAATAAAATGGTAACAAAACAGTGGCAAAATAGCAATAGTTTTTTTTTACAAATTCGGGCCGACCTTATTTTTTTGTCCAAACCAATTTTTTGGGCCTATATTTTTGTCAAAACCCTCTCACTTTTTCGGGAAAAATAGCAACTGTAATTCGATGTAGCAGATTAAACTAGTTTTCGCACTTTAGGAGCTCAAACACAAGCATTTTAGTTAAGTTTTAATTATGTTTTCGCAATTTTAGTTACATTTAATAAAATGGGTAATTTGAGTCTTTTATTGACCTTAGGGGTTGAATAAGGCCTAAGGGTGAGCTAATATACTTTGTAAGCGTGCAAGAGACCATTGGAAGGGGTGCTAACTTGATATTGGTCATTTTGTTGCAACACGGAGAGCTGGATGTCGCAACATAAGGAGCAGAATAGAAGAATTTCAAGACTACCTTCGGTGTTGTGACACAGCCTAAAGGATTTCGCGGCACACCCCTGAAGACACCTTAAAGATGAAGCATACTACCCTCGATGTCGCGACACAAGACCTGGTGTGTCACGACATCACTTATGTACATGAAATAATTATGAGCCAAGGGCATTTTGGTCTGCACAATCAAACATTAAGCATGAGGACGATAGCTGACCTAGGGTTAAGGATGACGACCACTCTAAAGTCTATAAATAGGCTCATTTAACACAAGTTATGGACAGCTTTCATATTCTATAATTTTTGTTCTTAGTTTTAGTTATTAGTCTTTCTCTTTTCTTAGGCTTTAGGTTTCTTTCAGTTTTCGTTCTTTGCTTTGTGGAAGAAATCAGATTTATGAAATGTGATCAAACTCTGTGAGGATTTAGCATTTTGTTCTAATACAAATCAAGCTTCTTCTAAACCTTATATTCTTGAATTATTATTCATGCCTATTCTTTCTATCAAGTTTATATTGTTTATGAGATCCACGAGGAATTAATTCTCATGTGGGGGATTTCCAAGTGGAGGTATGATTAATTAACTGTTTTGTAGGGTTTTCTTAGCAGATTAGCTCTTCATGAAAGGAAGAACTTAAACCCTGGGCCTAACAATCCTAGGAAGTCATTAAGGTGGGAATTAACACAAAATTAGTATGACCTATCCGTGAACACCTTAACCCTGACCTGTAACACCCCTAACCCGTAACCATTGCCGGAATAGGTTAAGAGGCATTACAGGACTTGTAACTCAATTCAGAACAATCATTTATCAAATGTCATCTCATTTCAGTAAATATCATTCATTCACATTCAATATGTACTTATATCAAACATATAAAGCTTGAATCATACATTCGGGACTAAATCAGTAACATATTAAAGTTTTGGAAACTTAGAAAAATTTCAACATTTCAAGTGTCACGCGCCCGTGTGAATAGGCCGTGTGCCTCACACGGCTAATAGACACACTCGTGTCTCATACCGTGTGGAAACAGGGCATACATACTGACTTGTGCCACACGGCCGAAGACATGCCTGTGTGTTAGGCCGTGTGAAAACTGAAGAGGAGGATACTGACTTGGGTTACACGGCCAACCACACGCCCGTGTGTCTAGCCCGTGTACCCTTTGAAATGGCCACACACGCCCGTGTATCAAGCCGTACCAAAACTTAAAGGTATACTAACTTATCAACACAGCCAAATCACACGCCCGTATGCTAGGCCGTGTGCCATCTAGAGGGTATACTGACTTGTACCACAAGGCCAGTCATACGCCCGTGTGTGAGGCCATGTGGAGCATACTGACTACCATATCATTTTAACATTAGGGGACACACGACCATGTAACATGACCGTGTGTCACACACGGCTGAGACAGACGCCCGTGTCCCTACCCGTGTAGACCAAAATAGGCTATTTGCAAAGCCATATTTGCCACCTTATACACACAAGAATTCACAAGTATAAATGACCACATTTCATAACTCAATTGGCAACCATAATAACCATTTCAATGCACATTATTTGCTATATCAAACCTAACATTTACATACCCAATTACCTAATCAACATCATGCATAATCCATTCATATATCAAATACATATCAAAACATCATTTGCACATTTTCATTCCATCAATTCTTTGCCAAAACATACCATAATTTAATACTTATACACGACCAAAGATGATACCAAATAAGCCAAATCACATGGCTTAGCTTATACACAATATATATACCAAAAGCATACTTTTCAAGTGACCATAACTAACACCATTTAAACTAGCCTATACATGCCATATTTACATATTTTTACAAGTTCAAAAGTACCAATCGAAAATTGGATAGTGTGATGTGTAACTCTGACTTGTCCGAGACGAGCGAGCTATTGAACCTCTATAAAACAAAGAAAAAGAAACAGAGTAAGCTTATAGCTTAGTAAGCCCATATAAATTAGAATTAAACTTACCATTATACATAATCAAAGCAATACTTAACGTGCAACCAATTCAATTAACAAAAACCTAATCACAAGTAAGTCATTGTAAAAATACATTAAACCATCCATTAATACAATACTTTGCATCATTCCAAATTCATACCATAACTCATCCATATAAACAGTATTAGTGCCCGTTGAACTTATTAGAAATTCAAAGGATACTCGGGTGAATAACATCAGTAATCTTTCAATTCATTATCATTTATGCTCTTTCTAGCCATAATCGGTAAGCTCCTCCTAAGCTGATGAATAGTAAGCTCTATCGAGTTGAACAGTAAGCTCATACGAGCTATAGTGAGTCCGCAACAAATGTAGGAGCTTGACCAAAATGCTAACCCTAGTGACATTTCACTCGTATCCTATGAATTCATACAGTTCAAATGGGGCTCAATAACCAATAGATTATATTGATAAGACATTCATAAATTTCAAGTATATCAATTACTCAATCACAAACATTCATTTCAAATATTTACAATTATATAAGTTTGATTTTAATTATACGAACTTACCTCGTATCCTCAGATAAAACTATCGGCTATTCGTCCACTTTTCATTTTCCCTGATCTAGTTCTGGTATTTGCTTATCTTGATCTATCTAATATTTCATTCAATTCAATTTAGCCTAACACAATCATTTTGGCTAAATTACAATTTTACCCCTAGACTTTTGACTACTTTGCAGTTTAGTCCTTAACACGTAAAAATGCAAAATTACACAATTAGGCCATAACCCATGGTAGCCGAATTTCATAGGAACTCATAACAGCCCATATATTTCTGTATTTTATACTTTTAACCACTACATTTTACAAGTTCATAATTAAATCCCTATTTTGCATTTTTGTCAAAAAATCACTTTACAAAACTAGTTTAACTATTAACAAATATTCAAAATTCATCATCAAATGTCAAATAACTCAAATATTCAACAATGGAAACATGTTAAATATTCAACAATAACAAAATCTAGGGTACGGGCTAGCTAGAATACAAAGCAACGATCTCAAAAATATAAAAATCATAAAAAACCGAGCAACATAGACTTACATGCTTAAAGATTAATGGCCGAACCCTTGAAACTCCTTTAATGGTGTTTTTATTTCCTAAGCTCGGCTATATGAAGAAGAAACAAAGTGATATTTGTTTTTTCTTTACTTTAATTAACCATTTAATACTAAATTACCTTAATAACCTTATTATAAACCATCAAATATCATATAATCCATGGGCATAAATGTCCATTAACCTTAATCATGGTCAAATTTCAACATAAGTACTTCCATTTTGATGATTCATAGCTATTTAATACATTTAAACAATAGAACTCAACTTTTACACGTTATGCGATTTAGTCCTTTTTACCGAATTAAGCATTTAAACGGTAAAATTTCTTGACGAAACTTTCATATAATAATTCTATCATACTGTAAAATTTAATAAAATAATAAAATAAATATTTTGACTTCAGATTTGTGGTTCCGAAACCACTGTTCTGATTTGACTCAAAAACGGGCTGTTACATGACTTGATATGGATTGTGAGGTCGAAAGATAAGTAGTTCTTATTGAATTTTTATTGTAGTGGAAGATTGAAAGATCCTACTAAGATTTCAGTTAGTTGATTAAACAAGAAAACCCAAAGCGACAATTGACTATGATTACCAAAGTAAGCTTATCACCTATGCTTAGATTTGATAAATTTACTATTTAGTTTCTCATCATTTCTTTATTTCTTTTCTTTTTATTTTTTATTATTAAGAATCTTAAAAACCTTTATTTTTATTTGATCGTAATATAATTCATCTAAAGTACTAATTAGATCTATTTATGCTTCGGTTAGCATTAATTTAGTGCTCATCTCTCTTGGGTACGATCCTCCAAGTACTCATCTATTCATTTGTAACTATATTACAACCTGACCCGTATACTTGCGAACACCTCTTCTTCATATATTTTATGTAGGATTCCTACTTTGGATGTTGGTGCGTCCGGAGGCGATCAAAGGCCCATGATCAATTCTAGTCTGTACACCCTATTTTGGCCAATGTAGGCGAAATCAGCCAGTACACACCGATATGGTTAGTACCAACTGAAATTTGTATTGGAACAAAACCTAAAATTTGTTGTCCCAGTTTACTACTAGAATATAGCATTCTAGCCACTGAAAGCGGTACCTGAACATTGCAATGATCAACGGGTAAGGACTTTAAAAAAAATTCAAGTTTTAATTTATATAAACCATCAATAAAGTTTCCATAACTAATAAGGCATTATTCTTAAATAAATTGAAAAAAATCATGTCTAAACTTAACATAAAACCTAAAAATAATAAGATTTTTGAAATAGCAATAACTTTTCTAAAAACTAAAGGAGTATAAAAAGTTTGAAATAGGTTTAAGTGATAATCAGTATACAAGACCAAACAATAAGTTTTTATGCTTTCAATTGGAGCCTTTATGGTTCCATATATAAGAAATCCTCATTTGGGTTTGTGATTTGGAAATAAAAAGTCTTTGTATCATGATGGATACATAAGTAATAGCATTAACATTAAGCCACCAAGTATCATTAAGAATTTTAATTAAGTTTGATTCGAAATATATAAAAGGATAAAATTTACCTGGTTTTTTTCAAATCAAGATTTTTATTTTTGACAATCTTTTTTATAGCGTCATACTTTCTTGTAAAAATGACACTTATTTGCCATTTGTTCATTTATCTACCATTAGAGACATTGGCAAGTTATTTTTCTTCTTCTTAAACTTGTTGGTTTTTACCTTAAGTTCTTTACCCACTCCTTGATTTGCAAGGTTAAATGAATGACTTATTCTGAC
Organism: Gossypium hirsutum; assembly: GCF_007990345.1. Lineage (NCBI taxonomy): Eukaryota > Viridiplantae > Streptophyta > Magnoliopsida > Malvales > Malvaceae > Gossypium > Gossypium hirsutum. Next base: position 17,957,747 of record NC_053433.1, read on the forward strand.
CATTAATCTAGTTTCTTCTTGAACAAGCTTATTACCCAATTTATTAATATGCCACTTATCTTTAATAGTGAAATAGTTAATTTAAAATGATTTGTAATTTGAAGGTAATGAATTGCAAAAAAAAGAGTCATCCACCATCATACCTAAGGTTTTTAACCTTACTTCAGCAACTAATGACTTGTGTCACGAGCCAAAGTGCAAAGCCCATGACCATGGCATAATACGCACCTCATGGAGGTCTATCGATTAGATGGGGATTGTTTAGCCCAAGAGAACTAGCCCAATTTAAAGAACTATTAGAGAAGCCTGTCAAATTGAAACCTGGGTGGCCCAATGATGAAGATATGACAACATAGGCTACATCAATAAATATGGGAACTAATTTTAAAATATTGATAGGAATCATATCTTGTAAAGATTAGATTATATTTGAAATCATATATATTGTAAATCCTATGATTTAAGGGATAGGCTAATCTCGTTGGTCGATGTAACTTAATCTAGACTGTTGGTTTTGAGGGAGCTCAACTATAAATAGAAAGCCTCACCCTTACTTGTAAATCATCCATTGTATCTTGAATTCTTAAGAGTAATAGAATTCTTGGAGAGCATTTACTTAAACACTTCTTGTGTATTCTTTTCTATGGCTTTCTATTGTTCTGTTGTAGCTTCTTTTGGCATAATTACTCCCGCTATATAAATTGGTGCCTAAGAGGAATTCTAAAGGAATCCTCACTTGTGGTGGTTAGGCTGACTTAGGCAAGTTTGGAATAAACGGATCATTTAAGGCCGCATGGAATGCAAAACGAAAGTTCTAGCCCCATGACAAGTGGTATCTGAGCTATTGGTTGCAAAGAAGTTGCCGATCAGAATGAATCAAGAAAGACCCGTGAGAGGGCCAGAAAAGTAAGTCGAATGAGGGACTTGTTGTCAGCTTTGGAAAATCGAGTTGTCACTCTCGAGGAGTCCATGGAGGCGTCAATGAGAGCATCGACGATGTCGATGATAGAATCACCGATAGGTTACAATCAATAAAGGAGCAGCTCAAAAAATATGTGTGGGATTCTATTGGTTCCTTGAAGAACAAGCTGACAAGGAAGGATAATGCTTTCAAGGCTATACTGATAGCTTTGAAGGAAGAGATCTATGAACTTAAGAGGGAGCTGAAGATTTATAAGGCTACCTTGGGTAATGGAATGTTGGCTTCAATACCAAAGCAACAAGAAATGATGTGCCCAAACTGAAAGCATTAAGGGGGTAAGTTCCGCGAGCGAAGTGGAAAACTTTCTTTAGGCCATGGAGCAATACTTCCGAGTGATGAGCATTGAGGATGTTGCTACTAAGGTAAATACTAATGCTACGTGTTTTATAGATGTTGCTTTGTTATGGTGGCATCGTAGGTCCACAGATATGAGACATGGTGGGATCGAGATTGGGACTTGTGTGGAATTTCAAAAGGAATTCAAGGCAGAGTTTTATCTAGAGTATGCTGAAGATGAAGCTCGAGCAAAGTTGTGGCGGCTTAAATAATGAAGCATGGCTAGGGAGTATGTGCGAGAGTTCAGTGAACTCATGCTTTCGATTTCTGATTTGATCGAAAAGGAAGCATTTTTCTCTTTCACGGATGGGTTAAAACCATGGGCGAAGCAAGAGTTACAACACCAAGGAGTTTAAGAACTTACAAAACCATGATGGTAGGGAAGTCCTTAGTGGAACTTGTTCCAAAAAGAGACAAGTTTGAATCTTCAAAGCCTAACGGGAAGGGCAATGGAGAGGAAGATCATGACGAAGATGAAGAGGGACATATCGATGACGGTAATGATAGTAGTAGCGACGGTGGTAATGAGAAACCACAAAATGAGAAGTGGAGACCCAACAACCCGAATATAACGCCCTAAAGATTTAATTCTTGCTTTAATAAAATTTGTCATAGTTAAATACATGCTTCAGTGGTTAAGGGTCTAGTGTGTGAAAGGTGGGTCATGAGTTCGATTCTTTGGGAAAGTATTTTACTAAGTAATTTTTGGTTGTGTTGCTTAGAAGAATTTGAGTTAAATTTTAACTCTAAGAGTGGGGGGAGATATTTGTTGCTTGACTATAGGGATAGGAGGTGGGTAGTTGTGTTGGTTTAAATTTTAAGTTTTAATTTATTTCAAAAAAACAAAACAAAACTCCTTCCCTCAAAGCCACGTTTCCACTTTCTTTCTTTTATTGTTTTATTTTTTTCATTTTTCTCTCTTTTTGTGCCACTGTCTTTTTGGAAGGGGGTAATTTTTAATCTTTCTTTTTGCCATCCTATTGACATTTGATTACTTGCAATTGGTGGCTGCTTGTTTGGCTAATTCACTTTCGTTATCTTAGGTAATGTTAATGGATATTTAATCATTTAATTTTGGGGTTATGAGATGCTAGTAGTGTTGTTGTTTTGTAGTCGTTAATTATTTAGTTCTGTGTTTAGGTGAAGGTCGTGAGACGTTTGGCACTCTTTCAACATTGTAGTTTCGCACGGTTGCAATTTGATTAACGGTAAACCTATGAAAGAGTTTTGGTGTTGGAAGAGTTTCATTCTTGATTGTCTCTTGCCTCGTTACCATTATAATTGTTTTATTTGTTATATTTAGGTATCGGAGGTCTTATGGTTGCATTCCCGTCAAAATCAAACCAGGTGTGTAACGAGAAACTTGAAAATACACGAATAATGAAAGCCAAAATTAGGGTCTGTCGACGTTATATGGCCGTGTGTCAGGCCATGTGACACACATGGTCTAAGCCATTTTGGGCCGTATGTGCCACACGGCCATATTGTATAAGTTGTCCCGATCGACTGTGGGCCTTCCGTGGGGTCGATATGTGTTTAAATAATGCTTAAATGCATGTAATGAGATGTGATATGTAAGATATATTATGTATAGGCATGTTCAATATCTGTTATACGAACATACATGATATGTAAACTCTGGTATCTGCTATTTCTGTCATTTCTGGTGTTTTTTATATTTGGCTATGGGGTGGATTATGTATTATGTAGAGGAAGTATTTTGTGTGAGGCGTTAACTCGCCATTATACTAGCAGCACTATTATGATTATTCTGAAAAATGTCGTAAGGACACTAAGCGATGTGTAGGGATGGTTGGGTGTTTTATACCCTACATGGTGTACTGGGATGGTCAGAGCTGGTGTGTAGAGGATGGGGGTAGGATTATATTTATCTGCATATGTACTACTCTGACACAATTTTGATTCTGTCTAAAAACTATGACTGTATTTGTTTTGTATGTGATTCTGAATTTCTGTTTCTTTTGAGTTACACACTGAGTTATAAAAATTCACTCTTTGTTTGTATGATAATTTCAGGTAACCCTAAGACTTAGGCGAGTTGGTCTGATGGGAGCTCGGTTATGCCCACAATTCTGTAAAACTTTATTTAAATAAATTTGGCTTATTTAAAATTTTCGATTTGAGAGTTTTGTAATTTTTGGATTCTCTGGGCATTTGGGTTTGTTATTGGTTTTGGATTTTGTTTTGGGTTTTACTTGACATTTGATAAAACAATTTTTTTTGAAAACCAACTGTGTTTTTGCGATCAACTGTTTTTAAGAAAAACAAACTCAGATTTCCAAAATATAACACTTTAAGAACTTCCGCTGCAACTTACTTGATTTAATTTAGGAAATGTAATCAACTACCTTTAACTATTAAGTATGAAAAATGTTTTTCAATTAAAATAAACTTTTAAATGGCAAAGGTTCATGCCATTTTTCAAAAAGTGAAAGTCAAATTTATAATTATTTCACATAATATTCCAGATTCAGCCATAATATCTAGGCCAGGTTTAGGGCTTACATCAAAAGAGAAGATGAGTAAGATGAGATACTACCTTTGTGATGGATCACATATGAAGAATAATTGCCCAAAGGCATCTTCGTTTTCGGCTATCAAGAGGAATGATGAGCTAGAGGAAGCGAAGCCTGTTGAGAAAAAGACATTGATGATTAATTAGATGGTACTTACTCTTGCAAAAAGGAATGGCAGAGAATGGTTGATGTTGGTAGACATCAACATTGTAAGCCAAAAGAGGAGTGCTCTTTTTGATACGGGAGCATCAGATCTATTCATATCGGAAAAAGTAGTGAAGAAACTTGGTCTCTCGATTAGGAAATTGAATAAGAAGATCAAGATGGTAAATTTCAAAGAGGCCCTAACTGTGGGAATAACTTGAAACATGGAGCTACAAATCAGTGAATGGAAAGGCAAGGAAAAATGTGAAGTAATCCAGTTAGATGATTATGATTTTGTGCTTGGATTAAACTTCTTTGATAGGACGTAGGCGTTTATGTTTCCATGAGCCGATCAAATTCATATCGTTACCGGTCCTTTATCACAAATCATTGTGTCGGTGCATCGGGATATAAAGGTTAGGACCAATTTGTTATCATTAATCCAACTATTCGAGGATGTTTCATATGGGAGAAACATTAACTCGATAGAATGGAGTGCTACGAAAGCCCCTTCGAAAAGGTTAGTGGTGCATGAGACCGATATGAGGCCTAGAGAGTCGACTGTGGAGCTGACACTTTTAGGTAAGGTGGGTTGTGTATCGGACTTCGAGGGAGAAGAAGGATTGCAAAAATAGTCAGGACGAGTAAATGCTATGAGTAAGGTACATTTCGAACACTTTGGTAGTGTTTTGAATTATGATTTGTTAGCTTGGCAAGATCTAAGGACCTTTCAAAGTTCTTAAGTAATGAGGCCAAGGGATTATCGGTGAATCGAGGGCAAGATGTAAGAATCAAAAGAATTCTAACCAGAGCAAGTCAAAATTGGGGCAAATTAGAGCAGAGACTTCTTGCCAACAAGATGCACTAACAAGTGCAACATTTCAAGTTAAGAGGCGACGGAAGCCAAGACGAAGGTTTCGAAGGAAGGGACAACACGATAGCAAGACTAGCCGAAAAGGAGCCAATGCGATAAGAGAGTTCAAAGGTGAATCAAGTTAGTTTCATTCTGAAGGCACAACGAAGGCACTACAAGAATGGGTGGGGGAAAATGGCATGGGCCAAAGTGCAAAGCCCATGACCATGACACAAGGCACACCCTATGGAGGTCTATCGATTAAATGGGGATTGTTTAGCTCATAAGAAGTGGTTCGATTCAAAGAATTGTTGGAGAAGCCTATTAGATTGAAGCTTGGGTGATAACATATTAATTTGCACGTTATTTTGTGTTTAATTCGGTTTATTTCTGAATTGATCCCTGCTAAATTAGTACTTTTTTATTTTAATCTTGTCAGGGATGCAATTGGGATGCTAAGAGACAAAAATGAACAGAAAAGGACCAAATTGAAACACAACCAATAAAAATGAGGCCGAATAAAAAATGTGGAGAAAAGCCAAGGACTCATAAGAATTTTTGACTTTGTAAAAGACAAAAATAGAAAAAATCTTATTTTATTTTATTTTGATTTTAAGTTAAATTAGTTAAAGCCGAAAATAGCAAATTCTATGTATATAAATAGGGCCTTAATGTCCTTTGGAAAGGCATCACTTAATTCTACATTCCTACTTCAGTTTGGAATTGAATTATTCTCTTTTGTCTTTCAAATTGACGTGAGCATACTGCTACTTTCATTTGCATTTTTCTTGCTTTTACAAAATTGGGCTAATTTCTTTCCAAGTCCTTTTTGTTCCTTTGTTCACCATAATCATCAAACCACTTTCTAAAGTTTACAAAGCGTGAATAATTTAATGCTTCACTAAATTTCATCTTAGCCTTAGGCCGGTGTTTTTTTCGGTTGGGAATCGTGAGATACGAATTCATGCTAAAAATCCTTCCCATCGGTATTTATTTTTTTCCTAAGTATCGGGATAGACCAATCATCCCTTAAAGTTAAACTTGATTTCAAGTTAAAGTGCACGTTGGGTTGGAGTCCTGTTTGCTAACAGTTGGAGAAACGAGTCGGCCGTGCTGTATTCTGATCTCCGAGAATAAATCAAGGAAGAAGTGATTGGGTTTAAACGACCCACGCAGTTGAGGTCATTAATTCGAGTTTGGTTCTTCAAAATGCAAGGCTGCCAAAAAGGAACTCGTGTATCTCGGTTAGATAATAGGTAAAGGTTAGTTTGCAGGTCATACCGGGACCAGCTACTAGAGGAAGAATTGGTGGTGAGGATGTTCTTAACTGTTATAACCAACTTATCGTTGGAGGAGAAGATTAATTTTCAAGGATCGATTCTTGATACAAAGTTTTCTGAGTCTAAGGCTAAGACTTATTATTTTTGTTTGCAAAATTCTAAATTTAGTTCCCGAACTAAATTTATTTCTAATATTATTTAATTGTTTAATTACGTTGATAGATTATTTACTTTCTAAACATTCTCGAAACCCCCCGATTGCTTGTTTATTTTTGTTGCAGATACGTTTGGACTTGTGGGCACGACTTTTGGCCACAACCTTTAACACAACGAACATTCTATTCATAAGTAAACACGGAAGTTGATTACAACATTCAATCCCTATGAACTCAACCCTACTACCACTATTTACTACAAATTAAAGTTATTTTTTGTAGAAACTATTTTTGGTGGTTTCGACGCCCATTAAATTTTGGCACCGTTGCTGGGGATTGGAGATATTTTTCTAATTTTTGTTTGTTTACCTTATGACCAGATCATAACTGGGACCTCTAGAGTTTGAACCAAAAATTAAAAAATTGGCCCGATAACTGCAAAGAGAAGCCATACGATGTGGTAAACGACCACATCCCAGATTCGAAACCATATCATACACCGAGGATATTTTCTCGTTCAAAGAGCCAAACGAGATGGCCGAACAGACGATACGCCAACTCGCTGCGGCATCGGATGAACAATAACCCTTATGTATAACCTATCCGGCGAGAGGAACGCAGTTCAAGTTAAAATCAGGTTTGATTCATTTACTGCCCACCTTCCGTGGACTACAGAACGAAAATCCGTACACCCACCTTAAGGAATTCCATATGGTGTGCAAAAACATGAAGCCTTAGGGAGTAACCGAAGACCAAATCAAACTTCGTGTTTTTTCTTTTTTATTAGCCGACTCTGCCAAAGAGTGGCTATTTTATTTACCCCCAGGATCTATCAACACATGGTCTGACATGTCTCATTTGTTTCTTGACAGGTTCTTTCCTGCAACTCGAGCAGCCGAAGTAAGGAGGGACATTGTAGGAATTCATCAGAAGGAGACTAAATTGCTCTATGATTACTGGGAGCGATACAAAAAGTTGTGTGCAAGTTGCCCACAACATGGACTGACTGAACAGTCACTCTTGCAGTATGTCTATGAGGGTTTGCTCCCAATTGAAATGAAAATGATAGATGCTGCAAGTGGGGAGGCACTCGTCAATATGACTCCTCAGAGAGTACGATAGTTGATTTCAAAAATGGCTGCTAACTCTCAACAATTCTGACCGGCCCCAAAACCCACGAAACAAGTTCACGGGTTAAATTCTCTATCTCTAGAAGATAAAATTGATAAGCTAACTAACGTTGTTCAAACTTTGCTTACAGATAAAATGAGCCCAGCACGGTTGTGCGAAATTTACGCTAAGCCAGATCATCCGACGGGCTCCTGTCCAATTTTATATGAGGATTCGACAAAACAAGCGAATGTTTTCAGAAACTTTCCAGGACCGCCCCAGAGGTGATATGACCCTTACTCGAACTAGTATAATGTGGGGTGGAAAGATCACTCAAATCTTAGTTATGGGTTAAACCCTCGGTTCAATCAACCGTACCAACAAAGGCCGCTTCAGAATCAATAGTTACCACCCTCAAAGTCATCTTTAGAAACCATAGTGGAAAGGTTGGTCAATAGTACTGAGAAATTTCAACAAAAAACTGACATGCATATGTAAGAATTGGATAAGCAAGTGAGCAAACTCACGCTCTCGGTTAGCCATTTGGAGTCCCAAGGTAAGTTGCCATCCCAAACTGAGCCAAATCCTCGACACAATGCAAGTACTATGACATTGAGAAGTGGAAAATTTTTGGAGCCCGTACCTGACACGAGTAGCGCCCAAGGAGAAACTTGACATAGAGGCTTCAGTAGAATCAGCACAACAAAAATCATTTGCGGTATCACTCCCGTTTCTTGAAAGACTTGTCCAGTGAAAAAAGGAGTGAGAAGATAAGGAGATCCTCGACATCTTTCGAAAGATAGAAATCAACATATCTCTTCTCGACACGATTAAGCAGATTTCAAGATATGCAAAATTCTTAAAAGAATTATGCACGAGTAGAAGGAAACTCCTGGGCAATAAAAAGGTAAGTGTCGGAGAAAATGTTTCTGCAGTTTTATAAAGGAAAATACCGCCCAAATGTAAGGACTAAGGTATGTTTTTCATATATTGTAAAATAGGTAGTGTCGGTATTAAAAAACAACGTGTGACTTAGGCACATCAATTAATGTTATGCCTTTGTCAATTTATAAACTACTTAATGCGGGTCCTTTAAAGGAAGCCGGTGTAATTATTCAGCTTGCAGATGATCTGTGGTGTATTCGGAGGGAGTATTGGAGGACGTTCTTGTCAAGGTAAACGAGCTAATATTTCCTGTAGACTTCTACATTATCGACATGGAGAATGAAAATTCGGCTAATTCATTTGACATACATTTCGGGAGGCCATTTTTAAGTACCACACAAACGAAAATTAGCGTATGAAGTGGGATACTCACTATGGAGTTCGATGGGAAAATGGTGAAATTCAATATCTATGAGGCCATGAATCGCCCTAACTTGATTTCTAATGTTTCTAATATTGATATAATCGATCCTTTAACTGAATTACATTTAGAATACCATGACGAGGATGAATTACGAACTGTTCTTTGCAGAAGTCTAAACTTTGATGCCAGAGAGGAACAAGAAGAGTGGATAACCTTTGAAGAGTATGTTTATGAAACAATGGCTTATTTGGAGGCGCCGCAATTATGGAGAAATCCAGCTAAATATCTTGAATTATCACATTTACAAACTAAGCTTGTACCATTTGTTTTGCAGGCTCCAGAGTTGGAACTCTAACTACTTCCAGACCATTTGAAGTACGCTTTTCTTGGCAAAGAAAATACATTACCGATAATAATCTCGAGTAAACTCTCAAAGGTAGAAGAGGAAAACATGGCACGAGTTCTTAGAGATTATAAAGAGGTAATCGAATGGACGATAGCCGACATTAAGGGGTTGAGCCCTTCGACTTGCCTGCATAAAGTTCAAGTGGTAGATAATGCTATTCCCAAAAGAGAGGCTCAAAGACGTCTCAATCCCCCTATGGTAGAAGTGGTAAGGAAAGAAGTCCAAAAGTTACTTGATGCTAGGATGATGTAACCCATTTCTGACAGTAATTGGGTCAGCCCAGTCCATGTAGTACTGAAAAAGACCGATGTAACCGTAATTGAGAATTCGGTAGATAAGATGGTTCTCAATCAGGTCCAAAATGGGTGGAGAGTCTGCATCAATTATAGAAAGTTGAATTCATTAACTTGGAAAGATTATTTTCCACTTCCTTTGATTGACCAGATGTTAGAACGTTTAGTTGGGAAGTCTCCTTATTGTTGCCTTGATGGTTACTCAGGGTTTTTCTAGATCCAGTAGCATCGGAGGATCAAGAAAAGACAACATTTACGTGTCCATTTGGCACGTTCGCTTACAGATGGATGCTGTTCGTACTTTACAATGTACCAGCCACATTTCAGAGGTGCATGGTAAGTATATTTTCTGACTCGGCCAGAAAATAATTGAGGTGTTCATGGACAACTTTACCGTGTATTGTGAGTCTTTTGAGGTATGTTTATCAAATCTTGAAAAAATATTGAAAGATGCTTAGAATTTAATCTTGTTTTAAATTATGAGAAATGCCATTTTATGGTAGATAAAGGATTAGTTCTAGGTCATATCATCTCTGCTAAGGGAATTTCAGTCGATAAAGAAAAAATCGACATCATTAACTCACTGCTATACCCCACAACTGTGAGAGAGATTCGTTCTTTCCTTGGTTATGCAGGTTTCTACAGACAATTCATTAAAGACTTTTCAAAAATTACACAACCACTTTGCAATCTACTACAGAATGACAAGGAGTTCGAGTTTGACCAATCATGCAGAGATGCATTTGACACGCTCAAACATAAGCTCATTTCGTCACCTATTGTTCAACCACCAAACTAGAATTATCCTTTCGAGATAATGTGCAACTCAAGTGACCATAGCGTGGGAGCAGTTCTTGGGCAAAGAATCAAGAAAGAACCACATGTTATTTCCTATGCGTCTAAGACTTTGGATGTTGCCCCAAGCAATTACTCGACTACTAAAAAAGAGTTTCTAGCTATAGCTTTTGCTTTGGAAAATTTTCGTTCGTATTTGTTAGGGACTAAGATTGTCATTTTTTCTAATCATGTAGTTCTTAAATATCTAATCAGGAAGAAGAAAGCAAAACTGAGGCTTATTAGGTGGATATTACTTTTGCAAGAGTTTGATCTCGAAATAAATGATAAAAAAGGATGCAAAAATTTAGTAGCTGACTATCTGAGCCGAATACCTCCATCGAAGGACTTCACACCACTTAAAGACAATTTTCTGGATGAAAGCCTGCTTGTTACTCAGACAGTTTTCCCCTGGTACGTAGACATGGTGAATTACCTTGTTACAGGCACAGTCTCTTCTAACTTATCGTGGTTTGAAAAAGATAAGATCAAACGTGAATCACGATACTATGTTTGGGATAACCCATACCTTTGGAAATATTGTTCCGATCAAGTAATTTGATGATGTGTTGCAGAAATTGAGGTAAACTCGATTTTATCTTTTTGTCATTCTTATGCATGTGATCGACATTTTGGTCCTAAACGAACTGCGCAAAAGTACTTGAATGTGGACTATATTGGCAACATATTTTTTGAGATACATATTTATCTGTAAAACATGCGAAAAGTGTCAAAGGGTAGGAAACTTGAGTCAGAAAAATGAAATGCCTCTAACCCCTGTACATGTTTGTGATATATTTGATATATAGGACATTGATTTTATAGGACCTTTTGTCTCTTCATACGGTACCGTTTGTATTTTACTTGCAGTGGACTATGTGTCAAAGTGGGTGGAAGCAAAAGCCACTTGTCATGCTAATGCCAAAACGGTAGTCGATTTTCTAAAGAGCTATATTTTTTTCCAGATTTGGCACACCGCGAGCATTGATCAGCGATCGTGGAACGTATTTTTGTAATAAGGTAATCGACGCACTTTTGAAAAAAAAGGGGTAGTGCAACGAGTTGCTACGACTTATCACCCTCAATCAAATGGTCAAGCGGAAGTGTCGAATCAATAAATCAAGTTGATTTTGGAGAAGACCGTTAAGCCGGACAGAAAAGACTGAAGTTTGCGACTACACGATGCACTGTGGGTACCGTACAGCTTATAAAGGACCCATAAGTATGTCTCTTTATCAACTAATTTTTGGTAAACCGTTTCATCTTCCTATTGAGCTAGAACATAAAGCGTTTTAGACGGTCAAACAATGCAACATGGAGTTAGAAGCTGCAGGTAAGCATCGTAAATTACATATTCAGGAACTTGAAGAAATTCGACGAGAAGCGCATGAAAGTGCCCAAATTTGTAAGGATAAGGTCAAAGCATACCATGACCAAAAGATAACCCGTAAACAATTTATGGTAGGATAGAAAGTATTACTTTATAACCCTACATTAAGAATTTTTACAGGTAAGCTTCAGACTAAGTGGTTAGGGCCTTTTGTTGTTACTCATGTGTTTCCATATGGTGCAGTCGAGGTTAAAAGCAAAGAATTCGAAAAAAAAATTAAGGTCAACGAATAGCGATTAAAGTCTTTCTACAACAATTTTCAAGTCTACATGGTTGAGGAATTAGTCCTCGAAGAATCAGTTAAATAAATTTCCAAGTCGTCGAGTTAACGACGTTAAACAAAAGCACTTTTTAGGAGCCAACCCAAATTTATTTTCATTTATTTAATTTTGAGTTTTAGCAAAATTTAGGTTGTAAATAAATAAACTTTTATTTAATTCAGTTAATTTGATTTTTTTCAAGAACGTAATGGAGGTTATGAATTTTTTCCAAAAGTTGGATAATGATGGGGCGTGTCCACAACATGCTAATTGGTGACAAATATTTACCTTCAAATAAATAAAAAAAAAACCAATATCCCTAACCTTCATAAAACCTTAAAACCCAAATACAATATCCATCACCCAATCCATTTAACCTGCCTACCCAAAAACCAAATTACCCATAAAATAAACCCAATACCCAATGCCATGGTCCAAAACCACTACAAGCCCAATACCCAAGAGGCCCAACCAAAAAAATAAAAATAAAAACAAAAAAAGACAAAAATCAAACACCCAAAATTCTCAACCCTTTTCTTCTTCATCTTCTCCAAAAAGAAAAAGAAAAAGAACCCTAACTCTTTAAACCCAAACCACGCTGCCGTTGCTGCCCCCATTATCGTTCATCATCGCCACTACATTAACGTGCTGTTGTCGTGCTACCAATCACCGTCCCAACTCCCTTCGACTCCGTCAACGAGCCAAACCACCCCTCCATTCTTTTTTTCTTTCCCCCACTTGAAACCACTGTTCGTCGACCTCTTTTACTGCAGTGCAACTGCAGTCGGCCTCCCTCACCCATGCGCCACACTCTAGCCGATCAGAACCTTTATTTTCACGGCACCGCGCCTCCCTTTCCCATCTCATCTATTTCTTTATTTTTTTTCTCCATCGCCAAACACTCAAACCACTCCCCACCACCTTAACCGACGCTAAAACTGAGATTCTCACAGTCACCCTTTAAAAAAATTAGCCCAAACTGCACCGTCACCATCCGTAACTATCGCCGCCATCGCCGTAGCAAATAGAATCGTTTATTTGTGAAGCCTACAGGAAAATCACGATTCGAACTCTGAACCAAACGGCCGACAATATTCGAACTTCATTCAATCGAAGTCGACATCAATTTTCAGCACCTACAATCATCGATAAAGCCAACGACGACTCTAAGCTTTCTCCACCTCCTCCAAGTCGAATGACCGCCCCAACAAGAACTTGTCGCTGACAAAGTCTGACTCCAATCAAAACAGAACACTCAAACAGCAGCCCCGCTACCCCTGAAAGGTTGATTCTTAATCCTCAGCCTGATTTACCTTTACTAACGTGTTATGTAGGTTAGTTGGAGGACGTCGGGACTTCTAAAGACAATGCCAAAGGTCCTTCAAACACAAACGACCGTGTCTCTCAATGCCGAACACGATCGTCTACCACTCGAGCTTGTCGATGACCGACACACGAGTCAGCAACACCCCTAAATAACAGTACTAACGCTACTGGAAATTCAAGTCCACCCGAATCGCCTGACGAATATGTTCGACCATCACGAGATGTCAACACAATAGACGAGGTTGTGCAAACACTATGCCTATCGATGGTCGGTTACGAGGATTTTTAGACCTTTTGATCTCGGGGCATCGTGCAAGATACAATGACATCCGACAACATCCGCTCCCAGTCTGTAAGCAAATAGATCTCTCTACTCTTGATATGTTAAATATTCGCGATGCTGTGATTGGCTACTTTGATGCTATTGGTTGGAATTCATTTGCTAATATTTCCTGTCATACATATTATGAGTTGATTTATGAATTCTACACTACATTTAGCTTCAATATTAATGCATTACGAACTATTGAAACACAAAGCATTATCTGTTTTCGTTTGCTTGGTAAGGACTTTCGGATGTCAATTTTTGAATTTAACATTGCCATGGGTTTCGTCGACCATGACAATGTTCAATTCGATTCTTATCATACTACTCTATTAGATATTCCAAGTAACTTTGATGCTCAAGATGTTTATTGTGTCTTAACTCATTCTAATCAGCTTTATAATCCGAAGTTCACAAAAGACTTATTGGTGCATAAACTTGCTTTAAGATATATTCACCGATTTTAGCCTTTAGTTTTTCAGGTAGAAATGACTCTCATCTGTTCTAACTAAGACTGAACTATTTTTTTATGGCTTATGCATTCTGGATTTAAATTTAAGGATATTGGTTTATGCAAAATTTTCATGCCATTTTGTGATGTATTCGTCCACTAATACTTGAGTCATATATTATGAATCTAACCTCTCGACTTTTTCCCTCTGAAATTGATTTCTCGTCCTTAAGATGTGCATATAATATGGATAGCTTAAATAAATATTGTTTGGATTCTATGGGATTGCTTGTTAGAACCCTTACTGTGTGTTATTTTGTTCCTTCAGGTACACAGGCTACTTGCGGAAATATGGTTTTTTGCCAACGTCCACACATCAATACTAGGGAGCAAGAGGAACAACCTCTATCTGTGGAGGCATGTTTAAGCTGGATTGAAGCTCGACTTGGAACAATGGAAAACCAAGTCTCTACAATCCTTGACATCCTGCAAAGTTGTTACCTTCAACACCGATAAAATCGTTAAAAAACACCTGGGGAGTATTCTGAACTTTTCTTTTTTACTTGTTATTTTAGCTGCTATTTTTTTTATCTTATATGACACATGCTTGAGGACAAGAAAAGTTTAAGTAGGGGGTTAAAATTGATGATGAATAGACATGATTTTTTCTACATGTCTCTCTTTTACATGTGATTCAATCTTATGCTAGAATTATTCAATAGTTTACTTTGACATTGAGCCTCTAATCTCATTAGTTAGTCAATTTGGATAATTGGGAAAATTTTAAATGAAAAAGTTCAAGTATCTAGATTAGTCAACATTTGTGTTTTAAGGTTGATATATGTAACTAGGTTTTTCTTATAAATTGATTGTTTGAAAAAATATTTGCTTGTACATAAATAATTTGCTTGTACATAAATAAATAACTAAATAAAATGAATAAATAAATAAAAGCTCAAGTTATGAGTGAAAGTTTCAAAAACGTGATCGAATTGAGTAACCGGGATAGGGTGCTTAGGTTGTCATTTTATCGAGCGTAAAAAGGTTCAAGTGACAAGTCGATAACTTGCAAACATTCCACTAACCGAGCCTTAAAAAAAAGACTGTTTGAACTGAGTAACCGAGATAGGGTGCTTGGGTTGTCATCCTAATTCGCGTAAAAAGGTTTGACCATGTCTAAAAAAATTTAATGCATAATTAATTAATAATTCCTTGCAAATTTGGGATTCAAACTCAGTTTAGTCAAATGATTTAGTTCACATATTCCAGTTTCATGACACTTGTTGATTAAACTATATATTCTGAGCATTTATTTATTTTTTGCCAATGTTGTTTACATTGATTATGAATGTGGAAAAGAGGCTCGATCTTTAATAAATTGTAGGATAATTTCTAGTGTTTGAAGGAACAACATGCTTGCGGACAAGCATGAGCTAAGTAGGGGGATTTGATAACATATTAATTTGCATGTTATTTTGTGTTTAATTCGGTTTATTTCTGAATTGATCCCTGCTAAATTAGTACTTTTATATTTTAATCTTGTCAGGGATGCAATTGGGATGCTAAGAGAAAAAAACGAGCAGAAAAGGACCAAATTGAAACACAACCAATAAAAATAAGGCCGAATAAAAAATGTGGAGAAAAGCCAATAACTCATAAGAATTTTTGACTTTGTAAAAGACAAAAATAGAAAAAATCTTATTTTATTTTTATTTCTTATTTTATGTTAAATTAGTTAAGGCCAAAAATAGCAAATTTTATGTATATAAATAGGGCCTTAATGTCCTTTAGAAAGGCATCACTTAATTCTACATTCCTACTTCAATTTGGAATTGAATTATTCTCTTTTGTCTTTCAAATTGAAGTGAGCATACTGCTACTTTCATTTGCATTTTTCTTTATTTTACAAAATTGGGCTAATTTCTTTCGAAGTCCTTTATGTTCCTTTCTTCACCATAATCATCAAACCACTTTCCAAAGTTTACAAAGCATGAATAATTTCATTCTTCACTAAATTTCATCTTAGTCTTAGGCTGATGTTCTTTCCGGTTGGGAATCGTGAAATATGAATTCGTGCTAAAAATCTATTCAATCGATATTCATTTTTTTCCTAATTATCGGGATAGACCAATCATCCCTTAAAGTTAAACTCGATTTCAAGTCAAAGTGCACGTTGGGTTGGATCATGCTTGCTAACAGTTGGAGAAACGAATCATCCGTACTGTATTCGGATCTCTAAGAACAAATCAAGAAAGAAGTGATTGGGTTTAAACGACCCACGCGGTTGAGGCCGTTAATTCGAGTTGGGTTCTTCAAAATGCAAGGCTGCCCAGGAACTCGTGTATCTCGGTTAGATAATTGGTAAGGGTTGGTTTGCAGGTTGTACCGAGACCAGCTACGAGAGGAAGAATTTGTGGTTAAGACATTCTTAACTGCTATAATCAACTTATCATTGGAAGAGAAGATTAATTTTCGAGGATCGATTCTTGATACCGAATTTACCGAGTCTAAGGCTAAGGCTTATTATTTCTGTTTGTAAAATTCTGAATTTATTTCCCGAACTAAATTTATTTTTAATATTATTTAATTGTTTATTTACGCTGATAGATTATTTACTTTCTAAACATTCTCAAAACCCCCCGATTACTTATTTATTTTTGTTGCAGGTACGTTTGGAGTCGTGGGCACAACTTTTGGCCACAACCTTTAACACAATGAACATTCTGTTCATAAGTAAACACAGAAGTTGATTACAACATCCAATCCCTGTAGACTCGACCCTACTGCCACTCTTTACTTAGGAATTATTTTTGGTGGTTTCGACGCCCATCATTGGGTGGCCCAGTGATGAAGATATGACAACATAGGCTACCTTGGTAAATATGGGAACTAACCTTAGAAAATTGATAGGAATCATATCTTGTAAAGATTAGATTAGGTTCAATATGGTATATCTTGTAAATCCCATGATTTAAGGGATAGGCTAATGTCGTCTGTCAATGTAACTTAATCTAGATCGTTGGTTTTGGGAGAGTTTAACTATAAATAGAGAGCCTCCTCCTCACTTGTAGATCATCCATTGTATCTTGAATTCTTAAGAGTAATAGAATTCTTAGAGAGCATTTACTGAAACACTTCTTGTGCATTCTTTTCTGTGGGTTTTTGTTTTTTTTTTGTAGTTTTTTTAGCATAATTGCTTCCGCTATATAAATTGGTGCCTTGGAGGAATTTTGAAGGAACCCCCACTTGTGATGGTTAGGCTGACTTAAGTGAGTTTGGAATGAACGAATTGTCTAAGGATGCACGTAACGCGAGATGAAAGTTCTAGCCATGTGACACTTGTTCGTAGAATAAAAGCATTGTTCTACAAACTTAAAATATATATTGCACTTTTAATTTGTGGAATTATAGTATTAATGTTTTTGGTAATAGATATTTGGAAAAACATAAGGCTCAATGTATGTACAACTTTTCTTCTTCGCTACTTAATTCGATAATAAAATCAAGTTTATATTCTAATAATGTTACGATCCAAGGCACCTAAATGGGGCTTGTTCACTCAATTAAGAAAATTTTAACCTAGTAAATAAGACAATAGATCAATCTTGTGAATGAAGAGAATTAGTTGCAAAATAATACATATATGTTCAAAAAATTAGTTTATACATTTAGATAAATGAACATTCAAGTATATTTTAATTTTCATTTGGGCAGATACAACAATATACGTGACTTTTGAAGTTGCTTCATGAAAAAAAAATGAATTGTAGAAAAGAAAGAGAAAAAGAGCTTTCGATTGGTATAAGCAGTGCAAACAGAGAATACCATACATAAGCAATTTTAATAGCTCAATAACTTAAATAAAATTTTTTGACTAATTCAGTGACCATTTGTAACTTTTTAAAGTTGAATGATCAAAACGTAAATTTACTAATAGTTTAATAACATTGATTATAGTATACTAAAAAATTAATATTGATATTTCATATATATATATATATCATTAACTAATGGAGTTAGGAAACAAACTTTACATTAATATTGTATTACGTAAACAATATTGTCAATTATTAATTTCTTTTAACAAAATTTGAAATATTTTTAGAGTCGTAACTATCTTCGAGATTATAAAGCAAAACACTTACTTAATAATCTGATTTAGTTAAATAATTGTTTTCTTTTAAACATAAAGCGAAAACAATAAAAGAAAAAGAAAATCATTTATCAAAGTAGATAATGATATTATGCAACTAAAACCTAATATTGTATAAACGAAAATGTAGGATTTTTAGAATAATATATTTTTTCATTATATATAAAATTATTTAGTGCAGAATTGGAGTCGGTACATTAATTTTCATTTGGTTACACAAAGGCTTAATAATAGAGGTTACAAATTTTATTTTACCAGTTGTTACGTACGTAATTTTAATAGATAAAAGGAGAACCAAACTTTTAATTCATAACATTTATCAAATAATTAAATGAATTGGATAATATTTAATTTAATACTAAAGTAAATAACTTAATCGTTTTAAATTATGCGACTTGATTTTAAATATTACAAAAGTGTGATTACGCTATAAAAGATTGGTGCGAATTTGATGATTTTATTTTTAAAACTCAAATTCAATTTTAAATAAAAATTTAAACTAATTGAGTTTGTTTGTACCATTAAAAAATATGTTTGAGTGGTTTTTTAATATTAATTAACAATAAACAATTATATTAAAATTATAAGGTATTAATACGTGTTAGCTGTACTGGCAAAACATATTGAATTTCAAAATGAGAATACGTGTTTGAACCATGAAAATGATACTGATGAAAAGGTAATCACAAACGTTGAATACGAATTACTTGACATTTACAAATATTTAAAATTGTCTTATTTAATACTTCAAATTGCTTGAAATGCTAGTACTTCCAATTCATAAATTTAAAATGCTAGTAATTGTAATGGATTTGTTTGAATAAAAATTGTTTTAAGAAAACTTGAGTTATTGAAATTTTAGAAATAAAAAAATAATTATAAAAAAATAAATAATATTACAAATATTCAATACGATTACCATTATATTTTTAAAATTTATAAATATTTTTAATAAAATAAAATTTTAAAAAATATATTAAAATTGAGTAAAATTTGTTTTTCTTTTAAGTTTAAAAATTTTATTTTATAGTAGGGTAATGTATATTAAAAATAAAATAGTGAGAAATTTGAAAATGGAAATTGAGTTACTTACAACTTCCTCCTAAATTTTAAATATATCCATTATTTTTACTTAAATAGAGAATTTATTTTTAGAATTTTCAAAATTTTAACATAAATGAAATTTATTCTCAAAATCTTCCATCCAAACCTGCATTAAATTTAAATTTAATTAAAAATATAATTTAATTTTAATTCAATTAGTATTATTGCTATTGTAATAATAAGATATGAATTTAAACTCGTTTAAAGTGTTTTTCTTTAATTTAAGAATTAAAAAAATTATGTACAAAAGTAAATATTGTATAAAAATAATTTATTATATTTAATTATTTGAGTTGTACAAATAGATATCTCATTTTCATATAAATGGGAAATCGTGTCTGTTGATCCCAAACAAAGCAAGCTTTTGTTAAGTTCAACAGTACGTAATTCAAACCAGATTGCCACGTTTCTTTCCCCCCAAAACTTTATTTTACATTTTCCAACCTCAGTCTATTTAAAATAATTAAAAAAAACTCTGTAGAAAAGGAAATAAAAACAAAGAAAAAATGACCCTACGGAAAAAAAAAATGTTAAAGAGAGGGAAAGAAAGTTGTTACAATTAGGGTTTGAAGCTTGACCCGCCAAAAAACCTAGTTTGCTTGTTTTACTACTCCGGCATTGTCTTCTTATGAATCGGATCCCGATCCGGATCTTCCTATCTACTTTTTCGGACTCTAACCGCTTCTCTCTCCGACTATGACAGCGAAACCTTCGCGTTCTGCTTCGGCGGATAGATCGGAACCTCCTAAGGATTCCTCGGTAAGTCTCGCATTTCCGATTTTTCTTTCTCTTTCTCACATGAATATTTTATTTCCTTATGATTCTCATTTTAACTATTTTTGTTTCCCTCGATTTTGGACTCTTTTTTTGTTTTATCGTAGGAGCTAGCTGCATTTTGTTGAATTTAGTTTATTTTATGGGTTATTACGTCATTGAAAGTTAGTGTATAATTGACACGTTTATAAGCTGATAAATGTTACTAAACTGGATTGATTTTAGTCTTTGCTTTTGATGTCAAATTGTTTTGCTTTTCCTCTCATACTCTTTAGTTTTAAAAGTGTTTGTTCAACAATTTTTTGGTAGATATTTCTGTCTTGAATTATGTGTACCTGATAATAATAAACTTGGATTGGATTTTTATCTTTTACGCAGATGACACAAATTGAAGGAAAATCCCTGTCTGTTAAGGAGATTTTATCAGTAATTGATTCGTTAAAGAAACAAGTTGCTGCAGATCGATCTCTTTCTGTAAAGGTGAATTCCTGGCTTATCTCATTATTCAGGAGCTTAAATAAATGTTATACATGCTAATCTATTTTGGTTTATTTTATTTCCAGAAAAGGTTGGAAGAAAACAAGCAAAAATTAGTTGGTATAACAAGCCATCTTTATAAATTGTCAAAGGAACGGAGAAGCAGTTGGATTATTGACACTGATAGTGCTTCTGATCTATTGACAAAGAGGCAAAAAGATGCACTTGGTATGCAAAATGGCATTGATGCAAGTAATGGGGATAAGGATGGTTATAGCTATCAAGAACCGTCTACAGCAGTTCTTATGGGATCTAGTATTCCAGTTAAGAATGCTGTTCGCCCTATTAAGCTTACTGAAGTAAAAAAGCTGCCACCTTATACAACATGGATATTTCTAGACAGGTTTGTGAGAGTAACTAGAATTCTTGTCAGCTTTTTTTTATGTCATGTATTCTTGCATTCTTTATTTATATATAGAACGTCAGTTAGAAAGAAATGTAATGGTAAGGCATATTTCCCTCCCAAGGGAAGACGCAGGTTTGAACCTTGGAGACGATGTTGTTGGGAGGGGCAGTCACAAACCCCAAACATGAACCGGAAAACAGATATGGAAAATACTAAAAAAAATTAAACAGAAAGTACAAACTCCAGAAGAAAACTAGGATAATCAAATCCAAAATAGAAAATGCCATTACGAACCCGCCCCAAGTAGGTAAATGGTGTGCAACTAGGTTACCAACTCTACCAATATGAGCAGAAGTAATAGACTGAAAATCCTTAGCATGTCTGTGAGCTTCAGAGAGGCGTAGGCCGAGGATAGATAAGTCTTGGTCCATCCCTTTGGAGCTTGTTCACCACTGCAAATGAATCTCCCCCCTCTCCTTAGCTAATTTGAGAGCTAAAGTGAAACCTCTTGCCTCAAGTAATTCCTGTGTCAAGGGGCCTCTAATAGCTTGAGCTGCACCACAAAGGACTAAAAGCCAACTTCATCAAGGGCCACAACTCCAGTGTCTCCACAGTGGTCACTTGCAAAACAGGCTCTGTCCACATTGAGCTTGATTACTTGCCCAATGGGAGGTTCGGATTCCACATGTTTCACACACCTAGGCAAGATGGGAGCGCTAGCAAAATTAAATTTTGAATAGGTTATTTTTGCCTTTTTTTTTTCTCAATTTCTATGAAAAGGATAAACTAAATAATTTCTCTGGCTGTAGAAATCAAAGAATGACAGAGGATCAATCAGTGGTGGGTAGAAGGAGAATATACTATGATCAGAATGGTGGTGAAGCACTTATCTGCAGCGACAGTGAGGAGGAACTAATTGAGGAAGATGAAGAAAAGAAAGATTTTGTTGAATCTGAAGACTTTATTCTCCGGTTGGTTTTGTTTTCTCTTTTTCTATCGTGAAATATATGTTGTTTCTTTTACTACTTGATCTAGTGTAGAAATCTGAAAATAGTCTGAAAACTAGGGGTGAGTATTCGATCGAGTCAAATCGAGTCAAAAAATTTCGAGTTAGTCAAGTTGACGGATCCTATTTTAGCAACCGAACTCAATTTGAATTTTTTTTCGTAATGAACTAAATCGAGTCAAAAACTTTCGAGTCGAGTTAACGAACTCTATTATTTATACTCAATTTTGCATTTGCATTCACCAATTATTTAACTAGTAGAGGAATTACAAGATTATTTGCCTTTTAACTTAATGAGTAAATATTTATCAAAACGACGTAGTTTTGCCTTTTAACTTAATGGTTTTGACTTTTAACTTTAGAAAAGTTTAACATTTATCAAAAAGACGTAGTTTTACCTTTTCTTATTTGAATTTTCGGATAACTCGAATTGTGTAATTCATATTCGAGTTAAACCGAAAAGCTTGATTTTTTATTCAAGTTGATATGAATAACTTGATTAACTCAAATAACTCGAACTATTTAATTCAAAATTTGAATTTTTTATGGAGGTTTTCGAGTCAAATCGGATTTTGCTGACCCCTACCGAAAACATGTATAGCTGCAGTAATTAGAATTTTGTCAACACATAAAGATGTATTTTAAATATTTAGCGACAAAGGTATGCATAATTTACTTGTGTTGTTTGGAATTAATAATTATAAAAGAAGATTGATAATTGTGGGATACATTGCAAGTATTCCAAAAAAATATGGGTAAGACATCAATTATTTAATTTGCTTAGATTTGTAAATGTTGTGTTGCTTTAGGGTTCTTTGTGCCTTTTGAATTTTCACCATTTTAATTTAGTTAACTATTTTTGGTGGAAAAGAAGCAGTTCGTTTCTTATTTTGAAAGGAAATATATGCTTATGTAATTATGCTACTTTGAATCAAATTCTAATATCCTTAAAATAGTTGCAAAATCATTATTATTTACTTAATGAACCTCTAAGCTATCTTTACATGATGTTTCTAAACATGTTCTATGAAATTTAATTCATATTGCATTAGTGATCCTTGCATGGTCTTGTTCCATTATTATTATTCTACATATTGACTTAAGGGCCAATAACGCTATATCTTTCAAGGATTCTTAAAATTGATGTCTGAACTCCGTCCAATTATTGCTTATTTTCACACATGCTGTTATAAACTTGTCAGAATGACTATCAAGGAAGTTGGTTTGTCTGATCCGGTGCTGGAATCACTAGCACAGTGTTTGTCTAGAAGTCCAGCTGATGTCAAGGTATGCACCCTTGCTGGAAATTGCATGTTGGACTTTGATTTTTCTTTTTCTTAAAAAAAAAATAGAGGTGGCCTTTTTTCTTACATTTTTGGCTACTAAGACTCTTCTTTGAAGGGATTGTTTTTCCCCACTGCTCATTTTCTGATAAAACTGGTCATAGTGTAAACTTAGGTCCAGCTGTTCCCCATTTTCTTTTTTGCTGGCTTTACAGAGATATGAAACACCATCCAACATCTTATACAGGCAAGATACGAAACTCTTATGAAGGAGGAGGACACTGGGGCCTCTAAGAATAGGGATACTGAAGAACAAAATTGGAATTCCTTTCTTGATAAGGATCTTGAAGCAGCTCTTGATTCTTTTGACAATTTATTTTGTAGACGGTGCCTTGTAAGCATTTTTCTTGTTCTTTATCATGTTCTGTGTTGTTTTCTTATCTTCTTTAATTGTATCCGTTTTTCTTATATTTGGCAGGTCTTTGATTGCAGATTACATGGATGTTCTCAGGACCTAATATTTCCTGTGAGTTGTTCATGCAATTCTAGATGTTTATAATTGCCTGAGTATGTTGCTAGGCTCCTAGATTCTTATTTTCTCAGTCCTATAATTTTCAGGCTGATAAACAAACTCCATGGAATCGTACAGATGATGAGAATGCACCATGTGGTCTGCATTGCTATCGTTTGGTATATGTTTAGCTGATCTCTTTTTTCTTTATTTGTTGAATTCCTTGTACTTATACATTATTGATTTGTTTACTGCTAGGTACTTAAGTCAGAAAGAAATGACACAGTTAGGTCTCCAATGAATCCTGAAGACAAGTCAAATTCTTCATCTGATGGTATTGCGGCACAGATATCATCTAGTAAGAAATCTGCTGGTCCATCTACTAGGAGGAAGGCAAAGTCAAGCCAAAGTGAAAGTGCTTCATCCAATGCTAAAAATCTTTCAGAAAGTAGTGACTCGGAGATAAGACCCAGGCATGAGGATTCCTCACCTATTCCTCAGTTATCACCTTCTAAGAATAAAATTGCTGGAAAATCTGGCATTCTCAAGAGAAATAGCAAGCGAGTAGCTGAACGAGTTTTAATTTGCATGCGCAAGAGGCAGAAGAAGATGGAAGCTTCTGAATCTGAATCTCTTGTGAGTGGAGGTGTTTCGCCTGCAGATATGAGACTCAGGTCTAATCCACGAAAAGAAAATGAAGATGCTACGTCTTCTTCGCAAAAGGATGTGAAATCCTCAAATACAGGAAGGTCTAGGAGGAAAGATTGGCCATTAAATGGAGTGCAAGGAGAAATACCCTATAGTGAGACCGTTAATGATCTGGCTCAGACTAGTAGCAATGGTTGCCTGAGAAATGAAGAGTTTGTGGACGAAAATTTATGTAAACAAGAACTAAGTGATGATAAATCTTGGAAAGCTATTGAAAAAGGTCTTTTTGATAAAGGTCTGGAGATTTTTGGTAGGAACAGGTTAGTTTTACTACTTCACATTGCATTTTAATGTATTGCTTTTTAGTTGATGAATTCTATGAAAGCTGCTGCCTGGTTATTGTTAATTATACAATATACTCTATCATTAAGTTCATTTGTAAGCATTTCCACCTTACTATTTTTCTACAGGTCTTGCTGTAAGTGTTTGTTAAAAGTTGCTGTTATGATTCAATTATGATGTTTATTTTCTTTCCCCCATTTTCTCAAAATTCAGACAACAATCAGGACTCATGGTCCAAGAGTTACTTTATATAGTTTGTGGATCGCCCTCTCTTTGCAAGTAACACCAATTTTTTTGCATTTTGCTTGCAGTAATAGCTTTTGGGTTTCCTTCCTGAAAATTGATTCTTTTGACTTATAGATTACTCTTTGTCATCCAGCTGTTTGATTGCCAGAAATCTTTTAAACGGATTGAAGACATGTTGGGAAGTTTTCCTATACATGACCTGCTCTGACAATAAGCTGGCTTGCCATGCAGCTGATGGTGTTTTATCTCTTCTTGAAGGGTGTTCCAAATTTGACCTTAATGGAGCTGTGGTTAGTGATTTTATTTGACTTATTTTTGCAGGTTTTGACATGAGGAACCCTTCCTCTAAACTATATAAATCTGCCAACTTTTTTTGTCTCTGAGTTCTCATTGTCTTCTATTTTGTTTTTTTAACCCTAGGGAAATAATGAAGTAAGACGGAGATCAAGATTCTTACGTAGAAGAGGTAGAGTCCGTCGTTTGAAATATACCTGGAAATCAGCTGCATATCACTCAATCAGGAAAAGGATTACTGAGAGGAAAGATCAGCCATGCCGGCAGTATAATCCGTGCAGCTGTCAAACTGCTTGCGGAAAGCAATGTTCTTGCCTTTTAAATGGAACATGCTGTGAAAAATACTGCGGGTGAGCTATCATTTTTCAAGTTAAAATTTGTGTCATCAATAAATTCCTGAGTCTATCAATATTTGATTCTTTGGATTTCTTAGATCTTGATATCGATATATGGTTACCACATGTGCATTGATGATATCCTGATGTTGAAGCATGTATTCTGTCTATTGATATTTGCTTGTTTATTTAGATGTCCTAAGAGTTGCAAGAATCGATTTAGAGGTTGTCATTGTGCTAAAAGTCAATGCCGAAGTCGTCAGTGTCCATGCTTTGCTGCAGACAGGGAATGTGATCCAGATGTTTGTAGAAATTGTTGGGTCAGGTGAGCTCTGGCTTTGATTTTCCTTTTTCTTGTTCTGTTATGGGAAAAAAATGGTTGGACGCTTCTCCTAAACCTATTCTAAAATAGAACTGAAAAGAGATACTACCTTTATTAGGCACCATTGTTGTTAATTGTATGTGTTGCATCTTCTGTGTTGGGAAAGGTTCATGTTAACCTTACCTGTGATATGGCTTCATCTGCTTCCCAAGTTGTGTTTGGAGATCATACATGCCTTCCATATTTGTTTATTCACTTGTTTTAACATTTATTTACTAGCACTTCACCGTTACTAACTCATAATTTTTTTTCTATAATCAACTTTTTATTAACATGATAAAATTTCTCATAGATTCATCCTCTATCTAAATGTATAGTTTCAGATGGTAGTGGCTTGTCTTCTTTGGCTATGTTGAAATTACTCGTACGGTTTTAGTGGAGGACTAAGACGATATTTAGAACAAATAAAAATTTAGAATCCTCATTTGTTGTTTTTTATTTTAAATCTAAAGTTATTGCTTGTATGTTTTTGTTTTCTATTCTCCTGACTTTCTATATTGCTTCTGGCATCTGATTCTTTAAAATTGACTTTGCAGTTGTGGTGATGGCACTGGTAGTCTTGGGGTTCCTCCACAAAGAGGTGACAATTATGAATGCAGAAATATGAAGCTTCTTCTGAAACAGCAACAAAGGGTAATGATGTTTCCTATTCCCATCTCATTTAATTGCTTGGATGAGTACATGTGTACGGTGTATCTGAATATGCTTAGAAATACATTTTTAATATTTAAAGTAGCATTGTATTTGTTAGTGCTCCCTTGTTTGCAAATAGCTATCCTGTCTTATAGGCATTACATTGCTTAACTTTTTTGTTCACTCCATATTCCTACACCTGACACTTCAGAAGATTATGGTAGCGATTTGTTGACAAGGCTTGCCCATCATGTATGTACAGGTCTTGCTTGGAAGATCAGATGTTTCTGGATGGGGAGCTTTTTTGAAGGTAATTTAGAAGTTTTTGGTTTGATTTCAAGTCTTCCACCCCCTACTTACTGTTTAGGTTTTGGGCCATCCTTCAGAATAATGTTGGCAAGCATGAATACCTTGGTGAGTACACTGGAGAGCTGATCTCCCATAGGGAAGCAGATAAGCGTGGAAAGATATATGACCGTGAAAATTCATCATTTCTATTCAATCTGAATGATCAGGTATGCCCTTTCATCATTTTATTTTTGGAAGATGTAACTTCTTTTATGTTCTTAGCAAATTTTGATTCCTTGATGCTGCCAATTTTCAGTTTGTTCTTGATGCATACCGAAAAGGTGACAAATTGAAGTTCGCCAACCATTCTCCTGAGCCTAATTGCTATGCCAAGGTACACTTCAGACGCCTTTGCATGCAAGAAAGACTCTTTTCTCTTGTACTCTTTTATCATTTGTCTGTCAATACCCTCTGGAGTTCCACAGTTGTTTTTACCACTTTTCATTTCATTCTTGAGGTGAGATGAACCATTGTCTTGCAGGTCATTATGGTTGCAGGGGATCACCGTGTGGGTATATTTGCCAAAGAACGAATCAATGCAGGAGAGGAACTATTCTATGACTACCGTTACGAGCCAGACAGAGCTCCTGCCTGGGCTAGAAAACCCGAGGCATCTGGGTCCAAAAAAGAGGATGGTGCTCCTTCGAGCGGACGAGCTAAGAAACTTGCTTAACCTTATTGACACAAATTCAAAAATTTTTTGCCATTCTTTCACAGGTACAACTTAGAAAGGTCATTCTCATTTCGCATTGATAGATAGGAAAAACTGAATGTTCTCATTTTGTTGGTGGGGATACCCTTATTTTCATCTCAACTGATAACCTTGTTTGATTTTTTTACTTAAAAGACCGTTTTGTATTCGCATAACTTGAAAAAACCTCCACCCAACGTGTTTAATTTCGAATAAAAATATGAAGATGCAAATCTTTCTCTAACGTCATTTATGAATCAAATCATTTTCATATTATTTTTATAAAATTACAATAATTTTAATAGAATCAATTATTACTAGATAACTCGCAATTAATTTAATTCAAATTAATTAATTAGCTAAAGAATAAATTTAAGAGTAAATGTGATTTAATTTGATAATCGAAAGAGATTAACCTTTCTAATTGAGGTAGACAACGTATCAGTAAGGGTATAAGTGCCGATTACTAACTGTTCAAATTATATATTTGATTATGGAACACTAAAAACATAACTTTATAAAAATTTAAGTTGAGATAATAATTTATTTGGTGTTTCAATTTTATAAGAGAAAGTTCATTTAATTTTTTTCTTTTTTTTTTGCCATTAAATTTATATTTTTGGTCAAATCACCTTAAAATGGAAAGAAAAATTAGTTTTTAACTTTACTAGTGTAGCATATATGTGGATGATATGTCAAATTTTTGATTAATTTTTTAAAATTTTTAAATTTTTTTGGCGTGATTTAATATATATATATAAGTTGAAGGGTTAAAAGAGGTAACAAATTAAATGAGTGCTAAAATAATTTTTTTTGTTAAGTTTGAAGGTCAAATAAGTCAATTATGTCAAATGCATTTTGATTGTGATGGTAAGGTTGAGTTAAAAATTAAAGTGCCTTTTAAAAAAATTATTTTAGGTTTAAATTATGTTTAAAAAATTATTTTAGGTTTAAATTATGTAAAAGGATAAAAAAAATATTCATAGTTATACTATTTTGTAAAAGAATAAATCATATTGTTATTTTTTTAATCGAATTAATGTCTAGTTGATTTGCAATATAAAGTCATTTAAGAGAATATATATATATATATATATATAAATAAAGATTAAGTCAAATATTTTCTGCTTAGTTATCCAATTTGTTTATGCACTCAGATCTAGTTTTTGTAAAATGTGATAAAATTCAAATTATTAGTATTTAAATAAAAGAGTTTATCATTTAAGAATGTGTTAAATGTTATGAATTTGAAGACATTGTATAAATAAAAAGGAAAAAGAGAAAAGCATAACTTAACATGGAAGATGATGAGGATTAGATGAAGAAAATCTTCATTATTTATTAATGATTACTTTAGGAATAGAAATATGGTATATTTATAGCACATAAGTTTCATTTAGCACGTTTTTATTTTGTCCATTATAATGCATGTTTTAATCCATCCTAGGTTAGTTTAGATATTTATATTAATATTACTGATTAATTTGCTTTTTGAAACCAAAGAAAAGACCTAATTTATTCCGAATTAAATTATTTGTTGGTTCCACTACTCATCTAAACTACATTCATTATCATTTTGAGATTTTTAGGCTTAGTGGACACAATTCTTTGTTTTACTCCATGCCATCAAACCAAGTTTTTCGCATTTTTTAATTAAATTAAATTATTTTATTTTATGGGTAATTAAATGTTAATGTCGTGCTTGTAAATGTGTAATCATGTATTAAAAGGAAGTCCTTAGGGTCTTCCACAATCCACACTTCTTTCTTTTTTCTTTTTTTTTACATGAGAATATTATACGTATCTTTCAATTTCATCCTTATATTTCATTTAAATTTGAGATTTAATTTATATATTTTAATTTTGACATAATTTGATATCTCAAGTTTTATAATATCATTGGTTAGACAAAATATTTTATTTCAATTAAAATAATTACGTGAACTTTTAAGAATTATTAGCATCATCAAAATTTTTTGTTAAATTTAGGACCGCTACAATTTTTTTTACATGGATACACAATTTATTTTATTTTATTTTTTAAAATGTCACGCCAACATAAAACAATTCTAACACTGTTAACAAAATAGACCTAAATTTTTAAAATTAAAAAAATAAAAAAACTAAATTCTTGAAAATAAAAATATAAGAATTAAATTTTAAATATACAAAATTTAAACAAATTATAACATTAAAATTCTTACACTAATTTAATAAAAAAACGCAGAGTTTAACTATATATGAAGTGCAAGTAGAACCCATACTAATTAAAAATATCAAAGAAATGTGGGTGAATCACTAAATGTTGAAAAATTCACTTTGAGTTGACAAATCCAAAAATATTTTATTTTATAATTGAAATTTAAGACACTTTTTATTAATTAAAAAAATTGAAAATGACCCCAATGTGATGTATAGAATGAGAGTATTACAATTTGACATGAACAAGTTTTTGAGTTCACACTGCAATATGTTATAGTAATCAAAGTCAAAGTAGTACTGAAACCAAACAGAATGATGAATTCATTGGTAAGCTGAATTGTGACAACCAAAATAAAATAAGAAGGAACATAGAAGTTGAACCGAAGCAGCCTATGGGGAATGAATCTGTGGAAATACCAAGTTTTCAGGGGAAATGAATAAATTAATCTGTGGCCAATCACAACTCTCCATCAGCACAAAGTCAGTCCACTAATGTTTTCTCTAATAAAATTTACAATTTGATTCACGCTAATATGGCTATTCCATCATCTTATTCTACCTCAACCTCATCCAGCTGCCGCTAACACCCCAGTTAGGTGCCTCATCACATGCCAATTCACGAATCCGATCCAAAGCCGATGAAAACATGCTTGAATTTTCCCCTAAAATCGATTCACTCCAAACCCGATCTGGAAAATCCAAAGTACATCTTGGGGTTATTGCGATTTCTTCAACACAACCTCGTGAAGACGTTGATGGAACCGTTTCATCATCGCCAGCCATGAAAGGATGTTGCAGGAGCATCTCAGCTGTCCATCTCTTGTTTGTATCCCTAGAAAAACACTTAACCAGAAAATCTTTTCCTTCCCCAGATAATTCCCTTGGAATTCCAGGCAATTCATCACTGGCCCCGATTTTAATCAACAAATCCGCCATGTTGGCTCCTGGTTTCAAGTTCCAAGCTGGTTTCCCAGTAAACATCTCAACAACGGCGCATCCAAGTGCCCAAATATCCACCCCCGAATCATAAACGTTTCCATTGATAGACTCAGGGGCCATACTCAAAGGCGTTCCCCTGATTTCAAACCTCCCCTGTTTTTCACACTTTCTCTTTGCCAATCCAAAATCAGCTATCTTCACATCCCCATTACCAAACAAAAGAACATTTTGAAGCTTGATATCACAATGAACAAACCCTTTGGAATGGATGAAGTTTAGCCCTTTCAGTATCGATCTTGCAAATCTTTTAACATCGGATTCCATCAATTTCCCACCGTTTAGCTGAAGGTGATCGGCTAAGCTTCCTTTATTAGCATACTCCAAGAACAGATTGTAAAATTTCCCACAATTCTCAACAGTAAAATCGTCGCCGAAACAACTGATGATTTGGGGGCAGAATCCAAGTTGGTGGAGCACCTGTTTCTCGTTCTTGAGAGAAGCCGAGTTATTAGTTTCACAACACTTGACAGCCAAGAATGATGATCCCGAAAACCCTGTTTTAGGTAACACCAAATTCACAGTGCCGAAACTTCCATATCCAATCGTTTCTCCCCGAACCCACTCCATTCCAGAAAAATTCGAGCTCCAATTTCACTCAAGAACCTGGATTTTGTTTCTTATTATTGAAGATATGGAAGCCTTTTTACTGGTTGTGGTTGGTTTGAGATGAAGAAATGGAAGCAAACATAGGTGACAGAGGTTATGGTGGTGCAAAGTGTGTATATATATAAACGTGGGATATGTGCATTTTTATTTGGTAGTGTTGAATTTCAACTTATGCTATTATTAATGCACGTGATAGGTAAGGATATTTTTATTTATTTGAGTTTTCCAAATATGGATATGAAATAACAGCTTAGGCTATCAATTTAAAAACGTGGCCGATCTATATCATTTTCATTCAACGCCACGTGCATTTAGATTTTTATTTACATTTTCCTACTTTTGATTTGGTATTTTTTTTAATTACAATAATTTTTAAATTAGGAAAAAAAATTGATCATGATTCAACCCCATAATCTCAAAATTATTTTTTTCAATTGTTTTTAAATATATAATCATTTATAATTTTATTTTTCATGTTTTTATCATAGGAAAACATGTACCAAGCATGTTTTCATTGTTGAAAAATATATTTATATATATTTCAATTTCAAAAAAAATAAAAAAATAGTTTTAGAAACCAAATAATTGATTTTTTTGCACAATACTTTTTCTCAATTTAAAAAGCAAGCAACTATTAAACACACACTCATTAGCAACCTAATGTCATATGTAAAAAATAATCCAATGAATATAGAAAAAAAAGCTTGATCAGTGAGTTAATAATATGAGGGATATGATGTTTTTTAATTAGAAATGTGGAGAATTTAACGTAGAAAAACAAAAACACAAATTTGGAGAGAGTAAAAACATATCTATGTTAGAGAAACATATTAAATATCTAAAATAATTTTTTATATAAGTATTAGTTTAGATTTTATAGTTTAAAAGACACAAAATTGATGAGCCTTAATGATATTTAATTTACTACCATCCAGGATGCATGTGAGGGCAAATTACAATGGGTTTTCAACTTCATATATTTATATCATCTTTACTTGTATACAAATATTTCATTAAATTTGGAGACTAGTTGGCTTGGAAAACAATGTCTCTCATCATCATCCTCTCCAATTAAAAAAAAAAAAAGAAATTAGGGAGGTTGGGTCTTAGAGGCTTTGCTTAATATGTCTGATTTACGAGTTAAACTAAAAAGGAAAGGAAAAAAAAAAAGAAAAACACTTTTAACATGTAAAGTATATGCCATAAACCAACATGAATGCAAAAATTCTCTGTATCAAAGTGTTGGGACAGATTAAATTACTATTATAAATATGACACTTGAAATGTAATAACGTATTAATATTTGTATTAATAAATAAGATTATAACGTATAATAGGAATATAGGAGCAATTTGTGGGAGAACTCCCGAACTAAAGCATTCCTCACGTTTTTTTATTTCTTATTTTTTTATTACAATAATCTAAACCAAAGAAATCCGAGTGGCTGTCAAAATGTGTAGAAATCAAAGAAAAAAACTATAGAAATAGTGGGTATTTTTGTTGGTTATTATTAGGTAAGGCGAGGACCCACGTCAGCCAAAGATACACCGAAACGTGGGTTGAAGCCGACGATAGGACAGCGAGGTAGCAAAATTAAGTGCACCATGCAATGCACTCGAATAAAGATGGGGATCTTCCACTGACGACTGCTGCGTAATCCATTTGAGTTCATGAAACTGCAACCTTCGAAGGAAAGGTTCATGGAATCTTGGCCGCGCTACCAGCGCCCGGCTACAGCCAAGCGGCCTGGTTGATAGTGATCCATTCCGGATTAGCTACATCTCTAGCTTAGACTCCAGCTATCTATTCGGCTCAGTAGATCCCACATAAATTTTATATATTTGGGCGGCTTTCATTCTCCACAACTTAAATTCAATAATTATATAAATTTAATTATACAAATAAAAAAATAAAAATTTTAAATATTATTTAAATGGTCAAAATATGTCATAAGCCCCGTACTCTTCATAAATTTGAATTTAGTTCCTGTAATTTTATTTTTAAAAATTTAATCATTCTACTTTTTTAGATTTCAAAATTTAGATCTAATTGTTGATATTGTTAAAATTATTTTGTTAATTCAAGTTCATTGCAATATAATTTTTAGTTTACATTGCTCCAAAGTGATTTTTTTTTTAAATGTCATACCAACATCTTTAACAAAAAAAATATTAATAATTAGACCTGAATTTAGAAATTTAAAAAATAAAAGAGACTAAATTTTTAAAAATAAAAATATAAAAATTAAATTTTAAATTTTAAATTTGTAAGAAATACAAAGATCTATGATATATTTTAACTATTTAAAATTGTAAAGAATCTTAAGACTTTTTTATCTGTATATATGAGATTGAAAATTTATTTTGCAAAGTAGTTGGGTGGTTCATCTATTTAGCAAACTAGTTGAGTTTGCAGGGGATAGAAGTGAAGTCGGTCACTTAGGGCGCCAACTTTAATATGTTCTCTCTGTATTCAACATATTAGGGTTCGTGAAGGCAGGGAAGGATGAAAAAAAATATGAGGGTTGACGTGAAGGTAGATTGAAAAATAAAGGCCAACTGAAATCAATAAAGTTTTGTCATGCACGCATGCATAGGCGAATTTAGGGATGCTTGCAGTGGACTTAGTCCCTCTTAAAATATAAAATTGTTATTTAGTCTATTAATTTTTTTAAAAATTTTAAATTAGTAAGGGTAAAATTACACTTCTCCTCCCTAAAATTATAAAAATTTGATTTAATTCTTTAAAAATTATAAAGATATAAATTATAAAAAATTAAGATTTCATTCTGCCCCTCTAAAAATTTGTTCTGGCTTCGCCTGCATGCATGTAGAGTTGAGATGATGGAAGCATGAGGTGATGGAACAGGGCTCTGGAGGCCTCTGAGATGATGGTATTGGAAAAAATTTGCTTTAAAAACGGTTTTTTTTACATAGCGAAAAAATAAAAGTTTTGAAAATCAAGTTGATTTGTAATATTTATAGCAATAAATTTTTTCTTGAAATAAAATATGTGCTTTGAGCAAGAAGAATTCTAGACATTTTCGACTTTCAACTGAATGGTCTTGTCCGTTATTCTTGTATCACGAACTGCTTCAAGTGTGGGCTCGAAGAATTACGAACCAAACATAAAACCAAAAATAATTTTCTTACTTTCAGTAGGAAAATAAATCTTTCACTTACAAAAACCAATAGAAATGTTATTCTCGAAAAATAAAATTTATATTTAGAAATAAATTCTCAATATTTTTTGGGAAAAATAATAATATCACAAAAGTTGTGTAACTTATTGTATTTTTAGTCTTACCAGTGCTATCTATTTATAGGTAGAGAAAGTAAAACCCTAATTGGATTTGTAGAATGCATTTAATGTCTATTTAATAGGAAAAAAAAAACAATCCCCTAGTTGAAATAGAAAAAGGGCGGCTAATTAGGTGTGCCTCTCCTCATATGTAATATGATAGAGATTCAGGTCTCTCCCATATTGAGTCAAATTATATGCATTTCCTAGACTTTTAACCCAATATTTTATAATTTAATCTAACTCAGTACATGTTTTTCTATTTCTCAAAATAAACATTATTTATTAAATTCATTTAAATGAATTAATTTTTCTAATTAAGTAATTTTCTCAACCAAATCTTAATTCCGTTAAAATCATAACAACTTTACCGTAAAAGAATCTATGAAAAAATTATTTAATTTTTACATTCAACAAATTCACAATGATCAATTAATTTCATTTCATTTTCGAACTTCAATTAATCAAATAATAATCCGAAAAACTTTAATTAATTCTCAGGTCATTTCCACACTTATTGAGAAGCCACATTCATTTTCGAATGTAACTCATTTCTCTAACTTTATCATTTCTATCCATTTTTGTTCATTTGATTCAACATGCAATTCATTTCTGGTTTCAACAAACTAACGAAGGAATCGATTGGACATATGTGATTAGAGCTCAAATGATTTATAATTAAGTTCTAGCTTTTCACCTATTAATTATAAACTCATTTAGTCATGAAGTCATTCCACTATAGTATCGTGATTGAGCTCTCCCTAATGATATATCATTACGAAAGTTACTTAATCAGTGCTCGTCCAATGACCTTATCATAAATGTGTTATCCTTTTATTATATCATTAATCTTTTTGAAATAAATCTGCTCTCCCAATATGATCCTATCTTATCTCATGGTAACCATTACATCTTCCTTTATGAAAAGTAAATTACTATTATATAATAATTAAGTCATTCATCACAAAGAAGAATGACCCGTGCCATATTTACTTTTCATCTATCATGTAATGCCAATGAGAGGATATCATTTACCCATGTTTTTTTGCTATGAATTCCACTATTGTGAATGATGCTACATACTATAGAAGTCGTATACCCAATGCACCAACTTTTAGTTCTTTGTCAATTTGAACTCAGGTTTTTACTTACATCAAAGTATATAAGTCACGCATACATAGTCTATCATCCACTTAGGGTTAAGGTATGTCACACTATGAACGTAAAAAGTGAATAAATTCATAAACAGATTCAAGATCTATTATGCTTGGGTCCAGTCCAATGTATTGTCAGTCTGTCAGTCACATCTATATCTCTATCTTCTAAGAGTCATTCGCTTCGATGCCCAAGACAAGACATCTCCCCAATTGGACTTGATAGATGACATATTAGTCTTTCAATTAGTTTGCTCATTTCGATTAGACTAAGGACATGTTTAGCTTTATATACTAATATAAGTTATCTTTTAGTATTACGATCAAACCACGTAATATTGTTTAATAATAGTTAAACATTAGACAACCAGTGAGCTAATATTTACTTCTATTTTGCTTTAAATGCAAAAGCCACATGAGGACAATATAAAAATGATATTAATGTCATTCATGAATAATTTTATTAAACCAAGCTATTCGAAAAAATACAAGTGTACATAGACGAAAATATTACACTTAGGACACCAGATCCAACAAATAGAAGCCTGATATGATAGAATAAGGTTCTGGGTGATATGCTGAGAGCTTGAGATAATGTAACAATGTTTTGGATAAAATGATAAAATGAGTAAGTGAAATTATAATTGCAAAGATGGGGGAGGCTGAAATTTTTTTAAGTAGAATTTTACAACATTTCAAGTAGAGTAAATGTATTCAACTTCTTTCCTTGAGTGTTGTTATATTGTTCTAGCTATTGTCTTTTAAATATTTTTGCAATCTTCATCTGCCTTCTTCAATTTTTGTAAGTATTTTTTTACTCTGAAATTATAATTCATGTATTAATATATTAACATTTACTAAGTATTATAGAATAGATCATTGGAATAGTTGTTGAATATATACCTCTAGCTCGTATGCTTGAAGTTAACTTTGAAGGGATGAGAGGACTTGAGTTTTTTAAGTATCCGCATATCACTCCAGGTTATACCATTTCAACCACTACATATTCAAGGCAATTGGTTGTTGGTACTCAATTTCCAACAAGAAAGGTTTTCGTATTAGTCGTTTAGGAGTACAATGTTAAGGCATTCACAAATTACAGAGTTAATGTATCTACATGTAACATCCCAAATCCGACCTAGAAGTTATAATCGAATCTGAAATTTACATCCATTTGTTTGGAAAACTAATTTTAGTAAGTATTTAGTAATTATGACTTTTGCAAAAAGTCATTAGAAAACTACTTGTTCGCCTTTAGAAAACATTTAAGAAATTACTTAATTTGTAGTGGAAAACCATTTTTGGAGTTTTAGTTTTGAAAACTGAAACATGTTTTGTCGACCTAAGTGATTTTGCAGTCTCGCGTTAGAAAATATCAATTATTGACGAATTAAGCAAAATCCCAAAATGAGTTTAGAAACATATTACAAGCCCCAAAGATCAAAACAAGTAATTACGAAATTCACCATATTTTTATTAAGTGCAAAAACAATCTGAACTCCTACACACCGTCCAGTCCTAAGTCAGAGGTCTACCTGAACAGACAAAGATAAAACAAAAGGGTGAGCTATTAAGCTCAGTGCATAACTAAACTCAAATAGAGATCAAACAAAATACAATATACAAATCAGAGTAACATAGAGAGTGTAGCAGGCCCAATTTGCCCGTCCCACTATAAACCAAAAAATAATACTAATAAAAACCAAAATAAAAAAAAAACAATAAAAGGCCCAAATTTAATCAAAGTCTAAAGTCCATTTACAATTTATTTAACCCAAAAATAATAGCCCAAACAGTAAACCTAATAAACATATACCGAAAACCCCTAATTTAATTCCTAACCCAATTTATATACGGCCCAAATGAGCCCAATAATGTGAAAGCACCAGAAACCCTAGAGGTTTCTGGAATACGCCTAGGGTTTCTGGAATACGCCAATGCTGCAGCTAGCCATGGAATTGAGTCTCCCATGAACGGCCTCCCACGAGTAGCTTTCTTTTCCATACGCCTCCACGTCAGCATAGAACCTGCGAGAATAGAAATGATAACATAAATAGGCCAGTAGATGACAGCAAAAATGAGAGTTTTTTTTATTTTATTCATTTATTTATTATGTAAATCGACTATAAAAGGCTGAGGAAATGGGTCTAAAAGGGATTACAAATGATACTGAGTAAAAAAATCGATAAAAAATTATCGAGAGGTGATTTCAAGTGCCTTATACTTTCTTTTCCTTTTAAATATGTTTTATGTTTTGATTTTGTATGTAATTTTGAGCATAAGAAAATAAAAGAGAAGGCATACCTTTGCGAATGAGCCATTGGAATCCTCATCTTCTTTGTCGGCATCAAAGGTTGAGAGGGGATTTTGAGGCCGAAATTGATGAGCCTTGAGGCTAGGTTTTGAATGAAGGGATAAGGGGACACCACCGTAGGCCATCATCCATCATTCATGGTGGTGGAATGGTGGTTGAGCGGCGGACCAAATAGGGGCAAACCTTTAAGGTTTTCTATCTCCCCTTTTAATTTGCTGAAA
This sequence comes from Gossypium hirsutum, assembly GCF_007990345.1. Classification (NCBI taxonomy): domain Eukaryota; kingdom Viridiplantae; phylum Streptophyta; class Magnoliopsida; order Malvales; family Malvaceae; genus Gossypium; species Gossypium hirsutum. The sequence goes on from NC_053433.1 coordinate 17,996,167, forward strand.
TACTTAGGTTTTTTTTAGGCTGCTTTCCTCTTTTAATCGGCATGGAGCGACACTGTTTAGGATATAGTTCGATAGCCTTGAAACAACGCCGTGTAAGCCTATCCGACCCGATCCGATCCCTTGCCCCTAGGGTCCGTGCGTTTTTGCGAAGAGGGAAAAATTGCACGCTAGGTCCTCCCCCTTCGCACGATCATTCAATTACACATTATTTGTTTTATTTCATTTTTTTAAATTTAGCTCTGTAATTTGTGCATATTTTGAATTTGGTTTGCGCCTCAAAGCAATGTTTCGGGATCTGGAATATTTCTAGCTGTGGTCCCTGTGCTTTCACGCGCGTTGCGCATTGGTCCCTATTTTAATTCTAGTAGTTTATTTTATTTGTAAATTATCCCTTTCATTTTAAATTTATTTTAATTAAGTTTTCTATTTATATAATTCATTGTTTTGAAGGAATTCACTTAATATTTTTTATATGTGTTGAGATTACTTTAATAATTTTTACTTTGTTTAAGAAAAATCATTATTTTGAAGTTTTTATATTATATTATTTTAACATTATGTATAATATTTTATTTAAATATTTTTATATATATTTATACATATATATTATTTTAATTGAGCTTTCTATTTGAAATACTTATTATTTTAAAATTTTTAATATTTTTATATATGTGTTGAGCTATTTTAATAACTTTACTTTGTTTTTATAAAATCATCATTTTTAAGTTCTTTTTATATCATATTATTTTAACATTTTATATAATATTTTGTTTAAATGTTTTTATATATATTGGTACATATATTTGATCCTAGATACATATTTAATTCCATGTTATTTTTACATATAATTGCTTCTAAAATCTATTTATGTATATATATTTGTTTTTAAATTTATTATGTATATAGTTCATTTCCTAAGATCATATTTTATTATATATTTTTATTGTCCTTTCATATTTTATGTATTATTTAAAATTTTCTTTATTGTGTGCATATTGTCAATTTTAAATAAATGGTTTTTTTAACATTTTTGCATATTATTTGATTCAAACGTCTTCATTTTATAACATCTATTTTAATGATTATATATATATCCCTAGTTTTTTTATGTAAATTATTTCAAATTCATCAATTCATATATTATGTATATTATGTGTTCATTAATTCATCATTATTTTAAAATTGTCTTATATCACATTGGCTGCTAATTTCTATTTTGTTTTGTACATTTTGTATTAATTGTTTTATATTATGCCATATATATTATTGTTGCATATTATTTATTCGTTTTTTTTGTTATATTAATTGTTGTTCATCCATGCTTGAAAATTTGATTATATTTTTCTTGGATTTGTTTTATTTTATTGTTTGTTTATTAATTGGTTTCTCAAGTTTATATTATCTTTATTCACCAAATATTTGTGCACATTGTCCCAAGTTTATAATTTCGTTTTTTATTTATTTACAAATGTGCTTTGTAACTTGCAACTTTTTGTTTCAAGATTAATTATTCCATTTTATTTCAAGTCAAATTAATGCGTTTTGAGCTGGTTTTACAATTATTCATTTAAAAATACTTTAAAACGAAAGCAATATTTGATGTTTGGAAATTCGGGGAATCATGCACTATCGTGCTGGGTTTCGATTTCCCGTCTGTTCAAAATAATCAAATATTTCTTTAGAATTTTACTCGTGTTTTCTAAAACTCTAAAACAAGGCAATGTTCAATATTTAGAAATTCAGAGAATCGTGCCCTACCGTGCTGGGTTTCGATTTTCCGTTAGACTAAATAATTGGGCATCCTTTTTTATAATTTTCAACATATGAGCTTTTGGAAGTAAAAAATTAATCGTGTTTTTGAAGGTATAAAGGATCGTGTCCTATCGTGATGGATGTGATGCTGTATTCCTTTGAAACGAGAGAATTTTGACGACCAACTTGAGCCAATCAAATGTTTTAAAAGGAACCATATTTCAAAATCTTTTTAAATCTTAGACATAAGGACAGTACTTAATCAATTTGGTACCAATTTTGGGCGTAGTGAGGGTGCTAGTCCTTCCTCATACGTAACCGGCTCCCGAACTCGTTTTCTCAAATTTACGTAGGCCAAAATTGATTTAAATGGAATAAAATATTTTATTAGGTGATCCAATCACACTTAAACAAAAGGATTGGTGGTGACTCCACACTTTGTTTTAAAAATCGATCCCCGTTTTTTCCAAAATAAAAAAATGGTTTCGACAAGAGATTCATAATGATCATATAACCAGAGCAGAACAAATCAGAGTATCCCAAAGATTTTCATAATGATTGTATAACAAAACAGAGGATTCGTGGTTATGCCAACGCGATGTTTTTTAGAAAATCAGAATGTATATTTATTAGAAAACATCCTACTCAACTCCGCTACACACCAAAATAGAGTTTCCCAGAACTCATCCAACCAAATCACACAAATAGAAAAATTATGGACAGAGCCACCAGAATTGTAGTTAAAGCTGTCAAATCAGAATAATGGATAAACCACCAGATAATGCAAATCATTGAACTGCTAGAAACTTCCTCTTTTTACATAATCTTGAACCTCATGCAAAATGTCATGGCATGGAAATCCACGCTTTGTAGAACAGATTAACCAAATCTTAATGAATCATAATATATTTCCCATGAAGTCACATGCATGGTTACATATCAGAATCAATATCAAACACAACAACTTATTTAGATATCACATGTTCACAACCAACAAGGTAACACAAAAACGAATCATCATAATTAATAGAGCATAAACCATAACTAAATAAATCAAATACCTTAAACATGTCCCAAACAAAAGCATATTATATGCTAACAGATCATGCTTACTTAGTGTCGAAACCATACTTTGGCAGAAAATACTCATTTTCTTGGCTTGACTCTCTTAAGTCCCCAGCGGAGTCGCCAAGCTGTTGAAACCATTTTTTAAAGGGTGTTTGAAAAATAGGGATCGACTTTTGAAAAACGAAAACGGGAGTCGCCACCAACCTTTTTAGGTGTGATTGGATCACCTTATAAAATGTTTTGGTCTACGAAAATTAAGAAAACAGGTTCGGGAGTCTGTTACGTACAAGAAAGGATTAGCACCCTCGCAACGCCCAAAATTGGTACCAAATTGAATAGTTTTTTGTCTTAATGTCAAAATTTTGAAATGATTTAAAAATAGGATCTCTTTTTTAAAACCAGAATTATTTAAGTTGAAAAATCGAGATTCCTTAGCTCCGAAAGAATACAAACATCACATCCAGCATGATAGGACACGATATTCTTAAACTCTCGTAACTGAAATCATCTAGTGATTTACAAAATCTATTTAGAAGGATACTTTAGGCATTTAGACAAACAGGAAATCGCAACCCAGCATGTTAGGCACTATTTCCCGAATTCCTAAATACGAAAAACATTGCCTCATTTTAGAAAAACTTTTGGATAAAATATGACAATTAAATGAAATATATATTTTTTTAAAAATAATGATTTGAATAAAATTTTAAAAAATAATTTACTAAGAGTAATACTAAAAAAAAATTATTAAAAAATGAAAGAGTTTGAAATGATACTAAAATTATTAAAATAAAATAAAATATATAAAAAAATCAGGGAAACATGGATTAAATCAAAATAAAAAGGGTTGAAAAATGAAGATGAACAAAGAATAAAATAAGAACAAACCGTAGAAAATAAGAACGTAAGAGGGAGAGAAATTTGAGTGAAAGCTCTCAAAAAATTTTATTGTTTCCTAAAACTCCAGTGTGTTTACAATGAAGGGAAAAACCTCTATTTATAGTTGAACCTCCTCAAATCTAACGGTACAGATCAATTACATCAACGGTTAAGGTTAAAAGGTATCTACAAATTAAATCTCTAAGATTACAAAATCATATCTTCTAAGATTGCATATCATATCTAAGATTGTATCATATCTAAGATTGCATATCATATCTAAGATTGTATCATATCTAAGATTGCATATCATATCTAAGATTGCATATCATATCTAAGATTGCATATCATTGAAGATTATATTTCCATATGAGTCAAGCTTGTAGATAGACCTTAAATCTTTTCAAGTAATGAGCCATTCTGATCGGGCCAAATTATATTTGTAATTCTGGAATGAACTTGGACTTCGTTTTTTTTTTGGGTTTATTATTTTTGTTTTTGGATTTATTTCTGGGCTTGGGCAAAATTGAGTGTCTATAGCTGTCCCTCTTTACTCATTGTTGTGTAACATGAATAGAGCAAAGACTATAAAAGGACCAATTTTGCCTGGGCTCGCCGAGTCTTGAGTTCTTGATCCTTGATCTTCTTTAAATGGCCTCTTGACAGCTTCAATTTGCTTCACTGCAACTCAGGAAGGCGATATCTACTATCTTTGATCTGCTCCCCGTCTAATACAGAGATGCCAAATCTATTATGTCCGATCTGCTCCCCGTCTAATACAGAGATGCCAAATCTGTCATCTTAGATCTGCTTCGATGTAAACACATGAAGGTTAGATCTGCTATGTCTTCGATCTGCTCCCCGTCTAATACAGAGATGCCAAATCATCTTGGATCTGCTTCAATGAAGGTCCAATCTGTTATGTCTTCAATCTGCTCCCCATCTAATACAGAGATGCCAAATCATCTTGGATCTGCTTCAATGTAAACACATGAAGGTCAGATCCGCTATGTCTTCGATCTGCTCCCCGTCTAATACAGAGATGCCAAATCATCTTGGATCTGCTTCAATGAAGGTCCAATCTGTTATGTCTTCGATCTGCTCCCCATCTAATACAGAGATGCCAAATCATCTTAGATCTACTGCAATGAAGGTCAGATCTGCTATGTATTCGATCTGCTCTCTGTCGAATATGGAGATGCCAAATCTGTTTCTTCGATTTGTTCTCTGACAGTACAGAGATGCCAAATCATCTTAGATCTGCTTCAACGTAAACACGTGAAAGCCAAATCTGCTATGTCTTCGATCTGCTCTCCGTCGAATATGGAGTTGCCAAATCTGTTTCTTCGATTTGTTCTCTGACAGTATAGAGATGCCAAATCATCTTAAATCTGCTTCACCGTAAACACGTGAATGCCAAATCTGCTATGTCTTCGATCTGCTCATTGTCAACACAAGGATGCCAAATCATCTTGGATCTACTTCGACGTGAAAACATCCGAAGGTTAGATCTGCTATGTCTTTGATCTACTCCCCGTCTAATACAGAGATGCCAAATCATCTTGGATCTGCTTCAATGAAGGTCCAATCTGTTATGTCTTCGATCTGCTCCCCGTCTAATACAAAGATGCTAAATCATCTTGGATCTGCTTCAATGAAGGTCAGATCTGCTATGTCTTCAGCCCGTTACCCTACTGCTTAGGAGGTTAAGGCGCATCAATCTTCATTGTCCCTTGAAGGACATAACCTGTATAATGTGTATGAGTTCATGCCTAATGATTAGGATGCTATGATCGAAATGAGTCAAATGCTTCTAATTAAACCTGTTATAATGCAAAATGTTTATGAATGTAACCCCTATTCTAGACGTCACCACTCATTCTTTCATCAAAGTTTATCTTTATTTCTCTCGAAGTATCATTCCTACTCAGCCTGTGGGTTTGTACCATTCTTCAAATGCTATGACCCACCAAAAATGTCTGTAAGATGATCCTCTCTTAGGATCGAATCGTTTGATTTGTCCAATCATCATTTTGGACTAAAGAAAGAATTTCCTCGAGTTTTTTCAAACCTCACTTACGTAAATTCTTCGAACAATTGTTTTGTTTTAGTTTCTTGTATTATCTAGAAATTTCCAGAGTAATGAGCAAAACTTCATTTGTGAAAATTATTTAGTTCATCTATAATTATTTTAATGCAACATACTTTAAGAATAATGGAAGATGAATTTAATCTTGAGAATAATTAGATTTGAATAAATTTGTCAAAAATACAAAGGAAATTAATCTGAAAGCCTATCTTTGAGAAGAAAAAGAATCTAAAGATAACAAACAGGACAAAAGTTAGATGCCCTAGATATCGCCGCTTGAGCGTTTATATGCCAGCTCCATGAAGACTTTCTTGAATTCAACATGTGTTTAAAAGATCCAAAGTACTTTGTTGATTCCCCGATATGCAATGCGCTTCACTCTTCGTTGAATCAGATATAGCAAGATTACCGTGTGCTCTTCAAAATTTGAGCTGCCCTTTCGGGTTTTCAACTCAAAACCCCTTTGGTCACAAGGTGCCCTTTGCGGGTTTTCACCTTAGCCTCTCTGTTTTTTTTTTGAAAACTCAAGGTGCCCTTTGCGGGTTTTCACCCTTAATTCTTCTCTCCTTTAGACAAAGTACTTTTTGACTGAGTCTAAATTCATTGGATTGGGCAAACTCTTCCCATCTATTTCCGTTAAGATCAATGCACCCCCAGAGAAGGCCTTCTTCACGACATAAGGCCCTTCCTAATTTGGCATCCATTTTCCTCTAAAGTCCTTCTGAATAGGAGGATCTTTTTCAGCACAAGATCCCCCTCGTGGAATTCTCTTGGTCGTACTTTCTTGTCGTAAGCTCGCATCATTCGCTTCTGATACATCTGACCATGATGAATGGCCTTTAGCCTCTTTTCCTCAATCAAGTTCAACTGATCATATCGCGATTGTATCCATTCAGCTTCATTCAACTTTATCTCTGACAAGACTCGAAGAGACGGTATTTCCACTTCAATGGGTAACACTGCTTCCATCCCATAAACCAACGAGAAAGGAGTTGCCCCGGTAGAGGTTCTGACAGACGTTCGGTAAGCTAAGAGTGCAAATGGTAACTTCTCATGCCAGTCTCTACAGGTTTCAGTCATTTTCCCCACTATCTTCTTGATGTTTTTGTTAGCAGCTTCCATGGCCCCATTCATCTTTAGGCGATACGACGAAGAGTTATGATGCTTAATCCTGAACTGACTGCAAACTTCTGCTATCGTTTTGTTGTTCAAGTTCAGTGCATTGTCTGATATGATTCTTTCAGGCATCCCATACCAACAAATAATCTCTTTCTTCAAGAAACGACTTACAGCCGACTTAGTAACATTCGCATAAGAAGCAGTCTCTACCCACTTCGTGAAGTAATCTGTAACACCCTTAACCCGTATCCGCTGCCAGAACAGGGTTTTAGAGCATTACTACCATTTGCAGATCACTTAAAAAAATTAAAATACTTACTGATTCAATCCATCATATAAAATAAATATATTACCATTCAATCAACAGTTTGGCACTTGTATAAGCATCAAACAACAACATTGTTAGTATACTTGAACATATCTCATATAAATTCAACATTGATATATCTATTTTCTCGACATGTCGCACTTGAGTTTAATAATAGTCTCAATTACATAATTTCCTTGTATCAACATATCAAAGATAATCATATATGTACATGTCATGAAACATATCATGCTCTTACCGTTTCTTCACAAGCATATATCATTCATTTCATTATATCAATATTTTATGCTTCATCATTTCCATATATTTTATGTATATTTATTCTGGTAATAGCTTATATCAAACTTAACATAAATTATATTCCATGTACTTATACTTATTTCGTTTATCCATTTTCATAATTATTTCATACAATGCTTTTGTACATATATTTCCATATGACCAGTTCTTGTAATCATTTCACACAACCATTTCATATAACCATTCGTCATCTGATACATTTTACCTGAATATCAATTGTTCAACAGATGTTATAGCATCTCCCATCCACGGTCTTATTTATCTTTGACGTGATGCCATAGTGTCTTTCAACTGTGGTCTTACTCATTTTCTGTCATGTTGCCATGGTATCTTTCAACCATGGTCTTATTCTTTTCATGTCACGTTGCCATGGTATCTTTCAACCATGGTCTTACACATCTCATATCAGGTTGCCATGGTATCTTTCAACCATGGTCTTACACATTTCATATCAGGTTGCCATGGTATCTTTCAACCATGGTCTTACACACAGGTTGCCATGGTATCTTTCAACCATGGTCTTACACATTTCATATCAGGTTGCCATGGTATCTTTCAACCATGGTCTTACACACAGGTTGTCATGGTATCTTTCAACCATGGTCTTACACATTTCATATCAGAGAGCACACTCCCGCGAACCTCATCTTTACAGTGGGATTACCAGTCCAGGCTAAATCCCCTGCAACGACAATTACTCTAATGAGCTTGGATCTGAATTACCAGTCCAGGCTAAATTCAGACCCTAATTCAGATTACCCGTCTGAGCTAAATCTATTTTACACATATTCTTCGGGAGGGCTATATCAGGATAGGATCACTCGTCCGGGCTAGATCCTTTTTACCGTCAATTCCTTTTCAGAGATCCATCGAATTTTCCTTTCATTCAACCGTGATTTCTTCTCCTTTTATCAAATTTATCAATGTTTCATAAATTTTCATACAATGACCATTCAAATCATATTCACATAAATAACATACAATCTCAAGCATTTAAGAATATAATTCAAGTTACACGAACTTACCTCATTGCTTGTTTGTGTTTATAATTTCATTAATCTGATATCTTTTCTTTTCCACGATCAAGTCTCATATTTGAGTCGTCCGGATCTTTATAAATAAATTTGATCATCATTTTCATTCATTTCATATTCTAATGCATTTAATTAATGCTCTAGGCAAAATTACCATTTTGCCCCTAAACTTTTAATTAATGACGATTTCATCCTTAGGGTCAGGAAAATAAAATTCTTGCAATTTAATCCTTATTTCCAGCTATTATTCTCATATATATTGATAACAATCCATGAATTCTATAAAATGTCAGAATTTTTCATAATTTCAACACTTTTCAATTTAATCCCTAAAACATGTTTTCCCCCGATCTTGAACTAAATTAATAATTTCATTCAATTATGTAATTTAAATAATAAAATAATCTATTTCATGCAATTTGGTCATTTCTGACATGTTTACAAAATTACCCATAAAGTTTTGCTTTTATTCAATTTAATCCTTGAGCCTAAAATATGCAAATTAGCCATGCTAGATGAATATTCATACATATTTTTCCTCCTCCTCCTCTCCATTCCACATCCTTAATGTAGATAACACACTTGTAAGTAACATTATCCATAATTTTTATTATTTACTTTTATGAATATTCAAGCTATCTATCTGCATCATAGTCACTAAATTATTTATATCTGGACCTATAGAACTCCAAATTAATATCTGATAAATTTTCCTCAATCTAGACTTATATATATTCTTACCATAAAAATTTCAGAATTTTTAGTTTAGCCAATAAGTACAGTTTATTCTTTAAAGTTACCCCTGTTCTGCTGTCTGACACTTCTAACCCCTCTTCACCAAAATTAATTATCTCCTCATACAGGATTCAAATGATGTTCTTGTTTGTTTCTATTAAAAATAGACTCATTCAGGATTTTATAAATATAAATTTAAGCCCCTAATTATTTTTATTCAATTTTTTTTATGATTTTTCAAAGTCAGAATAGGGGAACCCGAATTCATTCTGACCTTGTCTCACAAAATTCAATATATCTCAAAATTTACAAATCCATTGCTTACAATATTTCTTCTATGAGAAACTATACTCAATAAGCTTTAATTCAATATCTTTTTCCATCTTCTAATTCGATTTCTACAATTTATGGTGATTTTTCAAAGTTAGTCTACTGCTGCTGTCCAAACTGTTTTTGTGCAAGTTATTAATTACCATGTTATAACACCCTTATTTTTTTTTCTACACCATTTCTCATCACTTTCTCTTATTTTCTCTTCACTAACATATCAAAAACATAGGACCTTATGTAAGAAAACTCTACTATAACATTATTTCCATGCTTTGTCAATAATAACAAACTTAAAAACATATTGAAATCTTGATATACTTACCTTGTTCTATTGATACTAATATTTAACTTGATTTTCTCTCTCCTCCAGCTTCTATTTCTTGAATCCAACTTGATATTCTAACTCCCCATGCTCTCCTTAACATTTTTGTCTCTTGGTAGCTATGGAAATTCATTTGATTTTTGGGTAAAAATGGTGAATTTTTGGTAAAAGGACCAAATTGTAAAGAAAGTAAAATTTTCTTTCTTCCTCTCTTTCTCTCACGTTAGTGCATGGGAAAATATGGATGAGAATTTCTATCTTTCTTTCTTTATATACTAATAAAATAATAATAAAATATCTTATTAAAGTATTAATAAAATAATATTTATCTAATTAAATAATTATAAAATATCAAAATATCTCTAGCATCATTATTACTTTCTAGATTTCTCTTTCTTCCAATTGACCATTTTTCCCTTCATTATCCTTGAGTCATCATTTAATTTGGTAAAATTGCAATTTAGTCCCTCATAGTTCTTCATCTATTTAATTTGGTCCTAATTCATCCATTTTCCTTAGTTTCTAGATCATTCCACTCTTAAATTATTTACACTATTGGTCCTTCAACTTTTTCATATTTACACTTTAACCCCTCAAATTATGAATATTTACTCTTGTGCAACAAAACTTTTGTGCAACAAAACTTTTCTCACTTTTACAATTTAGTCCTTTCTTAAATTAATATATCATAATATACTTCTCAATATTGACATAACTCAAAATTTCCCTTTTTGTCACTTTATTTTCTTATTTTACTATATCAAGGATAATATCTTACTGTAAAAATTTTCAGGGTATTACATAATCAATGACCACAAAAATAAAGCGATGCCCATTTGAAGCTTTTGGTGATATTGGCCCAATAACATCCATGCCCCACATAGAAAAAGACCATGGAGAAGTTATAACATGTAAAGGAGAAGGTGGTACATGAATCTTGTCTCCATAAATATGAAATTTATGGCATTTTTTGGCGTAGTTGATACAATCCCCTTCCAAAGTAGACCAATAATATCCAAACCTCATGATTTGTCTAGCCATCGTGAAACCATTAGCATGCGTCCCACAAACACCCTCGTGAACTTCTTCCAAGATTAATTTAGCTTCCACGGTGTCAACACATCTCAACAGTACTTGGTCCTTTCTTCTTTTGTACAAGATGTCCCCATCCAAAACGTAGTCGCAGGCTAATCTCCTTAAAGTTCGCTTATCATTTTCAGTTGCCTGTTCTGGGTATTTACGATCTCTCACATATCGCAATATATCCTAATACCAAGGGTTATTATCCTTTTCTTCTTCCTCACTGTTACAACAGTGAGCTGGAGCCTCGAAGATACTCATCTGAATGGGTCTCATCTCCTCCTCTTTATTCACTTTAATCATTGAAGACAAGGTTGCTAGAGCATTTGCCATCTGGTTTTCGTCTTGTGGGATATAATTGAAAGTGATGTCATCGAACTCCTCAAGTAACCCCAAAACTACCTTTCGATAATTGATCAATTTAGGATCCCTTGTCTCCCATTCACCTTTAAGCTGGTAAATTACCAACGCGGAGTCTCCATAAACTTCCAAGGTTCTTATTCTTCGCTTTATAGCTGCTCGGAGTCCCATGATGCACGCTTCATACTCGACCATATTGTTTGTGCAATCAAAATCCAACTTGCACGTGAATGGATAATAATCACCACTTGGGGATACCAAGACTGCCCCAATTCCATTTCCCACTACATTGGATGCCCCATCAAAGCTCAACTTCCAAGGATAATCCTCTGTAGCTGCTACACACATCAACTCCTCATTTGGGAAATCAAAATTCAACGGCTCATAGTCTTCTAGAGCTCTACTATCCAGAAATTCCGCTATCGCACTTCCTTTTATAGCCTTCTGGCTCACATAAACTATGTCAAACTCTGAAAGCAGAATTTGCCACCTCACCATTCTTCCATTCAAAGCTGTTGACTCCATCATATACTTCAGAGGATCAAGTTTCGAAATAAGCCAAGTAGTATGATACAACATATATTGCCTCAACCTTCGAGTTGTCCAAATTAAAGTACGGCACAATTTCTCAATTGGCGAATATCTCATCTCACACTCTATGAATTTCTTGCTGAGGTAGTATATCGCCTTCTCCTTTCTTTCCAACTCGTCATGTTGGCCAAGCACACATCCCATAGAATTGCTAAACACTGATAAATACAGAATTAATGGTCTACCTGGATTAGGTGGAGATAACATAAGAGCATTTAACAAGTATTGCTTAACCTTATCGAAAGCACTCTGGCATTCCTCATCCCAAGTACCTTGGTTGTGTTTTCTAAGGAGGCGAAATATAGGGTCATATTTCTCAGTTAATTGTGAAATAAACCGAGCAATATAATTCAACCTTCCAAGAAAACCCCGAACTTCTTTCTGAGTACGCGGTGAAGGCAAATCTTGCATAGCTCTAACTTTGTCTAAATCAACTTTTATTCCTTTTTCACTGACTACAAAACCTAGTAACTTTCCCGACCTGGCTTCGAAAGTGCATTTTATCGGATTAAGTTTTAACTAAAACTTCCTTAATCTCAAGAATAGTTTCTTTAAAACCTCAATATGTTCCTCCTCTGTTCGAGATTTGGCAATCATATCATCAACATACACCTCAATTTCCTTGTGCATCATATCGTGAAATAAGGTCACCATAGCCCTTTGGTATGTTGCCCCTGCATTCTTTAGCCCAAAGGGCATTACCTTGTAACAGAAAGTCCCCTACAAGGTTATGAAGGTGGTTTTGTCTATGTCTTCAGGATGCATCTTTATCTGATTGTACCCTGAAAAACCATCCATGAAGGAGAACAACGAATATCCCGTTGTGTTGTCTACCAAAGTGTCTATGTGAGGCAGAAGGAAATTATCTTTTGGGCTAGCTTTGTTCAGATCCCTATAATAAACACACATTCGTACCTTCCCATCCTTCTTAGGAACTGGTACAATGTTAGCTACCCATTCAGAATAATTCACCTCTTGTAAGAATCCTGTATTGAACTGTTTCTTGACTTCATCCTTTATTTTTAATACGATATCTGGTCTCATTCTTCGCAACTTCTGTTGAACTGGTTTACAATCCTGTCTTATTGGAAGACGATGCACCACAATATCAGTATTTAACCCTGGCATATCTTGATAGGACTATGCGAAGATATCCTTGAACTCACGTAACAACTCAATCAGTCATTGCTTTATATCATCAGCAATATGCGTGCCAATTTTCACCTCTTTCCCTTCCTCTAGGGCTACATTCTCTACTGCCTCTTTCTCATGTGACATGATTTGTTTCTCCTCCTGTTTCACCATCCTCAAAAGATCTAGAGACACATCACAATCCTGGACACCTTTAAAATCCTGTGATTCCTCTAAACACATGTCTTGCTCACGAGAGAAATCAGGATTTGTAATATCAATGCTCATGTCATTGATATCTAGGGATCTGTGAAGTATAAAGAATATACAAAGAATGAATGAATTTAAGAAGGATTATTTATGTGTTATGAATGAAAGAATAAGAATTGCCAAAATTTAACGAAATATTGGTTGATAAAAATGAAACAATACTCGTTCAAATTGATAAAAGTTATGTTTTATTAAAAAAATAATAGATGATCGTAAGCCCATTCCGCAAATGTAATCCTATTATTCCTAGGCCCTAGAGTAACAAGAATGTTTCGAGAATTATTCTGAAAAATTCCTAATGACTACAAGAAGTTCCTCCGCAGTCCAATTGTTCAAAGAGCTTCCCGGTTCGTAAGAGCGAATGCCCTCAAGGTTTCCTTAATCAGTCCCTTCTTCATATATGGCATTGATGGAATGATTTTCATTTCCAAACACCCCCATCTCCAGGTAAGCTATCCCTCCTGATACAAAAGTCTAGGATATGTAAGGGAGTGTATTCTTTTCGCTCAGCCGTGACTCTCTTCTCTCTTTCTCTCTTTCTTTCTCTTTTTAACCTTAATTAGGGTCTTTCTATAAACTTGAATGCATATGATACAATGAGATGCTATGAAATACAAATGCATGAATGCAAAAAGATGTCGATTCTAATTCAATTTCATTTTAGAAAACGTTATTTAAGGAACAAAAATCTTTTCATAAAACAGATTACAAATACACTTTCGCCCGTAGGCCTAGAGTCTTAACCCTATCTAATAACAATGTTAACTCTCGTCCTCTGTTTGACGATGACTCATACATTATACTCAGTGTTCTAGCTTGTACTGCCAAATTCTGCAAGTGTTCAGCAACCTCTCGAATCTGAACTAAGGCTTCTCCCATGAGATAATCCCTATTTCCAACTTGATCCTGAAGATGGTGAAGTTCTCCCTTCCACTATTCTTCTCTTGCCTCGAGCTGCTCAATCCGTAGCTCACAGCCCTGTAATGCTGCTTCCAACCTTCCAATATTGTGCTTCATTTTTTCGATCTTATTCAAGCTTGCATTTAACTCGATTGTAAGGTTACGACTTCTGTGATGATGAAGAGATCGTCCAAGTTCAGCCACCTTAGTTTTTAATCATTGATTTTCCTTCTCTAGGGCCTGATTATGTGACTGCATCTCTTAGAGCTTCTTCTCCCAATACTCGGCTTTGGCTCTTTCTTCCTGAATCTCTTGCTGCCACTGCTCTGGAGATCTCCCTAATCTGACCCTTTTCAACGTTACTGGGCCTTTTTCTAGTGCATCTTTAAATCATCTCGATCTTCCTCGATCTTTCTCTTTTCCTTTTTCACCTTCTCGACTTCTATCTTTTGAACATCGACGTTGAGACTTAAGCACATTTTTTCCTCTTCGAGCTTCTCAATCCTCTTTTCAATCTCCGAATTCTTTCTCTCGAACTCTTGCTTTATAACCTCCAACTCTGATGGAATCACTCATAAGCTCTCCTTTAATGATCGAGCCACTCCCAAAATTGGCCTAGGGACATTATCGTTGACTCTCCTACTAAACCACCCTTTATACTCAATGATTGACGTTGAGCCTTCGGTCAAGATCTTCATACAGAAAGGCTTCTTCCAAGCCTCAGAAATCTCTCGCATCTTCTTCTTATAGTGATCTCCTTTATAAGAGAAATCACTTTGAGCTAGACCTTGTGTAACCAGTATGAACTGCCTCGCTCTATATTGCCTTAGAACAAGCAATGATGCATATCCAACAACTCCCTAAATTCCTGGCAAAGGGACCCAATCAAAACTGCCACAGCGGTAAAGGACTTCACTAGGAACCAACTAAGGAGCCTTCCACATAACATCTTCCTCTCGAAGATTCTGAAAAATGTCTATCCACTTCTCCTCTGAAATGTCATCTCTCATCGGCATGTCTACTGCTTCTTTTAAGGGAGAATAACCCTCAAAGAATACTCGGCAAGGAACCTTATCAAGCTTCCAAAAATGTCTGTGGAACCAAACCAACAGCAACTGTGCACATCCAATGAATCTACCTTCATCAGCTCTCCGACATGCACTCAAATATCTAAATGTCTCAGGTAGGATTGCTGGTACCGGTGTATTTTGCTTACCAATGGGATTGAACAAATCCGCAACTGCCTCATCTATGTGCCCCAACGCCTTTGGGAAAATCACCATGCCGTAAATACTCAAAGCCAGGACGTCGACCCTTTTCTTTACGTCTGGATGTGTCGATATCAAATCCCTCAAAATGGCCCATGGAACGCACTTACTATCACCATTTTGCTGTATACGAGCTACAGCCCACTGCTCACTCATCCCAGTAATCATCACCAACTTCTTTGCAAAAGTTGGAAGACTAGCAGGCCTAACATAAGCCTTGTGACCCTGAATCCTCGGGCAATGCAGTAAAGTCGTATACTCCTCCAAAGTAGGCGCAAGATCAAGCAGGGTTCCAGAACTGTACCATAGCTCGAAACAAGTACCTATCTACTTTGACGTCTAGCAAATAGGGAAGGTCTCCATAATTCTGATAGAAAAGCTGCTTAGCCTCGTCCTCCCATTGGGCCCAAATGTCTCTCAACTCCTGAAACTCATTCTGCGTCGAATTAATACGGGTGAAGTCTCATAACTCTGATGTATGCCCCTTAATGACACTATCTCCTTTCTCTAACTGGGTTTTCTCTGACTA
The DNA here is from genome assembly GCF_007990345.1 of Gossypium hirsutum. Taxonomy (NCBI): domain Eukaryota; kingdom Viridiplantae; phylum Streptophyta; class Magnoliopsida; order Malvales; family Malvaceae; genus Gossypium; species Gossypium hirsutum. The sequence continues at coordinate 18,012,252 of NC_053433.1, forward strand.
GGTACAGACAGAGGCGTTGTCCTCCACTTTATTAAGGTATTCGTTCCTTATTACAAAACTTTCTAATCTAGAAATCAAACCTTGAATCGACACCTTTAAATGCCAAATGAAATGCAATGACAGCAAAATAAAAATAGGTCAGTATAAAAAAAATGATAAATAAGTACTTACAAGGGTAGCTTACTAAAGGCTATCACTATCTTTCCTAAACTCTTTAAAGTTCACTATATGAGTTTTAACTCTAAAGCCAGGGTACCTGAACCAGCAGATTCCTTGGTCTTCACCCATTATAGGCTCATATAGACCAAGTTCAGTTCAGGGGGACACATTTCCCTATGGCCATACGAAGATGAATCTCACGAAGACATAGGTACAGTATCCCAGAAGCAATCCACTAGCTCATACGAAGGTGAAAACCTTACGAAAGCATAGCTTCTCACTCCCACTTAAGGGTGTGACCACAACGGTCATGCAAATGCAATGTATAGCAATAAGGTAACAAACATATGCAACAAACACATGTAAAAAGGATCCAATTTTAAATTTTCCAAACTTCCGACATTAAGACAGAAAATACTCAATTTCTTGGCTTAACTCTCTTAAGTCCCCAGCAAAGTCGCCAAGCTGTCGAAACCATTTTTTAAAGGGATGTTTGAAAAATAGGGATCGACTTTTGAAAAACGAAAACGGGAGTCACCACCAACCTTTTTAGGTGTGATTAGATTACCTTATAAAATGTTTTGGTCTACGAAAATTAAGAAAACAGGTTCGGGAGTCGGTTACGTACGAGGAAGGATTAGCACCCTCGCAACGCCCAAAATTGGTACCAAATTGAATAGATTTCTGTCTTAATGTCAAAAATTTGAAAGGATTTAAAAATAGGATCTCTTTTTTAAAATCGAAATTATTTAAGATGAAAAATCCAGATTCTTTAGCTCCGAAAGAATACAACATCACATCCAGCATGATAGGACATGATATTCTTAAACTCTCGTAACTGAAATCATCTCATGATTTACAAAATCTATTTAGAAGGATACTTTAGGCATTTAGACAAATGATAAATCGCAACCCAGCATGTTAGGGCACTATTTCTCGAATTCCTAAATACGAAAAACATTGCCTCATTTTAGAAAAACTTTTGGATAAAATATGACAATTAAATGAAATATATTTTTTTAAAAATAATGATTTGAATAAAATTTTAAAAAATAATTTACTAAGAGTAATACTAAAAAAAATTATTAAAAAATGAAAGAGTTTGATATGATACTAAAATTATTAAAATAAAATAAAATATATAAAAAAAAGGGAAACATGGATTAAATCAAAATAAAAAGGGTTGAAAAACGAAGATGAACAAAGAATAAAATAAGAACAAACCGTAGAAAATAAGAACGTAAGAGGGAGAGAAATTTGAGTGAAAGCTCTCAAAAATTTTTATTGTTTCCCAAAGCTCCAGTGTGTTTACAATGAAGGGAGAGACCTCTATTTATAGTTGAACCTCCTCAAATCTAACGGTACAGATCAATTACATCAACGGTTAAGATTAAAAGGTATATACAAATTAAATCTCTAAGATTATAAAATCATATCTTCTAAGATTGCATATCATATCTAAGATTGCAATCATATCTAAGATTGTATCATATCTAAGATTGCATATCATATCTAAGATTGCAATCATATCTAAGATTGTATCATATCTAAGATTGCATATCATATCTAAGATTGCATATCATTGAAGATTATATTTCCATATGAGTCAAGCTTGTAGATGGACCTTAAATCTTTTCAAGTAATGGGCCATTCCGATCGGGCCAAATTATATTTGTAATTCTAGACTGAACTTGGACTTCGTTTTTTTTTGGGTTTATTATTTTTATTTTTGGACTTATTTCTGAGCCCGGGCAAAATTGAGTGTCTGCACTTAGTTTATATCATATTAGACATATATATAGATAATGGATTATACACCAACAGATCATCAAAAATTAAGTTTTATAGCTTACTTCAGATTAAACGGACCCCACAGAAGGCTTACGTTCGATTTAAAAGATATTTACAGTCCTAAAGAAAGATTCTAATTTTTTGCCTACACGCCCAGGTGGATTTACATGGCCTACATGGTTGGCCCACGTGGCACATCATAGTGCCTCACACGGCCTGGCACATAGCTGTGTGGCTTATCACAGTGCCTCATATGGCCTAGCACATGAACTAGCATACGATTGTGTGGCTCAAGTAAGAAAGTTACACTATTTGGCACACGGCCTGGCACATGGTCGTGTGACTTAAGTTAGTGACATACACGGGCTGTGTACACGGTCGTGTATCACACACGAGCTACCATATGACCGTGTGGCATCGATAACCCCAATTCTAGCTTTTACCGTTTGCTAATTTCTCGGGTTTTCGTTACACACCTGATACCATTTTGACTTAGAAACAACAAAGATGATCTCAAAACCTAAAACGACATTCAAATGTATAGTCAGATGATTATTCATAATCAAACTGTTAAACTAACATCCAAAATCAAAGTTACATTAAAGAATTTTTGACACAAAACCCTAAATTGAAACTTATCGAAAAAAATCAACCAACACGCAATTCTTAAATCATTGGAAGGACATAAATCTCGATATCTTCCCTATCAAAGGTTTACGCAAGTAAAAAATTTACACCACACAAAAAAGGAACGCAATTTCGTCCATCAATAAAATTGAACAAAAACTTAATAAAGAACACTTACATAGTTTGAACGAAAGGTCGACAGCACAACGAAGCTTAGAGCAACAGATTCAAAACAATTCAAATAGTAAACAAAGGGTGGAAGACAATCATAACAAAAAAAGAAGAAGAAGAAGAAATGATAGAGAGAAAAAATAATGGAAGAGGAACGTGAAAAAGAAAGGAAGTTTTTGGGAAAAACTTAATTAATTTAAGAAAATAAAAACTAACTCACAAGGCAGCATAACAAAAAAAAACATTTTCTTATTACTTTCATAGCGACTCAAACATAGGACTAAAGGGTATACAAAAGCTTAACCATTGACCCATCAGCTTATTCTTGTCTTTAATTGAGCGAAAATAATATATAAACTAGATACTCAAGAATAAGGGTTTAGGCAAAAGTAGCAAAATTTCAAAAGAAAGGGTTCGAACCCAGAACCTCACACACACAAACACAACACATATCTACTGAACAGATTAATTCACTTATTATAATTTCACAATCTTAACTAAAACTCAGGACGCAACCACTCTGGGTTTCACTAACTCAATTTCTTCTAACCCAATTTTTGGGATGTTACACTACAACTGTAACATTTGTAAGATCATATGTAAAATTTGGTGAAGGATGCATGTATAGGGTACGAGCCTTATTTCTAAAGAGGAGACAATTTTAGGAGATAACCAAATACAATATTCTTCACACTTGTATTATTAATAAGCATTTCCACTTTAATGTTGAGTTCTAGTGGTTCTTAATGGCATTATTGGTATGATTGTTGAGTAAACGAGTTATGGTAGCCCATTTGTTACCAGCCTAGATATGTGCTCAGATTATAATATCTTATTCTTTAGGGGTAAAAGGTCCGTGTTCAACTTCAGGTGAAAGCTGGTTACACCATCGTAGCCAACATGATTTCTCAAATTGGCCTAGAATTGGTTTCCTTATGACCTTGTCATAAATGTGTTACTCTTATAAGATATCGTTAATCTCTTTGGTTAAATTTGTTCACCCAATATGATCCTATAGTATCTTATGGTAACCATTACATTTTCTTTCATGAAAAAGTTATTTACTAACAAATAATACATTAACTCACTCCAGCTTTACATGACATCCCTCACCATCTTATCTTACGCATTGCTGGAATGAAACCACCACTAAAGGATGTTATCCTTGACTGGTGTGCTTAGAGGTGGACCAAGAATGGTAAATGCACTGTTGCAAGCAAGTATAAGATACTAATGCAAGAGACTTGGCCTACGCGGGATTCAAAAGTGAAGCTAGCATAGAAATTTCGAAGACCACAGAGAATACAATTTTTTTTTTTGCTTTTAATGCATGACAGATTGATGATAAACTCAGTCCGTAGCAGTAGAGGAATGGCGAATGATAGTTCGTGTGGCATTTGCAGTAATTCTTTAGGGACATCACTCCATGTTCGGGATTGTCAACTAGCAAAGTAGATTTTGCAGAAACTTATCCCTCCTCAAAAGGTTGCATGTTTCTTCTCAATGTCATTGGAAGAGTGGGTATAAGAAATCTTAAAAGATCAAAATTAGCTTGCTGCTAATGACACTTATTGGGACATTACTTTTGGGGTTATTGCATGGCACATATGGGACTCATTTATTTTCATGGAAGAAAGATGCTTCGTTGATGGTATGGCAATCGAAAGACTAGCTTATTGGAAAGTGGTTTCATAAGCTTTTCAAACGCGCAAAGGCCGCTAGTTAAGTGCAAGTCTGTGCAAAGTGGTTATTACCACCACCAGGATAGTGTAAACTGAATACAGATGGGTGGTGAACCTTATTTCTAGGGAGGCAAATGTTGGTGGGGGTAATAAGGAAACGAGCTTTGCCTCGGGTAAGGTTGTTTTGACTTGGGCTCGACTAAACTCGAATTTGCAAAATAAAAAGAAGAAAGTTGTTGTTTACTATTGTTTAGTCATTGTTTTGCTACTGTTTTCCAACTATTTTGCTGCCATTTGACTATTATGTTACTATTATTTTGTTGTTATTGTTTAGATATTGTGTAACTCTTGTTTTATTGTTATTTTTACTATTATATTAGAGATATTTGCTTATTAAATTGAATCTATCTTAGTGTTATTTAAGTATAAAGACTTTTTAAATTTATTTTTAATTTGTTGGGAAACATTTATTTTAATGTTTTTAGTGTTTTTGATGTATTATATTTTTAATTTTTATATAAAAAATAAAATAAAAAAATTAATATAGGCAGGTCGGGCCTGAGTGTAAGCATTTTTATTTGGGCCGAGCTTAGACAAAAATTTAAGCTTATTTTTAGATTAAGCTAGACCCAAACCGATCAACCATGCCTAGAATTTTGTCCAACTCAACCTGACCCCGCCTATGAACAAGTCTAGTCCACTATATGTCAAAATAAATATATTTGAACTAAATAATTTACATAATTCCTTTTATATAATCAATATATTTTTAATATGATAACTCCTTTTGATAAGCTTTAAATTAATTATTTTTTGAAGATGCAATATAGCGTAGTATCCGATTCGGCATTTATCTGTAATAATGGAGGCATTAGTTAGCAAACAATATCTCATATTAATGAGTTTAAAGTAAGTTGGTGGAAAGTAACATGGGCTACGTCTGGTGGTTATAAATATCATGTTATTATGCTTTTGAAGAATGGGAAAGTGTTTTCCTTTTGTTTGTCGTTTATTTTCCTTTTCAACTTGAAAACAACTACTTTCTAATTTCTTCGAAAATCTAGTCAGCTTACAATCTGATTCGAATATGTTAATACCAGATTCAATTCGTTCCCCCGCATAAATCATGATTACTTAGTATAATTAATACCCATACTCATATCAGTGGAAAGCAAAATTAATCAAAGAAACAGAAATAAATTCCCAACCCTAATAATAACAACTTGAATCTTCTGCAATCTAATTATTCTAACCCATCACATGATCAAATACTTGAACACGAATGCTCGTTATAATAAGTTCACAATCACATTGCTAATCCATCATTAATAAAAAAGAAAATGAGAAGACCAAAAACTCATAATATTTTAGCTAGCTTAGCACTCAAAGCTTGCACCATTTTAGTGATTTTACATCCCCCCCTTTTTTTTCCTAACAAGCTCATCATCTCCTGCAGCGAGTGATCCTTGAACAACCCCTAGTGTAAGGATGAACAGGCCCGTGGACCTTGAAACAGTTGTGAGTGTAATAAGATCTGCCTGACCTTGGTGGGCACGGGATCCTGTTAGCCCAAAGCGCCCCGTATGAAATGTAATACCTCATTCTCTTCCAAAACAAAGATCTTCGACTGTACCCATTTTCACCTTCATCATCATCTATCTCTTCATCGGCTTCTTCATCGTCGTTTAACTCACTGTAAAGTGAGATTGGAAGTGGCCTTTCTAAAGCATCTCTGACCAGCTTCAAACTTGTATCTTCGACTTGAGCTTCGACTATGGAGGTTGTAAGGACAATGTGAGTGATGAAAAGGGGGAGAATAAGCTTGCTGAGAAGTACTGATGAAGAAGAAGCCATGGCTTAAGTGAATGATGGAGAAAGCAGCAGATTTGAAGGGGTTAAAGGGTAGGGAGAGTAGGGTCACGTGGAGCAGAGAGATGATTGGGTTACAGCTGTGGATCATCAATGCTCTCATTTTAACGCGTAGCGCTTTGGTTTATACATAGGTCGGGGTTTATCCATATGAAGTTGGTCTATGTTTGATGAGTTTAGAGCAATGGGTAAGTATGTATGTATGTATGTCGGAGAGCAACAAGTGATGCTGAAAGCAGCAGATATGGCGCACATGCGATGGGTGGGAAGCGATTGGGTTGCTTCATTCCCTTTTGAAATTTAATTAATTAAAGGTATTAATGTTGCAAATTAGAGGGTTTTGGTGAGGGCAACTTTCTCTTTCTTCCTTGCAGCAAGGAAAATGAATGATCTGAATTTTAGTAGGGGTAGGGTCGTCTTAGTAAGTATTTTTCAAACATACTAGTCCTATGTGTATTAGACTAGAAAAGGGTAGGCATTTGTGGGAGAAATATACTCTCAGATTTTTATGGAATTGAAGTTCCCTGCCCTTATTCTCTACGCCACTTTTTTCTTTTTTAAGTTCTACCTCATTTTACTTTTATAATAAAAAAACATTCTCTTAAACCTCCATTAAAATGGTTTATTTAAAAAAATTCATTAAAATGATTATTTATTTTAAATTATATATTAGTGACAAAAATTTATTATATTTGTAAACGGTTAATCTAAATTTATTTAAGTTTGTTCATTTTTTTTATTTTAAAATATAAATTTGTACATTTTTAATATTTACATTTTTGTATAACCACAAGCCCCCTTATAGGTTTTTTATTTTACAATATAATTTAATATCTTTTTAATATTTTAAATTTTTTTTTGTATAACCACAAGTGTCTTTACCTATTTTTTTATTTTAAACTATAATTTAATATATTTTTGATGTTTACATTTCTAGGCCTAGTTCTATCTAGGCTTGGAGTAGTATTCAAATAAAGTCATTTTAATAATGTTGACTCCAAAATTTAAACTTAATCTAAATACTTAGTGAAGAAATCCACTTACATTTCTTCCAATCACTTAAAAAGTTAGTATTTAGTTATTTACATAGTATAATATATTTTAATTCTTTATTTGCTATAAATTACACATATATATTTATAAACTAAATGAAAAGTAATATAATACAAAGTTAAAAACTAGTTAGGTTAAAGTTTTTAATATTGAAATCTAAGCTTAATCTATATTTTAAATAAATCTTTTTTTTCGATCTCATTCTTTATTTTAATATTATTGTCAATCCCTCTAAAATTTTAGAGGAATCTTCCAACTAGCTAAACAAATAACTCTGCTCTTGAACAAATTTATTTAAGTTTAACTTTTTTTATTGTATAATACTTATTATATTTATTATATAATTTATATATACTAAGATAAATATAAAAACTTAATTGATAAAAAAAATAATTACGAATAATATGTAATCTAAAAAATAGATTATATTAAAACTAGAAATAGTAGAAACCATCATAGTATTGTGTGACGTGAAGGATGGGGAAATGGAGCAAGCTGTTATTAACCGTAATGCTTGCTTTCAATCGTATGTAGGTAGCAGCTTATTCTGCTTATTTTAGATGTTGAACAGAATTTCAATATTTGGATCATTAGATAAAACTTTTATTTTAACGTTAAATGTTAATATGCTCTCATTATGCTGTGGAAAATATGATTAAAATTTTGAATGACTAATAGATATTAGATGAAATAATTAATTTTTAAGTAAATGAATTTAAAATTATAATTAAATCATTATAATGATTAATACAAATTCTAGATGAAATGAACAATGAAATGACACATAACTGAACATGCATGTGTTATGCACAAAAAGATAATGTTAAAATTTTACGTATAATAAATTATTTGATATATTCTCAGTAGAATTTTTAGACTTTTAAGTTAGGAAATTGAAAAAGTATTCCAAAATGTATAATAAAATATTAAAAATAAATAAATGCTTTAAAAAAGAGACATAGGGTATTTTTTAAGACTATTTATGGACTAAAAAAGTATACTGTTATTGTATCAAATACTAACCCTTATTTAAATATTTTCTCAAAAAAAGTTTATATAAATATAATGGCAAACTATTTAGTTGGTCACCCTACTTTTAGGGTGCTTTTATTTTGGTCACCCAAAATGAAATTCTTACATTTTCATCGCCCAACTTAAACGTTAAATCTTTAACGACAGTTAACTATACATTTCACGTCATGTTTACACTTTCATTTTGGTCACCTAAGTCCTAGATCTTTTTCATTTTGGTCACCCAAAGAACATCTTTTTTTTAGTATTGATTTGGGCAATTAAGCACATTAAGGATTAAAGTGAAATAACAATAAAGACTAAAATAAATGCGTTACAAAAAAATTCAAATTGTACTTGTTTACCCCTTTGCCAAAAGTTCTAAATTTTTTTTAATATTAACATTTTAAATTTAAGAACATCAAATCAATTAAATAAGTTATTGAAAAAAATTATCCCTTGATAGTGTCAGCCGATTTATTACTATAATATTGGAATTAATAAATTTAAACTCCTAAAATTTAAAAT